>NW_026596034.1:12294501-12310608 GCF_907164565.1 Psammomys obesus
AAAAAAATGAAATAATAGGAATCAACAAACATCACTCATTGATATCTCTCAACATCAATGGTCTTAATTTTCCAGTAGAAAGTTATAGATAACAGAATGGTTGTGAAAACAGGATCCATCCTGCAAGAAA
Organism: Psammomys obesus; assembly: GCF_907164565.1. Taxonomy (NCBI): domain Eukaryota; kingdom Metazoa; phylum Chordata; class Mammalia; order Rodentia; family Muridae; genus Psammomys; species Psammomys obesus. The sequence continues at coordinate 12,294,632 of NW_026596034.1, forward strand.
TACACCTTAAGTAAGATAGACATTACTTCTAGGTAAAGGACAGAAAACAAGTGAATCAAAGAAGTAAGCTGGTGTAGTCATTTGTTAAAATTTTCTCAGATATTAAACTGACAAAATACTCTTCAGATTGAAAGTAATCAGAAGATATAAAGATGCATACTACATACTCATCAAAGGAAAACGCCATGAAGAGGGCAATTATTGATACCTCTGCACCCAAAACAAGAGCACCCAAGTTCATAAAAGAAACACTTCCCCATCTTAAATCCACATATTGACCTTTACACACTTTAATACACCATTTTTTCTAGTAGTCAGGTCATCCAGACAAAAAACTAAATGAAGAAATCCTGGCGATAACTGACTTTACAAACTAAATGGACCTAACAGATATTTACAGAACATTTCACCCAAACACAAAAGAATATATTTTCTTCTCAGCACCTCAAAGAACTTTCTCCAAAATTGGTCACATACTTGAACACAAAGCAAGTCTAAACGGATATAGGAAAATTGAAATAACAGCTCACATCTTACCTGACCACCAAGGATTAAAGCTGGACTTCAACAACAACAGAAACTACGGAAAGCTTGAAAATTCATGGAAACCGAACAACTCTCTACTGAATGAAAAATAGGTCCAGACAGAAATTAAGAAAGGAATTAAGATTTTCTAGAATCCAATAAAAATGGATACACATCATATTCAAACTTACGGAACACAACGAAGGCTGTTCTGGGAGGCAGGTTCATAGCATTAAGTGCCTACATAGAAGAAAACTATCGAGGAGTTCTTACAGTAGTAAATTAACAACACACCTGAAATCTCTAGAACAAGAAGATGAAATTACACCCAGGAGGAGTAGACAGCAAGAAATAACCAAACTCAAGGCTGAAATCAGTAAAATAGAAACGACACAGCAAAAACACAGCATGAAGAATCAATGAAACAAAAAGTTGGTTCCTTGAGAAAAATCAGTAAGATTGACAAACTCTTATACAAATTAACTAAAAGGCAGAGAAAGCAGATCAAAATTAACAAAATTAGAAATGAAAAGGAGGACACAACAACAGACACTTTGGAAATCCAGAGAACCATAAAGGCAAACTTTAAAAACTGTATTCTACCAATTGGAAAATCTAAAAGAAATGGTCAATTTTCTTGATAGATACGACTTGCCAAAGTTAATTCAAGATCGGATAAGAAATTTAAAGAGACCTGCAGCCCCTAATAAAATAGAAGCAGTCATTAAAGCCCACCACCATCCAAGCCGAGGGACAGATGGTTTAGCACAGCATTTTATCTGATTTTCAAGGAAGAGTTAATGCCAATACTTCTCAAATTATTACACAAAATAGAAACAGAAGGAACATGGCCAAATTCACTTTTTTGAGGCCACAGTTACTCCTGATATTCAAAGCAAATAAGGACCTAACAAAGAAAGAGAATTATAGACCAATATTCCTTATGAACATAGATGCAAAAATTCTCAATAAATACTTGCAAACTGAATCCAAGAACACATCAAAAAGGTCATCCACCATGATCAAGTATGTTTCATCCCAGAGATGCAGAGATAGTTCAACATACAAAAATCCATCAATGTAATCCACCAAATAAACAAACTAAAGGGAAAAATCCACATGATCATATCAATAGATATAGAAAAGGACTTTGATAAAAACAACACTTCTTCATGATAAAAGTCTTGGAGAGATTAAGAATACAAGGAACAAATCTTAGCATAATAAAGGCAGTTTAAGGCAAATTTATAGCCAATATCTACTTAAATGGAGAGAAACGCAAAGCAATTTCACTAAAATAAGAACAAGACAAGATTGTCCATTCTCTCCACATCTCTTCAATATAGCACTTGGAGTCTTAGCTACACCAGTAAGACAATTGAAGGAGATCAAAGGGATACAAATAGGAAAGGAAGAAGTCAAAGTGTTGTTATTTGCAGATGATATGATAGTATACATAAGTGACCCCCAGAATTAGACCAGGAAACTCCTACAGCTGATAAACACTTTTAGCAAAGTAGCTGGATACAAAATTCTTTTTTATTTTATTATTTAGATATACTTTTCTTCTCTCTTTTTACCCCATGAGGCCTTATTTCCTGTGTTTTCTTGGGTGTGGTTTTACTTCTTTTGGTTGGAGTTTTCCTTCTAGTATCTTCTATAAGGCTGGGTTTGTGCATAGATATTGTTTAAGTTTGGTTTTATCATGGAATATCTTGTTTTATCCATCTATGCTTATTGAAAGTTTTGCTGGGTATAGTAGTCTGGGCTTACATCTGTGTTCTCTTAAGGTCTGCATGACCTCTGTCCAGGCCCTTCTGGCTTTCATAGTCTCTGTTGAGAAGTCAGGTATGATTCTGATAGGTCTGCGTTTATATGTTACTTGGCCTTTTTTTCTTTGCAGCTTTTAAAACTTTTTTTCCTCTGTACATTTAGTATTTTGATTATTTTTGTGGCATGAGAATTTTCTTTTCTGGTCTAATCTATTTGGTGTTCTGCAGGCCTCTTGTATGTTTATAGGCATCTTTAGGTTGGGAAATTTTTTTCAAAATAAGAATAATTTTTATTTTTAGTCACTGGTGAATCCTACATTTGAAATAATACTGCATAGTAAAAGTAGCTATGCATTCCTTGAAGATATAAATTGCTACATTTTATTTATTTATTTTTTTATAACTTACAGTTTATTGATTTTGTATCCCAGTTGTAGTGCCCTCCTTCATGCCCTCCCAGTCTCACACTCCTTCCCTCATCTTCTCCTATGCCCCTCCCCAAGTCCACTGATAGGGGAAGCCCTCCTCCCCTTCCATCTGACCCTAGCCTATCAGGTCTCATCAGGACTGGCTGCATTGTCTTCCTCTGTGGCTTGTTAAGGCTGCTCCCCCCTCAGGGGGAGGTGATCAAAGAGCCAGCCACTGAGTTCATGTCAGAGACAGTCCCTGTTCCCATTACTAGGGAAGCCACTTGGAGACTGAGCTGACCATGGGCTACATCTGTGCAGGGGTTCTAGGTTATCTCCATGCATGGTCCTTGGTTGGAGGTTGGGAAAATTTTATTCTATGATTTTTTTGAAAATATTTTCTGAGCCTTGGAACTGGGTATCTTCTCTTTCTTCTATTCCTGTTTTTCTTAGGTTTTGTCTTTTTCATAGTATCCTTGATTTCTTGGATGTTTTCTGTTGGAAGTTTTTAGATTTAACATTTTCTTTGACAGATGTATCAGTTTTCTTTGATTGTATCTTCTACACCTGAAAATCTTTCCTCCATCTCTTATATTCAGTGGGTGATGCTTACCTTTGCAGTGTCTGTTTTCTATCTCCAGGATTTCCTCAGTTTGTGTGTGTGTGTGTGTGTGTGTGTGTGTTTATTGTTTCTATTTCTGTTTTCAGGTCTTGAACCATTTTATTCATTTTCTTCACCTTTTTGTTTGTGTTTTCCTGTATTTCTTTAAGTGATTTATTCATTTCTTCTTTAAGGGCCTCTATCTGTTTGATTGTATTTTTCTGTATTTCTTTAAGAGATTTGTTCATTTTCTTTTTAAATGTCTCACTCATCTTCAGAAACATAGATTTAAAACACCTTTTTCTTTTTTTCAGTTGTGTTAAGGTATCCTGGGCTGCTTTCAGTGGGATAACTGGGTTCTGGAGGTGCTATATTGCCCTGGCATAGTGTCCTTATGCTGGTCTTTAGCCATCTGTTTGTCTCTGATGTTGGCTGGTTGTTCCTGGTTTCCTTCTGGATTTCTCAAGGGTGCAGGAAGAGTTCTGGGCAGGAGGTTGGATGTTCCTGGAGCAGCCCTCTCCGGGATGGAATGCGTGTGGTTTTGGACTGGCTGCTGGATTTTAGGGAATAAACCGCAGTGAGAGGATGAGATAAACTCCATTTTGTCCTCATTTTAGGATCAGGCCTGACTTTATAACAAAAGTCACCAGTCCCAGGAACTAGGCCATAGATCACCAATTCCAGGAACAAGACCATAAACCCCCTACCAAGGAACAGCCTGTATATAACCACAATAATGGGAAAATACCTAGTTTCAGGATGGGATATTCGTGGCAAGTAGCCTTAGCACATTCTGTAGTTAAACATCCATGGCACAGCCCACTGACCACCTGGACACAAGCCTATGAGGAATTGAACTTTGTAACTTCCCTGGCTTCCACCAATGAGATTTTAGATCACCTAACCCTTGCTAGAATCCCCCTAGTTTCCTATAAAAACGCCTGCGTCCCTTTGTCTAGGGTCACTGTTTTGTGAAATGGTTTGACCCCTGCATTCAAGTTTTCTCGAAATAAAACACACTTTGCCCGTTGCATATGTGAGTGGCGATGTCCATGTGGTGATTGCGGACTTAACACAGTTCTCCTCAGGTGGCTGTGTCCCAGTTAGACCCAAAGGCAGCGGGTTGGAGTGGGAGTCTCCAGCCTACATGGTCCAGAGGACCCGCAGGTCTCCTAAGGAACCCAGGAGCCCTCCTCTTGCTGGAACTCCAGAGTCAGCAGTCCTGGCACTCACTAGCTCACTCCGTGGTCTCTGAGCTCATGATGCCCAGACACCGTGTGGGCTGGGAACCTGTATGCTCCCGAGGTTTGGCTGGTCTACTAATGGCAGATGGTAGAGCTATGGACCAGAGGCTGGGACAGTTTCCCTGGATCCAGGGAGTCGGGTAGCCAGAGGCTGGGACTTTGAGCCCCTGTAACCAGGGTGCTTTCCTTGGTAAGATAGGAAAAGCCAGGAGGGTAGAGGCTGGAACGGAGCGTCCTGGAATCAGGAGTTTTCCCAGGAATGGCAGCATTAGCCGGGTGGCGAGAGGCTGGAGCCATTTGTTCCCAGTACTCGCGGGCTCTCCTCTCACCCAGGAAACACAGACACTGGCGTTTTGGGGTTTTGAAGCACAGCCCCTCACTCGCTTGGCAGGCACTTACCGGCCTGCCACTCGGAAACTGTGTGTGCGTGGTGTGGCCATCTTGGCTCCTCTTCCCTGAGTTTTTGTGAAGAAGCCAGAGAAATACATACTGGAAAAAAAAAAAAAAGACATCTTCAATAAACGGTGCTGGTCAAACTGGATGAATGCACATAGAGCCGTACCTTCACCTGCACAAAATTCCACTCCAAGCGGACCAAAGACCTCAGCATAAAACCGGATATTCTGAACCCGAGAAACCAGGGGCTCCCTTGAGCTCACTGGCGCAAGGAGAGACTTTCTGAGCAGAACGTCATTAGCACAGGGAATTAATTGATTTTAAAACTGTTGAAACACATGGTGGGCTGAGGCTTGCTAGAACGGGATATAGGGTAGCTAACCTGTAACAATTTTCCTTTTTCTATCAAATACATAACATCTACATTTCTCAGTAGCTATGTAATCCTTCTCCTCTAATGTCCTATAATTGCAACGAGTGCCTATTTAACATACTCTGTTTCCTCTTTTCATTACATTTCGTGGCTGTGTTCCTGTCTATTGGTCACAGTGGCTAGTGTGTTATTTATTTATTTTTTTTTCAGGTGATATTGCCCAGTGAAACCCTATTTTGAGCGTGCAATGACATTTATTCCGTTCCTTTCTGTGATACCACTCACAGAGTTGTAGTATTAGGGACAGGCATCCCTGCTGCTCAAATCACTGTTAGCAAACTCCCCTTCCACATCCATCACAAACTAATATCAGGCTTCTCTCCTCTGGCTTCATTTGGCATGAGAAATTTATAAACATAGCTGCCTCTGAGGTCTGAATACCAGACAACGGGATATGTTTGAAGAACCCGATAGACTCACCAAAGCCAAATTTCCTTTCTATTACAAAGCAAATGTTGTCTGTTTAGGTTTATTATATACAATTAAGAGCTGTCTGAACATCACTTCTGCTGCCAAAATGTGTCTCTGACAATCCATGTTCTGTGTAGAATACCATTTAATTTTGTATGTTAGAGACGTTTCGGTATTCAGGGATTGTCAGCCCTTTGGTTTAAGGAAGTTTGATGGGTTACTGTGGACTTCATTGTTCAAATGAAAAGTTCAGAATAGAGAGTATAATGGAATTTGAAATCTATTCTATCTGCTTTTGAATACCGTCTAACCATTATATTAAATCCAAGGTGGACAGAACAGAGCTGGTGCTGTGTGCAATTTTTCTTACTTTGAAGCCAGCTACACGGAGAATTTTTATGTTTTGTTTTCGAAAAGTAGGTAGATTATATTCTTGGTTCATCTCTGTTTTGCAGAGGTAAAATTAGAGGCCTCAGCCTCCTGCTGGCAGAACAAGCTCTCAATTTCTCACTGTCGAAATTCAATCTGATTTCTATCTTTTTCACTAAAAAGCTGTCAACAGCAAATAAGCATTCCCCATCAAAGACCCCCGCTCATTTCTGAGGTATACAAATTCTTCCCATGGGAAAGGGTTCAAGTAATTTAAATTGTTTCTGACTTTTAATTTCTTTCCCGGGAAATGGAAAATGATATCAGCATGGACTCTAACCGCAGGACAAGAAGAAAAGATGTGCATGGTACTGTTCTGTGTGACATCCCCAGGACCTTTGAGCCTGAGGACAGCATGTTCACAACGTACCAAACAGGGCTTCCACCCACATTTTCATTTGCAGCTCGCCTCCTGATCAGAACTACAGCTGTCTCCTCCAAAGGTGAGCCAATAAAAGGAACTTGCTTTCAAAAGCAGTCTTGGTATAGGGGTATATATTGCCAGCATAAAAAGAGGAACTGCCTTTGAAATAAAATATATTTTTCTTTCTTAGAATTCTTTTGAGTTTAGTTTGGGAAATGGCCTTTTCTTTGGAGACAGATGAAATTGTAGTTGCCTTACTGTGCTACAAAAAGCCATTTAACATGGCGTCTCTTTCTTTACTATTTCACTTTAATTTCCCTGGCTTTGTTTGTTCAAGGGAAGTGTTTAATAGCGTGTATTGTTTTATAGCTATGCCTTTATGATGAGCATATGAGTTGCTTTGGTTTCGGAACCTCTTTAAATAGACTTGTAAAATTGTGAGCCTTTTGCTTTTAAACTGTAAATTGCACTATCTTTCATTCTCTCCTGCCAGTTCATGCAAGCATTCAGAATCTCAAGATTTGGATTAGAAGGATAGGCCTGGTGCACACATGCATATGGATGAGCCACCTATCGCTGTGAAAAGCATCTCCCCTTCTGTGCAAATGCATTTGACAGCATTCAGAAAAAAGTAGCTCTTGAGTAGATTTAGAGTCAGTCAGAATCCTTATCAAGATGGTTGTCAGAAGACTTCCAGGATTTAAAAAGTTCTCATACCCTCTTTAGCAGCACTATGATTAGTCAAGGTCCCCCTTAAAATGACGATACTTAAAAATTCATCTGGAAATTGAAAATTGTATCTCATCAGTACACACAGCTAACAGAATAAGATGCGACCTCACTCTGTTGTTTGATTGTGTGTGTGATGAGATAATTCTCTATTTATATATTTTTTCAAAACATGGTCTTACTATGTAGCTATAGATATCTTGAAACTCATTAGGTAGACTGGCTTTATTGAAGTATGGTTAGTATATGGAAATGAGACATAATTTATATGACTTGATGTGTTTGGTCCCATGGTATCATCACTATAATCTTTTCTTTTTTTGGCAAGACCTCTCTCCCTGGCTGGCCTGGATCTTCCTATGTAGACCAGGTTGGCCTTGAACTCCCAGATATCAACCTACCTCTGTCTCCAGAAGTGCTGGATTAAAGATGAATGCCACTATGCCAGGCTCAATATAATTTTTGAATACTTAACTCATAGGTTTGTGCTAGTGAGTTAAATATTATACATGAAATAAGCTTGAATCTTATCTTACATTTTTGGGCTATGAAAGACAACATTACAGATGGAATATATTATCTATATCTATACTGATGTATGTATGTATGAATCTATATCTATCTATCTGTCTGTCTATCTATCTATCTATCTATCTATCTATCTATCTATCTCCCTCTATCAATCTATATATTCATTTATTTTGAACTTACAATATGATTACATAATTTCTCCGTTTTCTCTCCTCCTTCCAAACCCTCCCATATGCCACTCTGTCTTTCAAATACGTGGCTCTGTTTTTACTAATTGTTGTTACACACACGTATTTGTAAATATAGCCTGCTCAGTCTGTATAATGTTAAATAGACATGTGTGTTGGGAGCTGACTGTTTGATGCTGGATAACCGATTTGTGCACTCTTCTATGGCTCAGACTGTTTCTCCTGCTCTAGCATCCTTAGTTGCCTGTCATTGTTTGTGTAGGGTTGAGACCTTAAGGGTTTTTCCTTTTCAAAAAGGTAAGAAAAAAAAAAAGGTTTTCTTTTTTGACATGTCTGCTGGTGTTGACTTTGTTCAGCTCATGTTAGGTAGACATGTTGGTGAGGCTTTATAATGTAGCAAATTCCATGATCCTCTGGCTCTTACAGTCTTTTATCTCTTCATCCGTGGTATTCCTGGAGCTTTAGGTGTGAGAACCATTTTGCAGGTGTATTCACTGGGACTGGGCTCCACAGCTGTGCATTTTGATTAGCTGTGTTCTTCTGTAATGTAACCACGGAGAAGGAAGGCACATTACAACAATATATAACAAGCCTGGCTAACTCTCTGCTGGCTTTAGTCATGTGATCAAACTACCCATTTGAGGTTGTCAGGTAGACAATTAGGGCAGCCCATCAGGTTCATGCAAGAATGGAGGGGCCGGAGGGAGAGTGAAGAAGGCTCCCCTTTTCTGTCCTGATAGGTTTGGCACTGACCCCAGTCGCGTGCTCCTCTGAAAATAAGTTATCCTGCAGTTAGCCAGACCCTTCTTCCAAGTCAATTCAGTGAGCCCTGGTTTTAAATGGTTGGTGCCTTTGGATTTCATCCACACAACTAGAACCAGTCAGGAGGCTTTTGGGAAATCTAATTTGTCTTAGTGTCATCTTGTTTGAGAAACATTGCATAGACTTTGTAGATCACGACCCTGAGATTGGAGTCTCCAGCAGTCTCCTTCAGACGTGGTGTTTAAGTGGGCCTTTAAAGAAGAAGCGAAGTCCTGCACATGAAGAGAGACATGTGAATAATCCTGAGGAGGCAGCTGCAGCATACATACTCAGAGAAGGGACGCTAAGAAAGGGGTTAATTTCATTGTTTTTGTTTATTTGCACACCTACCTTCATTGTTCTGCCCTGTTCTACACTCTGCAAAGTTGACCCTTGAAAAATGCATCACTCAGATGACATATTTGGACCCCCTTAACCAGCAAAACACACTAGCAATGTACAGGAGTATGCAGCTGAAAATAGTTTGCAGCACTCTTTCTGACTTCTCTCAGTCTTGATGATCTGATTCAAGACCAGCAAGAACTGCATCCTGCCAGGTCTTCTGTAGACTGCTCGTCTCGTCCATGACTTCAGTTCTCATTGAGTTCCTGGAACATCCTATCTTTGGCTTTGGGGGCTATTAATGCCTTCATATTATTATAGTTTCTTGTTGCCCTACTTTCTTTGATTTGTTCCTAACATTTTGTTTATACCACCATAAGTGTTCCCTAAATTAAAGAATCTTCTCCATAACAGTATGAGATAGATTTTGCTTCATGCAGGGAGCATGACTCAGTCACGTGGGTTCTAAGGGTTTACAGCTGAGAGGGCATCTCTCTCTTTTGTTTTTTATATTTTTTATTATTATCATTTATTACAATTTATTCAATATGTATCCTGGCTCTGGCCCGCTGCCTCATCTCCTCCCAATCCCACCCTCTCTCCCTCTTCTTCCCCCTATGCCCCTCCCCTAGTCCACTGATAGGGGAGGTCCTCCTCCTCTTCTATTTGACCCTAGCCTATCAGGTCTCATCAGGACTGGTTGCAATGTCTTCAATGGTCTGGCAAGGCTGCACCCTCCCAGGGGGAGGTGATCAGAGAGCCTGTCACTGAGTTCATGCCAGAGAAAATCCCTACTCACCTTCTTAGGGGCCACACTTGGAGACTGAGTCTATGAGCTACATCTGTGCAGGGGACTAGGTTATGTCCATGCATCATCCTTGGTTGGGGTTTCAGTCTCTGCAGGACTCCCAGGGCTCAGTTTTTTTTTTTTTTTTTGGTCTCCTTTTGGAGCTCCTGTCCCCTCCAGGTCTTTCTATCTCCCCCCTCTTTCAAAAATTTCCATGCCCTCTGCCCAAAGTTTACCTATGAGTCTCAGCCTCTGTTTCAATATCTCAGTAAGTAAAGTCTTTCAGAAGGAGGACACATCTCTTAAGTTTAATAAAAGAACTGCCTTTCTTTCTGCATTCAAGATTTTTGATTCTCACGTGCTGTGGACTAGATAGAGAAAGCGGAACTTTGGAGAACCTTAGTAGCTGCTACACTTGTGATTATATATAAGGGTAGCCAAAGTCAAGCCTGAAAGGTTGGAGGAAAATTTTCCACATCTCCTGTTTTCCTGTATCCCCTTCCTACTTATTAGGCTATTTCAGACTCATGGGTTGTTACTGTGGCTAAACTAAAGAATTTCCAAAACTTACGCTAAAAATTACATTCGTTTCTAAGCTAGTAGCTGGCACATTTAATGTATGGTTCCATGATAGAGTATATGTAGGTTAATCCTACATATTAGAGTTAGTGAGTTAATCCTTTCCCCAGAGTAAAAATCTCATAAAACAAGATCCTTACTGATAATAAGTTTGCTAGGATATAGTATCTCAATATCTCTCTCTCTTGTGAGATACACCACAAGAAATTTGTTGCCATTCCTAGGTAAACTATTGAAGTTTGCAAATAATTACCTATGGATTCATGGTTATCCTATAATAACAACAGAATACTTTCTTGTATTCTACTCTGCCCTCCTGAGAAAAAGAAAAAGCAATTAAGATACAGCCAACGTGCAGGGAATCATAGAAACCCCAGCCTGCTGTGGATGCATTTCAGCAATGCAAAGGGATGATCAGTGAGTCAGGTTAAAGAGCTAGCACCTTGGAACAAAAAGACTAAGATATTTATAACTACAGATGTTGCTTCTCATTTAAGGTATGTAAAAGGCCTTATTTTCTCCCAGTGTATTCCTTGGCCTCTATTGCCAATATTGGCAATACAAAGGAATACAAACTGCACACAAACCAATGTTCATGTAACAGGAGCTATGTATTTTTTTTCCCTTTTTTGTGTTTATATACACATGTCTGTGGGTGCTTCTGGAGTTCAGAAGAGGGTGAGTTACAGGTGATGTGGACTCTCTCACATGGGTGCTGGAAAATGGAACTTGATCCTTTGCAAAAGACACAAGTGTTTTCATCCACTGAGCCATTTCTCCAGTGAATTCTGACTGTCAGATTGATTGGCTTGAGAAGTGCCTAGGAGACTAGTAAAGCAACCTCTGGTGTGAGGTGTCCATAGACTCTGAATGTGGACAGCACCCTACCACAGACTGGGACCCAGACGGGATCAGAGCTCAAAAGGAGAATACCTAACAGCACAGTCCCTCCTCTGTCCTCACCTCCTCCTCTCCTTTTCTCTCCTCTCCCATCTTTTCATTTCCAGGATGCTATAAGATGACCAGCCCTTTACTTTCTCAACTGGACTAGAATCTCTGAAAAACATAAACCTTAATAACAGCACACTCCTGCCCATTGCTCTCTTCAGACACTGGTCACAGCGACGAAGTCTGAATACAGTTTACATGTGGAGTGTCATGTTGGCAGGTGTGGTCATAGTAGTCTAGTGTCTGACATCCAGCAGATTCTTGGCATGAATTTGTGGAAAGGGGAAAACTGGACCATCTCTTTTCTTCAGGACACTCACAGGTACTTTCCCTTCAACCTCTTCATCTCTGCAGCATGATAAGGGGGCTAAGAGGTCCTAAAGATGCTGATACACCCCTCTGCCCTTCCATCTCACATGATTTAGCTGACATTGTGTTCATCAATTTCTCTTACTCGTTAAACAAGATACTCGTATTTACAAGAGAGTGTTGGAAAAGTCCAATAACGTGTGGTATGGAGAAATACAGGCAAGAATCATTAAAATGATTTGTTATTCTTGCCTCCATGTGAGATTATTCATGAAAAATATGCCTTGTACTTTCTGTATTAGGAGAAATTGGCAAATGTTTCTCTATGTCTGGGGGGAAATGATTGGGTTTTTGGACAAGAAATTTAATTGTTCAGAATGACCCCAAGACCATGGACTTTTCTCACTTAAGGTGTAACAAAGATGAATTAAAGTTGACTTAAAATTTATGACAAATGTGTGGAGGTCAGAGGGCAACTTTCAGGAAATGAGCTCAGGTCATCAGCCTTGGTGGCAAGTGCTTTTACCTGCTGAGCCGTCTAAGCAGTGCTAAACATGAAAGTTAAAGTTGCCTTTGATGGGACGTAATAAAACTTTGAGCACTTTGATTTAAGTAACTCTTCATTTCAGGGGCAAAAATTTCAAGTCAGATTTATGAAAAGATACACAAATGACCAAAAAAAAAAAAAACCCACCAAAAATGAGGAGATGAAGCCTTCACTCTTCCTAAATGCTTCATTGAGGGTTCTCATCCCTAAAATCTGTACATGCATGTACAGGGCTACATAGGGGCCTGTGTTATAGAACAGACTGAAATGTCTTGCATTAGCTTTTGGGACTCTATATGTATTTTAGAGATTACAATCCAGCCTCTCCTCAAATTTGATCTGATTGAGTGGTGAATTCAGGTGGCTAATTCTACTAAAGTCATGTATGTGAGGGTGTGGGATTTACACATGAGACCATCCTTTTTTTTTTTTTTTTTTTTTTTCCAGTGTAGCCTTTCAGCTCATAGATGATACTTCCCACTGCTTATCTGAGAAACCATGGGAACATATATTTTCAGTCTAAGGGAAGGTAGAGTGCCTTATCTTAGGAAAATTCCTGAGAAATCCCGGGCTCTTAGGCTGAAAGCACAAGAGATAAACAGTGTTGCTCCTGTAGAAATCAATACTCAGGCATTGTTCTGTCCTCAAGAACGAGACAGCTCTGTTCTGAGGGGAGAGGTGTGATCATATGATAGTTTGTGCTGAACCTCATCTGGCCAGCAATTGTGAAGGAAGCAACTTGATAACCCCAGGTGACTGTGACAGTGAAACCCACCAGGGACTTGAAAATGAGAATAACTTTTATTTTATTTTTAAAGACGGAGTATAAAGGGTTTAAAGAAAATATTGTCCTGAAATGATGGGATGTTTTCAAAATCCATTCTTTTGCTGTTAAGAGAGTCCAAGACTTGGTCTGCCTGACACACTGGGGTTTCAAATGCTTCTTGAATATTGGATTGTGTGTGAGTCAGAAATGCCCCACAAGTGGTACAGATAATGATGGGCCTGCTCCAGGGAGAGGGAAGTGACAGCTGCCGTGTTGGTCCCTGACTGTGCTAGGTCCCCCGTGATTTTGGTAATAAGTCTCTCCCAATTAGGAGATAGAGGCACTCTGTCGTGACTAAAAAGGAGTGGGTCACAGTTCCTTGTCACAAGTCCACCATCTGGAAGGTCACCCAGGGAAAGAGAGCAGTCTGTCCAGTTGCCCCTTGGATAGTTGTCTGTTGAGATGTCACTGGTCTGAGCAGCTCTGTCAGGACTGAATGGGTCACTCCCACGTCAATCAGGAATTTAAAAGACTTTGTATCTTCCTTTAATGTTGCTGTGGGATCCTAATGTCTCTGTGGAGTGGAGCCCTGGCCCTGTCAGTCTTTGCCTCATCTTTTTTTTCTCTTCCAGTTTGACATTCATCCTTCCAGCGTCCTTTTTGCCTACAATAAACACATTGGTCCTTCTCTAGCCTCTTCTTATTCTCAGTGTTTTTGGCTTCTCCCCTCTGAGATCTCTTTTATTAGTCTCCTTGAGCATGGCCGCTACCACCAGGGCCAATCTCTTGTTCTCCTTTTTTTCTACAGTTGCAGTTACTGTAAACCTTTGAGCAATCTCCAATAATTGGGACCTATTCATGCCCTCAAACCCTTCTAATTTCTGAAGTTTCTTTCTAACGTCTGTGAACACTATACAACAAAAGCAATGCTGGTTGCTTGCTGGTTTTCTGGTTCATCTGGATCTATGGGGCGAACATCTGGTAAGTTTCACAGAGGAATCCAGAGGAGGATTCTTGGGGCTCCTGTATAACCTTGCTCACTTTAGACAGGTTGGTAGATTTTCTAGAAGCTGACTTCAATCCTCCAAAAATGGCCCAGTAAGAATTGTTTAGGGCCTTCTTATATTGGTCAGTGTTGGAGTCCCAAACAACTCAGGCAGAGGAGAAAATCCACTCTATTTTGGTTGCATCGCCCTCCAGCCATCCTCTACCTGGCCTGTGGGCGGCTTTCCCGCTTTCAAGCTGGATCCTGTTTCTCTCCTCTGCCATGAAGAGAGTGGCCAGCAGCTGCTTGCAGTCTTCCAAGGTCAGCTGGAAGCCTGAGAAAGCCTGAGAATGATGTGTTCTGAGTTTTCCAGTTATACAGATCATTGGATGAAAAGAACATGTAAGGGGCAGAAGGGGACTCTTTGTGTCTCAGGCATGAAGGGGGGGTGCTCCCTTAGAGGGAGGATGGGTTCCTGCCTCTGCTGAAAAGGAATTCTTCCAAGAGCCTCCATAGCCAGACCCATTCCACTGTATGTGATGGGTAGAGGAGGCCCAGGGTAGAGGAGACCATCCCTGGCCACACTGTGGCTGGGCACAGTATTTTCTCCATCCTGGTTGTGACCAGGGACCACACTGGGGCATGTGGAGGGAGAAAGTTAAATTTCTCCAGTGAGACTGAGAGAACAGGAGGAGTTTTGGGTTTCTCAGGTGATCCGCCCAATCCAAGAGAATTTGGGTCCCCAACAAGAGGGCATAGGTCTTAAGATGGGGTTTTGGGTCTTCCACCAGAGAAAGCCACCAGTCAATAAAGGGACACTGGCCAATGTGGCTAGGGTCTCCAGTCACCATGTTCCAGACAACTTGAGCCATCTAGGGTTCCAAAAATCCTTCACTGGGCCACCTGACTCCAAAAGAGGGCCAACTGAGTTGCAGAAGGTCTGGAGTTCGTTGGGTGAGAAATGGATGCCAGCTCTATCCCCATCCACAAAACTCTCCTTGAAGTGCTTAACATGAGCTTCAATGGTGTCTTGGGATTGCTCACTCTCTCTCCCATTTTAGGTCTATTCCCCCAACCAACAGAACTGACAGAAACACACCGAGAGACACACAGACAAACAGTAAAGACAACCAGAGGTGGCCACTATGCAGACGTAACCAGGGGGTTAGGTGGCATCCCTCATGGATCTAGGACACTGGAATTAGACCACACCTAGCTTTCTCTAAGTGTCCTATTCAGAAGGGGCCAAACGCAGACGAAACACTGGAGGTGATAGACTCAGCAGACTTTCTATATAATTTTCCACTTTAGCGCAGAAGTGATGGGAGCCTCTGGGGTGGTAGGACTAGAGGCAGGAGAAGTTTATGAGACTCTGGAATGTCATAGGAAGTGTACTCCCTAGGAGCTATCCATTTTCTGCACTGTTGACCTGGAGGAGATCTAAGACCTCCAGTGTCCTAGTGTCTCAGTCTCTGAGAATCTCGTTGGAGCCTCCAGAATGTTGCAAAGTAAGTCTACCAGAGATTACCACATGTACACCTTCAAAACTGAAAGGAAAGTCTTTATTGCTGGCCAGTGGTTGCATAGGGAACTTGCCCAAATCTTGCAGCCCTGGGCCTCCTAGTTCTTTGTGTTTTATGCACAAGGACCATACCCTGGTTGGCACACTTCATTAGCAAGAAACATAACTATAGGAGCCAAAAAACAAGGTGACTTCTTCTTTGTTACTGTTTTGGCAAGTGTTGGGACCTATATGCTGGGTTTTAAGATCAAAATGGTGCCTCTATTAGCCATGCTAAAGTCTGGGGCCAGGTTATAATGTCTCCAAGGGTCCCCACACATTTCCTACACACACACATGCACACACACACACACTCTCTCTC
>NW_026596034.1:12310618-12331580 GCF_907164565.1 Psammomys obesus
TACAAATAGTAGTGAATGCTACAATGCTAATTAATAGAGAGAGTGTGACAAAGTGGCCGAGCACTTCCTTCTATGGACAAGAGAAGCCTTGCTGAGAAGGTAATCAAATGAGCACTAAATGACAAGAAGGAACTGGTCCTATAGAGAGCAGAGAAAGACAAGTTTAACAGGGGAAACAGCTAGTGACAAACAGGGTTCTTCTGCGTGGGAGTGTGTGGTCAGTTGAAATCAGCTTAAAGAACCAGATAACACTGAACTATGTTAGCCAGGTTGATCCTTTGGACATTATTCTTAAATTCTTTGCTTTAAGGAGAGGTGTTTGCCAGAGGGTCTCTATAGCCCTGGCTGTCCTGGAATTTGAGATATAGATCAGGCTGGCCTTGAACTCACAGAGACCTGCCTTGCTCTGGCATAAAACACAAAACATAGAGACTCCAGGTACTCCATTCTGTTTTCCCCTGGTCATATCTCTTAAGACTTCAACGAGAAAAGACAATTAGCATATCACATTGATTAACTTGATGGTTTTATTCGGAGTGCCCAGGCTTACTTGTACTCGTTTAATTATGTATGTGTGATAGTTGCTAGTCATTTCATGTTGCCCTTTTATAGCCATATCTTTGCCTCTTCTACTCTTACACTGTTAATCATTTCACTGTGAAGTTGTCCCAGATTTGTTTTCAGTGATGAGAAGTAGTGCTCAGCCCTGACACCGGATACACAGGAACATCAACAACAAAAAATGGACTCAGCAGGACGTGTATATACATATATGTATATCTTTTATATGCATACAAATACATAATATATACATACATACCTATGCATGTAACAATAATAATCAAAGAAAAAGTTACTATCAACTTGAGAGTGGGGTTCGTGAGGGGTTTGGGGGAGTGTAGCTCGGGAGGGTGCTGGAGGGAGGGAAGGAACAGGGAAATGATGGACTTCTGTTTCAACTGAAGCATATTAATAGAATCAGGTCAAATAAAAACTACGAAAACAAGGCCCCAAATTTGCATTTCTGACACATTCTCATCTTTGCAAAGCTCTCTGGAGAGCGAAGCTGGTGCGGGGTTGCTCGTGTCTGCCTTGCTGGGCTTCCACGTCCTGTGCTTTTTCTGTCTGTTGCAGAACCCCACCTGGCCACGTCTTTAATACTTGTGCTTCTGGAAGGATTCTGGGCTTCATGGACAATGAAACAGTAACTGCAGCTGGTTGGAGACGGTAATCTAGTTAGTCACACGGCGCTGAACTCAAGTGAATGGGAAATGGGACCTGGACTATGTGTGCCTGCTGACAGCCTCAGGGGCATTGTCACCGAGAACTTGTCGGATTGCTTCTCATTTCTGGGTATTAGAGAGCTAATTGACAATGCAGGGAGCGAGGAATGGCGTCCGATGTGCGCACTTTGTGCCTTTCAATTTATTTAATCCTTCATGTCATTCAACACAGGAGTGAGATGTCTCCCCGTTTTGCATATGCAAATATGAGATTCAGAGAAATAAAAAGATTCACTCAACACTAATTGCAGCACGAGTCACTAGAAGTGTCAGGGTTTAAGCGAGTCTTGTGTGCAAATTCTTTCTTTCTTTCTTTCTTTCTTTCTTTCTTTCTTTCTTTCTTTCTTTCTTTCTTTCTTTTTTTTTCCCACAAGCCATGACAGGTCTTCCATTTTTTGAGCCTTTTTCTTACTGTCCGTATGTGATGATCAGGTCCCTTCCAGTCTCAGAGACAACTGTAAAGTCTCAACTTTAAAAGAAAAAAGAACTTAAGAGGTGGTGAAAATATTAGCCTTAGATGTAGCTGTCGCAGAAGCCAGCCTTCCGTATCCCTAAATAGTGCAAATCTATTCTAGGCCGGTTTGTAACTCAGAACGCTTCCCAAACACTATTGATCCACCCACTTTCTAAGAATATGTCGTTTCAGAAAAGAGGTGGGATTGGCTTTGGGATGATAATTTGGACACAATTTCTGTGTCCCAAAATGAGGCTTAAGGTGATCACCGGGGCCTGTGATCTGCCATGCTGAAGTCAAGAAATGCATTTAACCACTCCAAACACCAACTGGAAAAGAGGTGGCCCCTTGAGAAGAGTATTAAGGTGTTACTATCATAAACGGCAGACATACCAAATAGTAAGAAACAAGAGACCACTATAATTAACAGGAATCAGTAAGATAGGTGATAACAAATCTCGATTACCAACTCAGTGCAATTATCTGTTTAAACTGATTTTTAAAAAGTTTTATGACTATGAGTGTTTTCCCTTCGTGGTTGTCAGTATAGTACGTGTGTGCCTGATCCTCACAAGAGCCAGAAGAAGGATTTGGATCCTATCCCATGGAACTGGAGTTCCAGAGGGCTGTGAGCTGTTATGTGAATGCTTGGACTTGAACCCAGGTCCTCTGGAAGAGCTGCAAGGGCTTTTAACCACAAGAACCATCTCTTCAGCCCCAACTTGATGTAATAGAATAATCATGGAAATTAATCTCTGGGTATGTCTTTTTTGTTTGTTTGGTTTTTTTTTTTGTTGTTGTTGTTGTTTTAGTTTTGTTTTCTGGGTACGTCTTTAAGGGATTAGCAGGATTAGGTTAATTAATGCAGGAAGACCCACCTTAAATATGGTGATACCATTCCTTGGGCTGGATCCTAGACTGCATAAAAAGGAGAAAGTGAATGGAGCACAAACGTTCCTTGCTCTCTGCTTAGTTGCTGGGACACAGAGTAACTGGCTGTCTCATGTTCCTTCAGCAATGGCTTTCCCACAACAATGGAGGGCAAGCCCAAAACAACCTCCTCCCCTTTTTGAGACAGAGTGTCTCTGTGTAGCCTTGGGTGTTCTGAAACTCACTCTGTAGAACAGGGTGGCCTTGAACTCAGAGATTTGTTTGCCTCTGCCTCCTGAGTGCTGGGAATAAAGGCATGTACCCCTCCCCCCATCTGCCTAAATCTTTCTTAAGATGCTTTTCTTATTTTGTTGTGTAATGAGAAAAGCTAACCACTGTATTACCCATCCATTCTTCCCCCCTGCTCCTTCTTCCTTTCCTTTCTTCTTCCATGCATCTTTTCTGTTCTTGTCTCTATAATGTGTGCACACATTATTAGAGCTTATTTCCGTAGGTTCTTCTTTGTTTATATTAGTTACTTTTCCCACCGCTGTGACAAAGTACTCATCAGATGCAGCTTCAGGGAGGAAGGCTTAATTTAGTTCCTGGTTTCGTAGGGAGTCAGTCTATCAACGTAGGGAAGGCATAGTGACAGGAACTGCTTTGTGTCAGTGGCCACAGGAACGTCTGGTGACGGCAGCTGCTCACACTGTGGCTGATCAGGAAGCAAGGACGAACCAGCAGCAGGTATAAATAAACCTTGGAAGTCACCCTAGTGACCCTCTTCCATCAGCCAAGCCCCATCTCCTAAAGACTTCACAGCCTTCAAAATATTGTTACAAGTACTCACAATACGAGCCTGGGGACTACATCAGACTCAAATCCTAACACTGAGAGATAAGTAATAGGAGTTCATCATTCCCCCTTTCTGGGGAGTGCACTGAGAGCCAGACAATGAAATGATTGCTTCTTTTCTCCACAAGGACTTGTTCAGGAGAGAAAAATAGTCAGAGCTGGCAAGGTTCAGTGATATTTATAACTCTAAACAAGAGAGGGATTTTCATTTGTTCTCACGAGAAATCAAACCTGGGACTTTGACCTCATTAGCTACTAGATCTTTGGAACTACGAGGCAGTGAGTGGAAGAGAGAATTAATGCACACTCCAAATACATAATGTGTTTGTAGATTGAGAAGGCCCAGGGGCAGATGAGGTTCATTCCATGCGTACAGTATGAGCCATGTGTCATTAGGAGCCCTTGGAGAGGATTTATAAAGAAACTCACGGTGTAGTTCGAAGGGAGACCCTGTTCTTTATTCCTTGTCAACTGTTTTTAACATTGAGGAAATTGATGCTGAGTCTTAAAAAGCTATAAATGTGGTGGAGGCAAGGTTGAATGGGACCTGTGGTCATCTGGAGGGCTGATAAATCACAAGCGCCATTAACCTGGCTCTCCTTGACGAAAGGTGTGTCATGCTGGGTGCAGGTAACAAGCCGCCACAGCCTAGTGTGATTATGAATTTGGGGCTTCACAAGCTGCACAGAATTACCTGCAGCTTTAAGAGATGTCTAGGTCCAAGACCCAGGCTATAACAAAATGCAGCATCACATAAAAAAACAAAACAAAACAAACGTGTGGTTATTTTTTTCTCAATTTCTGATTACATTTATAGTCTCACTTTGAACAAGTATTTAGGACACACTTCATGTCTATGGCCATAGTACCCCAAATGTGTCCAAATGTGTCTCAGAAGTTAAGCAAGTTGACTAGGAGACACAATTCAAGCATTACTTGCAGTGTTTCCGTGTTTGTCAAGTACTCAGGTGGGAATGTAAGGAAGCAGCGTGTGATTCTTGCCTCCACAGCCTTGATAACCTGCACCGGGCTGGGTGAAACAGTGGAACAAGAAGCTATGCAATTGGGTAGGTGTTAGCCTGACTCTGTAGTATATCAACTGCTTCGTTGCTCAAAGTCTCTGACCTAATGATTTATTCACATTGTATCCCATTTGTAGCTGCCTTCCTTGTCTCCTACCAGTCCTACCTTCCCTCACTCTTCCTCCCCAATCGTTCCCCCTAGTCCACTGATAGGGGAAGGCTTCCTCCCCTTACTGTCTGACCCTAGCCTATCAGGTCCCATCAGGACTGTCTGGATCTTCTTCCTCTGTGGGCTGGCTAGGTCACTCCACCAGGGAGAAGTGATAAAGGAACAGGCAACCGAGTTCATGTCAGAGACTGTCTCTTCTCCCCTTACTAGAGGACCCACATGGAGACTGTGGACTACATCTGAGCAGGGGGTCTAGGTCCTCTCTATGCATGGTCTTTGGTTGATTCATCAGTCTGCAGTTCCCCATGGGCCTGGTATTTTTGGCTTTGTTGGACTCCTTGTGGGGTTCCTGTTCCCTCCAGGTCCTTCTATCTTCCCTTTCTTCCATAAGACTCCCTGTGCTCTGTCCAAAGCTTGGCTCTGAGTCTCTGCATCTGCTTTGATCCCCTGCTGGGTATAGTGAAAAGGCAATTTCTTAACTTTTTATAACTTTCTTCTCCTTCCTTCCTTCTTCCCTTCTTTCCAACTCAAGAGGTGAAAGCAAAATTTGCCTCTTGGGAGCAGTTACACTCTCTAGACTCTTCTATGTTCTCCCTCTAGTAGGACTCACCAGTGAGTAGGGGATTTTGGGCGCAATACAAACATAAGCATTTTTGAACAAGAAAACTGTTTCTCTGTAAAGGCTAAGAATCAACTTAAATATAGGGAACCCTGGTACATGTGTTGTTTGTGTTTGTGTGTGCGAAGGTGCTTGTGCATGTGTGCGTACATGCACTTATATGGACACCACAAGACAATCCCAACTGTTATTTTTTTATATTTAGTATCTGTTTTATTTATTTTTTTAAATTTTTTCTTTTATTATTATTATTTATACTTTATTCATTTTGTATCCCCCCATAAGCCCCTCCCTCCTCCTCTCCCGATCCCACCCTCCCTCTCCTTTCTTCATGCATGCCCCTCCCCACGTCCACTGATTGGGGAGGTCCTCCTCTCCTTCCTTCTGATCTTAGTCTATCAGATCACATCAGGAGTGGCTGCATTGTCATCTTCTGTGGCCTGGTAAGGCTGCTCCCCCCTCAGGGGGAGGTGATCAAAGAGCAGGCCAATCAGTTTATGTCAGAGACAGTCCCTCTTCCCATTACTATGTAACCCACTTGGACACTGAACTGCCATGGGCTACATCTGTGCAGGGGTTCTAGGTTATCTCCATGAATAGTCCTTGGTTGGAGTATGAGTCTTTGGGAAGTTCCCTGTGTTCAAATTTTCTTGTTCTGTTGCTCTCCTTGTGGAGTTCCTGTCCTCTCCAGATCCATTTCCCACTTCTTACATAAAATTCCATTCACTCTGCCCATCAGTTGGCCATCAGGCTCAGCATCTGTTTTGATAGTCTGCAGGGCAGAGGCTTTCAGAGGCCCTCTGTGGCAGGTTCCTAGGTTGTTTCCTGTTTTCTTCTTCTGATGTCCATCCTCTTTGTCTTTCGGGATGGGGATTGAGCATTTTAGTTAGGGTCCTCTCTTTTGCTTAGTTTGTTTAGATGTACCAATTTTAGTGGGTTTATCCTATGTTGTATGTTTATATGAGTGAGTATATACCGTGTGTGTCTTTTTGCTTCTGCGACAACTCACTCAGGATGATCCTTTCCAGGTCCCACCATTTACCTGCAAATTTCATGATTTTCTTATTTTTCATTGCAGAGTAATACTCCATTGTATAGATGTACCACAATTTCTGCATCCATTCTTCAGTTGAGGGGCATCTGGGCTGTTTCCAACTTCTGGCTATTACAAATAAAGCAGCTACAAACATGGTTGAGCAAATGTCCTTTTTGTGTACTTGAGCCTCTTTTGGGTATATGCCCAGGAGTGGTATGGCTGGATCTTGAGGAAGCACTATTCCTAGTTGTCTGAGAAAGTGCCAGATTGCTTTCCAGAGTGGTTGTACAAGTTTACATTCCCACCAGCAGTGGAGGAGGGTTCCCCTTTCTCCACAACCTCTCCAGCATGTGTTGTCACTTGAGTTTTTGATCTTGACCATTCTGATGGGTGTAAGGTGAAATCTTAGGGTTGTTTTGATTTGCATTTCCCTGATGGCTAATGAGGTTGAGCATTTCTTTAAATGCTTCTCTGCCATTCGATATTCCTCTACAGAGAGTTCTCGGTTTAGCTCTGTTCCCCATTTTTTAAGTGGATTACTTGGTTTGCTGCTTTTTAGCTTCTTTAGTTCTTTATATATACTGGATATGAGTCCTCTGTCAGATAAAGGGTTGGTGAAGATTCTTTCCAATCTGTAGGCAGTCGCTTTGTTTTGATGACAGTATCCTTTGCTTTACAGAAGCTTTTCAGTTTCAGGAGGTCCCATTGTTGCTCTCAGAGCCTGTGCTGTTGGTGTTCTGTTCAGGAAGTTCTCTCCTGTACCAATGAGTTCTAGGGTATTCCCCACTTTTTTTTCTAACCGATTTAATGTGTCTGGTTTTATGTTGAGGTCTTTGATCCACTTGGACTTCAGTTTTGTGCAGGGTGATAAGTATGGATCTATTTTCATTTTTCTACATGTAGACATCCAGTTAGACCAGCACCATTTGTTGAAGATGCTATCGTTTTTCATTGTATGGTTTTGGCACCTTTGAATCCCTACTGTTTTTCAAGTGCCACCCACCTTGTTTTTATGAGACAGGCTCCTTCACTGGTCTAGAACTCACCAAGTAGATAGGCTAGGTCGGTCAGCCAGCAAGCATCAGGCATCAGCTTCTCCCTATATCTCTGGAACTTGGGTTACAAAGATGCATCATCATAACCTATTAAAAACGTAGATTCTGGGGATCAAATCCAAGTTCTTATGTTTGCAATCCAAGCACTCTCCTGACCAAAGTACCCACTGGCCCCTGATGTACATGCTTTTTAAGTTTAGGCAAAATATTGGAATCCTGAAACTCTACTAGCCTAGATATACAGCAGAACTGCACCAAGGAGCTTGTTAAAATAGGAAAAATTCACCAGTGCAGCGGTGCATGCTTGTAATCCCAGCACTCCCAGAGGCAGAAGCAGGTAAATCTCTATGAGTTTGAGGCCAGCCTGGTCTACAAAGCAAGTCCAGGACAGGCAAGGCTACAGAGAAAATCTTTGTCTTGAAAAACCAGAAGAGAGAGAGAGTGATAGAAAGAGGGGGAGGTGGGAGGGAGGAAGAAACTTCTCATGCAGGAAATCTGAGTTGGTCTTTAAAGGTGTGGTGGGTCACAGCATTATACATAAACTACAATGTCTTTTAGATTTTGTCTCACTGGGTTACTCCAACTCTGCCACTTGCTCACACACTTCAGATAGGAAGTTCCTGATGCTGAGCAACATTAGGATACGTTGCATAGGTTGCAAACAGAGAAGTGGGAAGAGCTTATTTTTAGACTCAAATGTTTTTCATTCCAGAGTTCACAATCATTTAGTAAACTGGGTTTCAAAAGGAGTTGTATGTGAGCCAACATTTTGTTTCTGCGACAAAATACCCAAGACAATGAACCAAGGAGAAAAGGTTTGGGAGGTTTCAGACACAGTGACTTGGTTCTGTTGTTTTTGGGCTGTGGCAAAGCAGAACATGGTGAAACAAAACCCATGGCAGTTGGGAAGCAGATGTGTGTGTGCGTGTGTGTGTGTGTGTGTGTGTGTGTGTGTGTGTGTGTAGGGGTTCAATATCCACTTGAAAGGTATTCTTCCAATGACATAATGTTATTGTATAGGGCCCCATCTCTTAAAGTGTCATCATTTCCAGGTACTGCCATAGACTTGTATCTAAGACTTTAGCATGTGGGCCTTGGGGAGACATTTAAGATCCATATGCTAACAGGTCGTGGTCATGGGACTTATCATTGCTTTATCCCTAGAGACACAACTTCTAGACAAGGAAAGCTGGCATCATTTCTGCATCCCTGGAAGATCTAGTCTGAGGTCCATGGGACCACATCTCAAAATTCGTAGAATAAGGAGTTTGCCTGGAATTTATTTCAGGATATGTGGCTTTGCCAGCTGATGGCACTCAAAGCAGAAAGGGCCTTTGGGCTGAACATGCAGCTGAAGGCTAAAGTGAGGGTCAGTTTTAGTCAGGGCAGAGGTGACTGGGCATCACACCAGCCTGTCTGGCTCCTCCGGCCATCCTTATTAGTCTGGATGATTATTAAATGCACTGCCCTTTTCATTTGAATTTTTCTTCCCTTTGCCACAGAAGAGAGATATTTATCTCCTAATAAGATCTTAAAGCTGAGTGTCAGGTTTTGCCTTCTAAATGTCACTTCAGTGTGAATATCATGAACCACATTATATTTCACTGTATGTGTGAGAGAAGCAAAGCTTCCTAGAGACCTAGACTTGAGAATAAAAGGCTTGGGAGATGGTTCTCACCACCATGTCTCTTTCATTCACTTTGTAGATAGGAAGGTCAAGAAAGACATAGATGCAGGGAGAAGATGGCTGGAAGAGAAGTTGGCAGCTCTTCCTGGAGGAATTGGTGATGTTGCCCCATAAAAGTATGATTTGTCAATTAGATTTGCCAAAACACTGAGGTAGACTAGAGAAGAGGATGAGGGAACAAAAGGTTAGTGGAAGTTAATATGATCAAAGTGTATTCTACGGTGATATAAAATGATAACTATCACTTGTACAATTAATGTATGAGGGTGACTATTGGAGTTAGATGCCAACCCAGGCTCTTCCATCTGCCAGCTTTGTGACTTTCCACTCCTCATGATTTGGTGGGGTAAGGCAGGCCACATTCTTTTTTTTAACATTGAAATTGCAAGTATTTAATAAGTAAAATTGTTTTATACATTCTAAAATAACTTAGAAATGCTTGAGAATGTTTAAGTATGAAAATGACAATAATGAATATTATTGTTATAATTGCACTAAAATATACCCATATGAAAGTTGAAAATGAATGAAATGTAAGTAATAATTACCCCTTAGTGAAATTATTGATGCACATTTCAGGAATTTTTTTTTTCTAGATTTTTCTAGAAAAAAAATATAGACTTTCTATAGAGTAAGTTTCCCCAAAAAATATTTAAACTTTAGTTTCTCTGTGGAATGTTTGTTAAGTAAACCTCAGTGAAGTAATAAGCAGTTTATAAATGTTTTCTTAAAAGCAAACAATGAAAATTTGAAAATAAAGACCATTTTTCTGTCTTAATTATCTCCATTATCTTTCTTCACAGCAAAAAATAAAAATAAAAAATTAAAGAATCACCTATATATTTATGTTTCCTGCTGACTCTAGAGTCATTCAAGTTTGACTTTCCTCCACTCTTTTTTTTTATTAATTACACTTTATTCACTTTGTATCTCCCCCTGTGTTTCCCTCCCTCTTCCCCTCCCAATCCCTCCTTTCCTCTCCCTTCTGCATACATGCCCCTCCCCAAGTCCACTGATAGGGGAGGTCTTCTTTTCATTCTTTCTGATCCTAGTCTATTAGGTTTTATCAGGAGTGGCTGCATTGTCCTCTTCTGTGGCCTGGTAAGGCTGCTCCCCCTTCAGGGAGAGGTAATTAAAGAGCAGGCTAATCAGTTAATGTCAGAGACAGTCCCTGTTCCCATTACTATGGAACCTTCTTGGACACTGAACTGCCATGGGCTACATCTGTGCAGGGGTTCTAGGTTATCTCCATGCATGGTCCTTGGTTAGAGTATCAGTCTCAGGAAAGACCCCTGTGCTCAGAATGTTTGGTTGTGTTGCTCCCCTTGTGGAGCTCCTATCCTCTCCAGATCTTACTGTTTCCCACTTCTTTCATAAGATTCCCTGCACTCTGCCCAAAGGTTGGCCATCAGGCTCAGCATCTTCTTTGATAGTCAAGGCAGGCCACATTCTTTATTTTATTTTATTTTATTTTATTTTATTTTATTTTATTTTATTTTATTAATTACACTTTATTCACTTTGTATCCCCTATAAGTCCCTCCCTCCTCCCCTCCCAACCCCACCCTCGCTCCCCCTTCTTCACGCATGCCCCTCTCCAAGTCCAGTGATAGGGGAGGTCCTCCTCTCCTTCCTTCTGATCTTAGTCTATCAGATCACATCAGGAGTGGCTGCATTGTCTTCTTCTGTGGCCTGGTAAGGCTGCTCCCCCCTCAGGGGGAGGTGATCAAAGAGCAAGCCAATCAGTTTATGTCAGAGGCAGTCCCTCTTCCCATTACTATGTAACCCACTTGGACACTGAACTGCCATGGGCTACATCTGTGCAGGGGTTCTAGGTTATCTCCATGCTTGGTACTTGGTTGGAGTATGAGTCTCTGGGAAGACCCCTGTGTTCAAATTTTCTGGTTCTGTTGTTCTCCTTGTGGAGTTCCTGTCCTCTCCAGATCTTACTATTTCCCACTACATAAGATTCCATTCACTCTGCCCAACAGTTGGCCATAAGTCTCAGCATCTGTTTTGATAGTCTGCAGGGCAGAGCCTTTCAGAGGCCCTCTGTGACAGGTTCCTAGGTTGTTTCCTGTTTTCTTCTTCTGATGTCCATCCTCTTTGCCTTTCAGGATGGGGATTGAGCGTTTTAGTCAGGGTCCTCTCTCTTGATTAGTTTCTTTAGATGTACAGATTTTAGTAGGTTTATCCTATATTATGTGTCTATATGAGTGAGTATACACTGTGTGTGTCTTTCTGCTTCTGGGACAGCTCACTCAGGATGATCCTTTCCAGGTCCCACCATTTACCTGCAAATTTCATGATTTTCTTATTTTTCATTGCAGAGTAATACTCCATTGTGTAGATGTACCACAATTTCTGCATCCATTCCTCTACTGAGGGGCATCTGGGCTGTTTCCAGCTTCTGGCTATTACAAATAAGGCTGCTACAAACATGGTTGAGCAAATGTCCTTATTGTGTACTTGAGCCTCTTTTGGATATATGCCTAGGAGTGGTATAGCTGGATCTTGAGGAAGCGCTATTCCTAGTTGTCTGAGAAAGTGCCAGATTGCTTTCCAGAGTGGTTGTACAAGTTTACATTCCCACCAGCAGTGGAGGAGTGTTCCCCTTTCTCCACAACCTCTCCATCATGTGTTGTCACTTGAGTTTTTTTTTTTTTTTTTATCTTGCAGGCCGCATTCTTAAATGCAACACTTTGTGCCCAGAACATTCTAGTTCCCTGCTTGCACAGCTCCATTGTCCTGGGCTGGTTTCTGTGAAAAGGGGCAGATAAACAGCATTCTGGTTTCTGTTGAGACTTTTTATTTGGCAGAGAGACATGCAGGTGTGGAAATTATAGTACTGAGGAAATTTGTCCCATCAGGCAGAGACAGAAGAAACTATGTGGTTTGGGCCTATGTTGTGAGACATTGAGAGGGAAGTGGAGGCTTGAATGAGAGAGAAGAGTAAGGCAGGCAGCTAATAGAAGCAAACTGAGGGCAGGGCTTAGCGAAGCCTAAATGGGCATTTGTATAGTTCTCTTGGATGGTATTCATAAAGAACTGTAGAAAGGGGAGAGAAAATGACCTGCTCTTCCTAACTGTAGTCAGACTAAGTATCTCCACCTGTTTGATATTAATTTTTGGTGCTCTCGTTTCATGTTTGGCCTAGAACCTGGATCCCCTTGGAATCTAATTTGAATTTAGAGATACTTTTTCTAGTCTCATCCCATGGCTTTGTCTGGAGTAAGTCACCCATTTCTACACCTTGCTCCCTTTGCTCTTTTTCTTCACAGATGTGGCTTGTTCACATCTTCCCTGGCTGTTCTAATGAAGCTTTGCCTTCTGGAATCAACAAACCTGCTTCTTCAGACCAGGATCCATCAACGAAATTAAGTCGGCTCCGTGTAAAGAAGCACCAGGGGAAATATTTTTTTTTTCCAACCAAGAAATATTTGTTGTGGTCACTGAACTTTATAATGAAAACCAACTTAAAGGGCCTCAGCGTGGTTCCAGTGGTATAAATGTTGGAAATCGAGAAACTCAAATTTGCTTTTGTCTCTTCATTCATGTTATCAACAGTGAAGAGAAACAGGCTAACGTTGGAGAAATAAAATGAAATAACTAATCAGTTGCAGGACTGACTAAGATAAAAGCAAACAGGCCCATTGGAGATAACGGTTATTTGTTTGCAATAAACATGGATGGAGAACAATTCATGACTTGCTGTCACAGTCAACTGAAAGGAAGCAAATCAGACGCCTAAG
Organism: Psammomys obesus; assembly: GCF_907164565.1. Classification (NCBI taxonomy): domain Eukaryota; kingdom Metazoa; phylum Chordata; class Mammalia; order Rodentia; family Muridae; genus Psammomys; species Psammomys obesus. The sequence goes on from NW_026596034.1 coordinate 12,323,420, forward strand.
AGGCTGGGGAGGGCCATAAACTCTGCAGGTCCAGGCAGTAGGGAGGGAGGGTGGGGCTGGATTTTCTCTGTATCGAGGAAGTGAAATAATGTATGTGAATATTAGGAGTTTGAAGTGGAAAGTGCTGCCGAGAACAATACAAAGGCTTTTATAATCTGGTTGGTAAGGCCTCAGAGAATCACAGAAGGAGACCTACTGTGTGCAGCGTGCCTTTATGTAAGAAATCTCATGGAATCCTTACAGAGTATGACGTCCGATCCCTCTGCTGTCTCCCAAGTGCTGGCATTACAGGCATGTGGTGATGGAGACCAAACCCAGGGCTTCATGCATGCTAGGCAAGTGTTCTAGCCACTGAACTACTTAACACATCTCCAACCCTGTCCTCTGTCCCCCATGTCCTCCGTACTGTCTCCTTTCCCCCATCTTGGTTTCAGTTGAGCTGCTAACTTTATATCCGTCTGAGTGTCCTGTCAACAGGTCAGGGTCAACATATCTAGAAATCACTGAGGTGTTCTCCTCCAACTGTCATAGTTTGTCTTTCTTTTTTAATCAGAAATTTGAGCCTTTGATTTTCCTACCTTTTTATTGTCTCCATGTTCTAAGTAGTTTTCAGTGACAACTCCAAAATGTTAATTCATTTTAACTAACCATCTAAATTCATTTCATTTCAACTTTGGTTCAGGTTAATGCTCCTTACTTCCACCAAAAATTCTACATCTTTTTCTTCATTGGTCCCTGCCTTCTATATTTTCTCCTCTAATCTTCTACCACATTGCTGGCCCGAAACTTGTGATATGTTTGCCTCGGCCTCTTGAGTCCTGGAGTTACAGGTACATGGCATCACACCTACCACAAATTCCTTTTTTAAATTTTCTTTTTTTTTTAATTTAATTTTATTTTGTATGTGTGTATGTGTGTTTGATCTGCTTGCATGTCTGTATAACACTTGCATGCAGTGCGTAAGGAGGCCAGAAAAGGGTAGTATCTGCTTCCCCTGGGACTGGATCCTTAGCGATGGTTGTATGAGCTGTTATGTGGATATTGGCAATGGAACCCAAGTCCTATGGAAGAGGGGTCACTGCTCTTAAGCAAAGGAAACACCCCTGTGGCCCAGCCCCTTCTTTAACAGTTTAAAGGTTCAGGTAAAATACTCATACTGTTCACAGCTCTTCTATAACTGAAATTTCTAGAAAATGTAAGTATGTCAGACCTTCTCATCTGCCCCCCCGCCCCAACAGAAAATAAATTCAGAATCCTTAACATATGAAGTCTCTTTGGGAAATATCTTTTCATGACATGTCACTTCTTCCTATCTTCTCATGTAGAGGTATTTGAAGGAACTGTATTCTTTACAGGGTGATCATGCTTTCATTCTCATTTGGTGCCGAAGCTCCTTGTATATAGAACACCTGTCTGCCTGTTATTTTAGTTTACCTGCCCCACGACTAGTTAGCTCTGCTTTGTCCTTTAAAAGCCTCTGCAGATATATTTTTCTTCACCAGCTTCCCTTCTCTCCTTTCTCCACATCTTCTCTTCTCTCTTGAGACAGAGTTTTGTTATATAGCCAGGCTGGCCTGAGTTAGCCATCTCCTGTTTCAGCATCCCTGTGCTCAGACTAGAGGAATATATTCCCAGTTCTATGAGGAATTTTATTAAAAAATACTTTTAAAGGCTTGTTTTACCTTTATTTACATGCCTGTGTGTGTGCTGGTGTGTGGATGTGTGTGTGTTTGTGTATGCACACATGCATGCAACTGCCCATGGAAACCAGAAGATGTCAAATCCCGTGGAGCTGGAGGTACGAATGGTTGGGAGCCACCTAGTCTGGGTGCCTGGAACTGAGTTGTGTATCCTGGAGAAAGCAGCAAGTGAGCTGAGCCTCTGAGACACCTTTTCAGTCTCTATTCAGCATTTTTACATATGAATTTTTGCCCTTCTAAGTTGCAAATAGCACATGGTATAAGAATATGTCTTATTAACCAATGTTAATTCTGGTTTCTGAAACACAGCAGACTGCTGATAGATATTTTTGGTCGGTGTTGTCATAGTTGGAAATCAGTGTGCAGGAGGCTTGTCAGGAAGTTCTTTAGAAGGCTGTTTGGACAGAAGAGGAGCTTGATTGTCTGCCAGACTCATGAAAATCTCATCCATATCATGCATGTCTGTGTGTGAAGACCAAGCCATGATCAGTGGCTGTGATACCAGACTTGGTTGTCCTTGGCTGTGAGTGTGATCTTGGGTGAGAGGTATGTTTTCCACTAAGGGTCCCCGAGAAGAGGGATAATAGCCAAGGCGGCCAGCCACTACATATCCAACAGCTGGGGAATGTGTCTTTTATTTCTGAAGGGAGATTTTTGAGTTGCCTGTAATCTTTGTTTTAATATAATTTATTTATTTGCAACTTTATGCAATTTAATTTTTAATTAGAGTAGTGTTTAACAATCTGCTCCCCAAACATCTGACAATCTAACAGTTAGTTCTTAGTAGCAATGAGGCAGTGCCAGCTCACAACTGGGCATGTCTATTCAGTTCTGCTTGCACTCTAGTGATTTCTAGTTCATGTGAGACCCATAAGTTTTAAAAAAAATTAATTAATTAATTTACTTTACATTCTGGTCTTAACCCTATCCCTCTTCATCTCCCAGTTCTACCCTTCCTCCCTCTCTCCCATCCCCTTCTCTCTTCCTCAGCAAAGGGGAGCCCCCCTTCCCATCTCATCAAGTCCCAGCTCATCAAGTTGTATCAGAGCTGAGTGTATCCCCTTCCCCTGTGGCCTGGCAAGGCAGTCCCTCCAGGGGTAAATAATTGAGAAGCTGGCAAGAGAGTCCATGTCAGAGAGAACCCATGCTCCCCTTATTTGGGAACCCATACGAGACCTGAGCTGCCTATTACCTACATCTTTCAAGGGGGCCTACGTCCAGTCCATGCAATGTCATTGCTTGGTGCTTTAGTCTCAGCGGGCCTCTCCTTCCCCCCACTTTTCTACAAGGATCCCTATGCCTCACCCAATGTTTGGTTGTGAGTCTCAATATCTGTTTCAAGGCGCTGCTGTGTGGAGCCTCGCAGAGGACAACTCTGCTTGTTAATAGTATCAGAAGTTGGTTCTCTTTCATAGGGTGGGTCTTGGGATGGGCCAGGCATTGGTTGGACCTTTCCACTGTCTCTGTTATCTACTCTATGTTTATCCTTGCATATCTTGTAGGCAGGGTGAATTTTGAGTCAAAGTTTTTATGGGTGGGTTGGTGTTCCCCTCCCTTAGCTAGAAGACTTGTGTAGTTGGGTCTCTGTGGCCCCTGCTACCAGGAGTCTCTACTAGAGTCACTCTCATCTCCCCCCAGGAGCCTACTCTGATTTAGGACTTAAACTTTCCGAGAGATCCCCTTGGCCACAATTTCTCTTTCTCTATGGGTCTTTTGTCCTCCTGTCCCCACTCTCCTCAGGTCTCATCTCCACTCCCCATAGGTTTTTTAAACTACAGTAAGAAGATTGCTTTTATCCTGATACTGGAATACACACCAATATTTTTTGGCAGTACCACTGGAAAGAGATTTTTCCTTTATGTAAAACTTTAATTTTTTAAAAATACCACCTTTCCTCTCTGAAAAGGTGAGATTTGCATGTACACAGTACTTGTCATTGTGTATGGCAGGTACACTTCTCAACAGACATACATTCTAGGCCACTAGCTCTATTAGTGAAAATATAACTGAGGAATTGATTTCCACTCTTTTAAAATAGTCTATCCCCTTCATATTCTCTGCAAATAGATTCATGGTGGCACCAATTTAATCAGAAATCTGTTGGGCTAGGAAGAAACTGTGCAAACATTTCGGTGGGGATAACCATCCTAGTGAGCCATTTATCAATCTACTCTTTGTCTTCCCCACCCCTGCACTTGCTCCTGTCCCTCTGCTTCACAGGGACTTAGGTCTGAACCAACAAGGCTTATCATTGAGACAGCACGTAAAGATGATGAGTGTTCCATAGGGACATACATAGTTGTGGCTCTCAGAATTCATGGAATCCTAAAGCTATGACTTTCCACTAGGCATCTATGTTCCATTCGTATTATTCCGTGCTAGATACAGCTTGTCTGCCATGAGCCACTTTAAACCGCAATAACAATATAAATGAGATTAGGCTCTTATCAGGTTTTTAGGAAAAGGAAAAAGGTGGTTAAGCCAAGGTCAGGTTTGCTTTTAGAGAAGGAGAAAAGGGTCTGTGTTTGCCCTTTCCCACAACCTGTCTAATTTTCATTACACTTTAGAAAGTAGCCATGAGACCTTTCATGCGTATGCTTCTGTAGGCAAACCCTAGCTGGCTTCTTTCTTCATGGTTCAGCTCTTCTTTTCATCTTTTTAAATACAAAGGAGATTTATTAGTTGATCCTGAAGGCTACTACTCTGCCTTGAACATGGTAGATACTCATCAGAAAAATTCATCCAGTTAACTAAAAGGAAAAAAATCAAACCGAAAAAATTCTATATTTGTACCAGCTAAATATAATACCTATATTCTAGCACATTTTCATCTAGGCTTTTTTATAGGCACAAGCTTAAGAGTTGGGATGTAATAATATTTTACCTTAAGTTACTTACCATCTTATATAGAAAATCAGAGAAGAAAAAGATTGATTCTGTCTTAACTTAATGACTTAAACACAAAAAATCTGTTTGGAAAAACTTGGGTAATGAAATGTTCAACACTTATTGAACACCCAGCTTCTGGTAGACAATGTGGTAGGGACATAAAATTTAGTCATTTGCAAGGCACCTATGTATCCTTATGGAGAACAAAGATTCCTGTTCATAATTTATTTCCTATGAAATGACTAATGTTGTCTAAAATGTGTTCTGTTTAGTTAAGAATATACTTTTAAAGGATCAAAGATATAAGCTCACTTAAAAAGTTGCAACCAAGGGTCCAGCTAATAAAAAATAAACAGGCAAATAATCCCTGAAGATTGTCCAGCCTGGGCAAAGAAATTTTAACACAATATCCAGCTGATCAATTTGGAGGGAAACACGTCAGCTAGTGGGGGGTGAATGTTAGTGACTTGGTTGTCATGGAAACTTTTCTTACAGACCAGGAAAAAGGCATTCATGAGGAAACATGCCATGTGGATAAATAGCCCATTTCTCCACGATCTTTTCTCTCTGTTGATCATAAGTCAACATCCTACGGGGGCTGGGAGTAGGGAGAAATGCAGGCATTCCACTCATGCAGAGGAAGGAAATATTCCCCTCTGTGCAGAGAAAGACCCAAGGGACATAGTTTGAATAAGAAGTGTGCAGATGAAAGTTACAAAGTCAAGGTTATAAATTTATTTTATTTTTATCTATTTAAAAAACTTTCTTTAAAAAAATAATTCCTTGCATGATGTTAAAAAGGCTTATTTTCGATTGCTCATGAATGCTGGGTGGGGAAGATTGATATTGATATGAAACCTTGGATGGTATTTGAAGTGCCGACTCCAGGCACATCACAGCACATCTTGAAAGAAATGAAATATGTGACCTCCTTAACCTTATTAGGAAAAGGCAGCGTTGAGCAGGGACAGTAAGATGATCAGATTTTTCAAGGTGTCTCTAGATAATACATAGTTGTAAGGTTAAGACTTGTTCTAGTTTGGTTATTAAATATATATATCTCTGTCTTAAAATATTTATATTTGCTGAAAACAAATGAGTTGACATAGCAATAAACAAGAGTTAAAATATAAACTGCAATAATACATGCCAGTGTCTGTTCTTCATAATTCAGTTTTGATATTTATGTTTTAAAATCTTTCTTCTAAATTAGAAGTTTTTTATCATTCTGGATGGTACCTTAAACGTTGTACTTGAGAGAAGTACTTTTATGGTGTTCAGTTTATAAATGTTACTGATTGGAACTTTATATATTAAGCTCTGTTACATATTAGAAAACAATGTTTATTTAATGAGTAACTGGATGAATAGACAGCTACTGTATTTATTTATTTTCTCTGTTTTGAGAAATAAACAATTATTTTATAAGAACAAGATCTATCATGCAGTTTTTCTCCTAGTGACAGCTTTCAAAGATGCAGGAATAATCAAGATGAGACCTCCTTAGTGATAAATCAACCTAGAATGGTGTGATGATTAATACTGGTTGTCAACTTGACAGGATCTAGAATGCCTGAAGACAAGTCTATGGGCATGCCTGTTATGAATTGTCTAAATTAGGTTAATTGAAGAGGAAAGACTCAGTAAATGTGAGTGGTATCATTTTACAGGCTATGTATCCAGGCTGGATAAAAAAGACAAAGCAAATGTTGAATACAAACATTTGTCACTCTGTACTTCCTGACTGTAGAGAAAGTGTGTAGCTCCTGGTACTATATTTTCACCACCATGATAGAATGTGTTCCTTGTCAAGGTGAGCTAAAATAAGTCTTTTATTATTATTATTATTATTATTATTATTATTATTATTATTATTATTTTTAGATATTCTGTTGCAGCAACAAGAAAAGTAGCTAATACAGAAAATGGTATCAGAAGTGGGGTTCCTGCACTCTGCCTAAAATTTGACTATGAGTCTTAGTATCTCCTTTGATACCCTGGAGGGTAGAGTCTTTCAGAGGTTGCCTGTGGAAGGCTCCTGTGCTGTTCCTTGTCTTCTACTTCTGGTGTCTATCCTGTTTGCCCTTCTGAATGAGGATTAAGCATCTTCCAGGGTCCTCCTTGTTGTTTAGCTTCTTTAGGGTTAGAGGTTTTAGTATGTTTATCCTATATTATATGGCTAATATCCACTTATAAGTAAGTATATACCATGTGTGTCTTTCTGCTTCTGGATTACCTGACTCAGGATGATCTTTTCTAGTTTCCACCATTTGCCAGTGTATTTCATGATTTCCTTGTTTTTAATTGCTGAGTAGTATTCCATTGTGTAAATGTACCATACTTTCTGTATCCATTCCTCCATTGAGGGACATCTAGGTTTTTTTTTCCAGATTCTGGTTATTATGAATAGAGCTGCTACTAACATGATAGAGCAAATGTACTTATGGAAGAAGAGGGAGATAGAAAGACCTGGAGGGGACAGGATCTCTACCAGGAGAACAACAGAGCCAAAATACCTGGGCCCAAGGGAGCCAGCAGAGACCAATACTCCAACTAAGGCCCATGCATGGAGAGGACCTAGACAGCCTGTCCAAAGGAAGCCCATTGACTGTTCAGTTTTCAAGTGGGTATCCTAGTAAGGAGAGCAGGGGCTGTTTCTGAAATAAACTTAGTGGCAGGCTCTCTGATGGGAGGTGTAGCCTTGCCGGGCCACAGAGTAAGATGATACAGCCAGCCTTGATGAGACCTGATAAGCTAAGGTCAAATAGAAGGGGAGGAGGTCCTCCTTATCAGAGGACTAGGAGAGGGGCATAGGGAGAGAAAAGGGAGGGTAGGTGGGACTGGGAGGAGACAAGGGAGGGGTCTGCAGCAGGTGAATAAATTGTGTGTTAAAAAAGAAGTGGGGTTCCCAGTATACTAACCCCACTATGTGGTTCTTGGGCCTTTAGAAGAATTTGCATCTTTGGCCTAGAAAAGCATCAAAATGTTAAAAAAAAAAAAGCCTTAGAGTTTAAAGGGCTGTTCTGGTGGGAGTTTAAAAAACCAGAAAGCTGAGAGAAATCTAGACAGAGGGTATGGGGACACTCATCTACTGGATGCTTTTGAAGTATCTTTTTTTTAAGATTATCATTTATTACAATTTATTCAATTTGTATCCTGGCTGTGGCCCCCTCCCTCGTCTCCTCCCAATCTTACCTTCTTTCTCTTTTCTCTCCCATGCCCCTCTCCTAGTCCACTAACAGAGGAGTCCCTCCTTCTCTTCTATCTGACCCTAGTCTATCAGGTCTCATCGGGACTGTCTACATTGTCTTCCTCTGTGGCCTAGCAAGACTGCACCTCCTCCCCGACGGGGGGAATGATCAGAGAGCCTGCCACTGAGTTCATGCCAGAGAAAGCCCCTGCTCCCCTTACAAGGGACCACACTTGGAGATTGATTCTATGGGCTACATCTGAGCTGGGGTTTTAGGTCCTCTCCATGCATTGTCCTTGGTTGGGGTTATCATTCTATCATTCTCTTCAGGGCTCCCAGGGCTCAGTTTTTTTTTTTTTTTTTTTTTTTTGGCTCTGTTGGT
>NW_026596034.1:12331680-12333360 GCF_907164565.1 Psammomys obesus
TTTTTTTTTTTTTTTTTTCTTTTAAAATATAAAATTTTATTCCAAGCATTATGATTCACACCTAAATGACATTCACACATTTTTTTTTTTTATTTTTTTTTTTTTATTTTTTCTTTTTAGTTACATTTTGTTAAACCTGTGTCCCAGCTGTATCCAGCTCCCTCATTCCCTCCCCAACCCCACACTCCCTCCCTGGTCTCCTCCCTGCCCCTTTCCAAGTCCCCTGATAGGGAGGACCTCCTCCCCTTTCATCTGTCCCTGTTTTATCAGGTATCTTCAGGGCTGGCTGCAAAGTCCTCCTCTGTGGCCTAACAGACTGCTCCTCCCCTGGGGGGAGGTGTCAAACAGCCTGCCCTTGAGATCCTGTTAGAAATAGTCCGTGTCCCCCTTACTTTGGAAAACTACTTGGTTACTGAGCTACCACAGGCCACATCCGAGCAGAAGTTCTAGGTTATATCCATAGATGGTCCTTGGTTGAGTTTCAGTCTCAGAAAAGACCCTGTGCCCAGATATATTTGGTCCTTGTAGAGCTCCTATCCTTTCCATATCATACTAACTTCCCTTCTTTCAAATGATTCCCTGCCGAGGGTTTGGTTATGAGTCTTAGTGTCTGCTTTGAAACACTGCTAGGTAGAGTCTTTCAGATGCCTTTTGTGGTAGACTCCTGTCATAAGTTCAAGGCACATCCCATTTGTCTTTCTAAATGAGGATTAATCACCTTCGCCTGTGTCCACTTTCTTGATTATCTTCTTTAGGTGTGTAGATTTCATTATGTTTATCATGTCTTGTAGGTCTATATAAGCGAGTATATACCAAGTTTGTCTTTCTCCTTCTGGGATACTTCACTCAGAATGATCTTTTCTAGATCCCACCACTTGCCTGCAAATTTCATGATTTCCTCCTTTTTGATTGCTGAGTAGTATTCCATTGTGTAAAAATACCACAATTTCTGTATCCATTCCTCCGTTGATGGACATCTGGGTTGTTTCCAAGTTCTGGCTATTACAAATAAAGCTGCTACGAACATGGTTGAACAAATGTCCTTGTTGTGTACTTGAGCAAATTTTGGGTATATACCTAGGAGTGGTATAGCTGGGTCTTGAGGTAGCACTACTCCTAGTTGTCTGAGAAAGCGCCAGATTGACTTCCAGAGTGGTTGAACCAGTTTACATTCCCACCAGCAATGGAGGAGGGTTCCCTTTTCTCCACAACCTCTCCAGCATGTGCTATCACTTGAGTTTTTCATCTTGGCCATTCTGATGGGTGTAAGGTGATATCTCAGGGTCGTTTTGATTTGCATTTCCCTAATGGCTAATGAGGTTGAGCATTTCTTTAAGTGTTTCTCTGCCATTCGATGTTCCTCTTTCGAGAATTCTCTGTTTAGCTCTGTTCCCCATTTTTTAAGTGGATTACTTGGTTTGTTGCTTTTCTGCTTCTTTAGTTCTTTATATATACTGGATATTAGCCCTCTGTCAGATAAAGGGTTGGTGAAGATTCTTTCCCAATCTGTAGGCTGTCTATTTGTTTTGATGACAGTGTCTTTTGCTTTACAGAAGCTTTTCAGTTTCATGAGGTCCCATTTATTGATTGTTGCTCTTAGAGCCTGTGCTGTTGGTGTTCTGTTCAGGAAGTTGTCTCCTGTGCCAATGAGTTCTAGGCTGTTTCCCACTTTTTTTTCCA
>NW_026596034.1:12333370-12348536 GCF_907164565.1 Psammomys obesus
CTATTCAGTCTTTCTACCTGATCTTGACTTAATTTTGGTAGATGGAATCTGTCAAGAAAGTTATCCATTTCATTTAGATTTTCAAATTTTGTGCCATATAGGCTTTTGTAGTATGACCTAATAATCGTTTGGATTTCCTCAGTGTCTGTAGTTATGTCCCCATTTTCCTGTCTGATTTTGCTGATTTGTATGGTTTCTCTCTGCTTTTTAGTTAGTTTGGCTAACGGTTTGTCTATCTTGTTGATTTTCTCAAAGAACCAGCTTTTTGTTTCATTGATTCTTTGGATAATTTTATTTGTTTCTAATTGATTGATTTCTGCCCTTAGTTTGATTATTTCCAGCCGTCTGCTCCTCTTGGGTGTATCTGCTTCTTTTTTTTCTAGGTTTTTCAGTTGGGCCATTAAGTTGTTTGTATGTGATGTTACGGATTTCTTCTTGTAGGCACTTAGTGCTATAAATTTTCCTCTGAGCACTGCTTTCAATGTGTCCCATAAATTTGGGTATGTTGTGCCTTCATTTTCATTGAATTCTAGAAAGTCTTTAATTTCTTTCTTTATTTCTTCCTTGACCCAGCTGTCATTGAGTAGTAAGTTGTTCAGTTTCCATGTGCGTGTTGGCTTTTTGTTGTTTCTGTTGTTGTTGATGTCCAGCTTTAGTCCATGGTGGTCAGATAGTATACAAGGGATTATTTCAATCCTTTTGTATCTGTTGAGGCTTGCTTTGTGACCAACTATATGGTCTATTTTGGAGAAGGTTCCATGTGGTGCTGAAAAGAAGGTGTACTCTTTTGAGTTTGGGTGAAAAGATCTGTAGACATCTATTAGGTCCATTTGATTTAGGGATTCTGTGAGTGCTTTTATTTCCCTATTTGGTGTCTGTCTGGTTGATCTGTCCCTTGATGAGATTGGGGTGTTGAAGTCTCCTACTATTAAGGTATTAGGATCAATGTATGATTTAAGCTTTAATATTGTTTCATTTACGAATGTAGGTGCTCTTGTATTTGGGGCATAGATATTCAAAATTGTGATGTCCTCTTGTTGGATTTTTCCTTTGATGAGAATATAGTGGCCCTCCTTATCTTTTTTGATTAACTTGGGTTGAAAGTCTATTTTATTAGATATTAGGATGGCTACTCCAGCTTGTTTTCTGGAACCATTTGCTTGAAAAACATTTTTCCAGCCCTTTACTCTGAGGTAGTGTTTATCTTTGTTGCATAGGTGTGTTTCTTGGATGCAACAGAATGTTGGGTCCTGTTTCCGTAACCATTCTGTTAGCCTGTGTCTTTTTATTGGTGAGTTGAGTCCATTAATATTGATAGATAATATTGACCAATGCATGTTAGTTCCTTTTGTAATGGAGTCGATGATCTTACCTTGTTTCATTGCTTGTTTTCTTTTCATTTTTGTTGGGATGTTATCTGTATGCCCTGTTTTCTTGGGTGAATTCGTTTTCGTTGGATTGGAGTTTTCCTTCTAGTATCTTCTGTAGGGTTGGTTTGCTGTATAGATATTGCGTAAATTTAGTTTTGTCATGGAATATTTTGTTTTCTCCATCTATGTTGATTGAAAGCTTTGCAGGGTATAGTAGTCTCGGTTGACATTTGTGATCTCTTAGAGTCTCCATGATGCTTGCCCAGGCCCTTCTGGCTTTCATAGTTTCTGATGAGAAGTCTGGTGTGATTCTGATAGGTCTACCTTCATATGTTACTTGGCCTTTTTCCCTGGCTGCTTTTAATATCTTTTCTTTGTTCTGTATATTTAGTGTTTTGACTATGATGTGACGTGATGTGTTTCTTTTCTGGTCTAGTCTATTTGGTGTTCTGTAGGCCTCTTGTATATTTATGGACATCTCTTTCTTTAAGTTGGGAAAATTTTCTTCTATGATTTTTTTGAAAATATTTTCTGGACCTTGGAGCCTGGAGTCTTCTTTTTCATCAATTCCTATTATTCTTAGATTTTGTCTTTTCATAGCATCCTTGATTTCTTGGATATTTTGTGATTGGAATTTTTCTGATTTTACTTTTTCTTTGAGAGAAGTATCAATTTCTGCAAGTGTGTCTTCAGCTCCAGAGATTCTCTCTTCCATCTCTTGTATTCTGTTGGTGATGCTTACTTTTGTGGTTCCTGATCTTTTCTCCAAGTTCTCCAGCTCAAGAGTTTTCTCATTTTGTGTTTTCTTTATTGATTCTAATTCTGTTTTCATGCCTTGCACCATTTCTTTTATGTGTTTGAATTTGGATTCCTGTCTCTCTACGATGGACTCTATTTCCTTGTTCATTTCCTTTTTGTATGCCACTAATTTTTTCTCTACTTGTGCCTCTATTTGTTTGGCTATGTTTGCCTGTGTTTCTTTAAGGGTTTTGTCTATTTCTTCTTTCTTTACCTCCAATTGACTGGCCAACTCTTTGAAAGATTTGTTCATTTCCTCCTTATAAGCCTCAAATAATTGAGCAAGCATGGCTTTAAGGTCATTTTCCTGTGCTTCTGATGAATTGGAGTATCCATCGATTTTGGGGTTTGCTGGTGAAGTCATGATGTCCTGATTTATGTTGGAAGTGTTCTTTCGCCTACCCCTGGCCATTGGCTTGTCTGAGACCTTCCCTGTTTGTTTTTGGATTCTGCCAATCAGACTGGTACTGTCTCTCTCTCGAGTCTGGAGAATTCTTCAGGAAGTTGAGAGAGGTCCCGTGTCCTTAGCGTATGCTGAGGACTAGCTGTACCTGTGGGAGGAAAGTACGCAGGCGCAAACAGAGGCAAATGCAAGCGTGCGTGCGTGTGTGTGTATATGTGTGTGTGTGTGTAAGTGGGTGTGGGCGTGTGTCTCGAGGGACAGAGTGATGGCTAATGTTGAACCCTTGAGTGTGTGGGAGGGGCTCTGCAATGTATATGTCGCAGGCGCTAGTGATGATCGCAGCGCAATTTCTGGCATTAACTGCCTTAACTCCTCAATTAGACCCACAGAGCAGGAACTTCAATGTTCCAAGTGCCCCTCTGTTTCCCAAAGTGGGTATATGGGTGGGAGGGGGTTCGATGCCTGGCTTCTGTTTGAGCAGAACCCAGGATCAGTGGAGCTGCAGATTCTCAAGGGTGCACTCACTTACAGGCAGGACACTTGGCAGAGATTGGCGTATCTGGGCTCTCTGTTCTCTGGTTTGGCCCTGCTTCTTTGATGTGCTCCGCCAGTTCCGTGCTGCTGTCACTGCCAGGTTATGAGGTCTTGCTGCAGCTGGAGATTTCAGGGTGGTCACGTCAGTGGGAATCGGGGTAATCAGCCTTTCTGTTCTCTGGTTTGGCCCTGGTTAGTCTTAAACTGGAGGGCTGATGTGCCCCGCCAGCTCAGTGCTGCTCCGCCGCCAGGTTAGAAAGTCCCGCTGTAACTGGAGACTGGGTTGCTAGTCCAGATGCTTTCTGGGAAGTCCTGGGGTCTCTTTACTGTGCTCTCCAAGCTTCGGAGGCCCAGCGCCTGGTGTGTCTAGCTTGTATGGCGTTTTTGTCTGGTTTTGGTGAGTATATAGCGTATTCTCTGTCACTGTGGGATTGGGCGGGCCGTACCGTCAGTGATGGCGCTCGTGCGGAGCTAGTATGGCGTCTAGCAGACTCGGGCCCTGGGAGGATGGTGCAGCCGCCGCGAGTGAATCTGGGGCTCCGAGACACAGTACTGCTGGCCTTTGCCGATAAAGGGCTTGGGGCTCTGCCTCAGTGGCTGCAGGCCCCAGGCAGTTAGGTCTGCGCTGAGAAAGGCGAGTCGGCTGTGCCTGTGCCGAGGAGGAGGGAGGTCTGGGGGAGGGGAGTGCCGAGAGATCAAAGGATCGTTTCTCACCTTCCCCAATCAAGTCCTTGGGTGACCCGAGACCAAGGTTTTCACCTCCTGCGATGTTCCCTGTTGTTTAGAAAGTCTCTCCGTTGTTTCCCTGGCTTCAGAAGTTCTTCCACACATCAGCTCAGAACTGTGAGGAAACTGTGTGTGCTAGTCGCCATCTTGGCTCCGCCCCCCCCACCCCCCCTTCTTTCATAAGATTCCTTGCACTCTGTCTAAAGTTTGGCTGTAAGTCTTAGCTTCTGCTTCAATACCTCCAACAGTAGAATCTTTCAGAGGCTGTCTGTGGTAGGCTCCTGTCCTGTTCCATGTCTTCTGCTTCTGATCACGTCTGTACTTCTGAATGAGGAGTGAGCATCTTCCCTATGGTTTTCCTTGTTTAGCTTCCTTAGGAGTATAGATTTTAGTATGTTTATCTTATATTATATGGCTAATACCCACTTATGAGTGAGTGTATACCATGTATATCCTTCTATTTAAGGGTTACCTCACTCAAGATGATCTTTTCTAGTTCCCACCATGCTTTTGAAGTACCTTAAAAATTCATTAAGTGGGAGGTAAAGAGATGGCTTAGTAGTTAAGAGTACTTGCTGTTCTTCTAAAGGACCCAAGTTTGGTTCCATCACCTAAGTTGAGTGGCACACTACTGTGTAAAACTCTGTTTTCTTATGGCCTCCAGAAGCATCTGTACATATGTAGAGCGCGTGCGCGCGCACACACACACACACACACACACACACACACACACACTCACACAAATCATAAAAATCTATGTAGAATTAAGTGAGCATGTAGAAAAACCTTGCTTTGGGGAGTAAGAAGAATATTGACAATTGGAGTTTAGTGGGTTCCACAAAAGGAAATCATATTATTTTTTTTCACTTGTTTATTTCTAGACTGTCTAAGAATGTTTAGCATTTTTCCTATGTCGAAATTTTTGTTGAAGGCATGCATGGCTGCTGTGTTGAAGATTCTGTTAATCTTTTTCAGTTGATAAAAGTTACTTTGATTCATTTCTACTGTTTTTGTTTGTGACTCACAGTTTATGAAATGGGCAACCATGATTTTAAGACCATTTTCTTAGCTCTTAGCCTCAAAATAAGGGTAGTACTAGTTGGCTTTCATGACTCAAGTCTATACCTCAGGTTTCTGAAAAATGAATTCTAAGAGGAGATAATGCACAGCTATGAAGGTAACTGAGAGGAAAACGGATGAAGAAAATATTTGTATTAATTGCTGTGATGAAGCACTGTGAATAAAAGAATGTTGGGGAGGTTTATTTGGCTCATACTTCATGTCATTGTTCATCATTAAATAAAGTCTTGACAAGAACCCAAACCTGGGGGGCAGGAGCTGATGCAGAGGCCATGGAGGGGTCCTGCTTACTGGCTTGCTCATCATGGTGTGCTCAGCCTGCTTTCTATAAAATTCAGAACCACCAGCCCAGGGATGGCACCAACCACAACGGCCTGGGTCCCCCTCCATCAATCACTAATTAAGGAGGTGCCTTACAGTCCAATCTTATGGAGGCATTTTCTCAATTGAGGTTCTTTCCTTTCAGATTAACTCTAGCTGTGTTAAGCTGGGGTGAAACCAGCCAGCACAGTATTGTCTTAAGATGAACAGATGTGAGTGGAGAAGACAGTCCTATGAGGTTCTACAAAGAAAAATGACTTTTTTCAGATTCGCTAAAGAATAATTGACAAATAAAAGCTACACATATTCAAGGAGTGCAAGGTGATGAAGACTGGACATTTTATATTAAATGATTCTGACAATCAAAACAATTGACACATCCTTCCATGTGGTTAGCTCATGTGTGTGTATCATGAGGATACTTAGCACTAGTTTAGCATTAGATATAATAACAATGTTGTACATTAGATCCCCAGAATTTATTCATAAAAGGCTAAACTATTTAATACAAATACAGTGATAGATTTATTTTTTACTCCTACATGAAGAAAGACAATCAGCTAACTAAAATACTGTATTTAAACTGTGGGAGGCCAAACGATCTAGAAAATATGTGATAGAAACTCCTATTGGTTTTAGTACACTGAAAGTACTCCTGTGGTCCTTAGAAATATTTTTCTTGCTTATTAAGTGAGCACTATGAGATTGCTTTTTGCTATGTAGAAAATCTATTCTCTATCAGTATGATTAACAATATAATTAGATATACCGACAGCATTTGAATTAACACCCAACTTTTGGCTTTCTATAATGAAAGATTTATCTACAGAAGATAATAAATGACAATTCCTGGCAGCAATGGCTATGACAAAGTTTACATTTTTTTTTTTTGCAAATTCAAAGAAGAAATGCCTTTGTGAGATAACATGATCATCAAGACCAGTCATTATTGGAAATCTTTACCATAAAAAAATGCTTATGTTGTATTATTTTGGATGGAGAGGAAGTTGCTTCTATAGTGGAATATTTTGACTGCAGAGTACTTCAGTAGCTATTTTACATTCTAAATATGCTATTTAAAAACACAATTTGTTTTTTCAATTATAAAAATAATACTTAATCATTATAGAAAGTAAAGAAAAAACATCATCCTAAGCACCTGGGGCCAATGAATACTTTCATATTTCTAAACTTTAACCTACTTTGATCACATAAGTTAGATATGTTTGAGAAAAAATTTAGAAAAAATCAGAAAAACAAAAATTATGAACATTGATACAGAAATACTCAATAAAATACTCTCAAACCAAATCCAAGAACACATCAAAAATATCATCCACCATGATCAAGTAGGCTTCATCCCAAAAATGTAGGGATGGTCTAACATACAAAAATCCATGTACTACATAAGCAAACTGAAAGAAATACTCACATGATTATCTCACTTGATGCTAAAAAAGCCTTTGGCAAAATCCAACACCTTGTCATGATAAAAGTCTTAGAGAGGTCAGGAATACAAAGTGCATACCTAAACACAGTAAAGGCAATATATTATCAATCCAACAGCCAACATTAAATTAAATGTAGAGAAACTTAAGGAAATTCCGCTAAAATCAGGGATAAGACAAGGCTGTCCACTCTCTCCTCACCTATTCACTATAGTACTTGAAGTTTTAGCCAGAGCAACATGACAGCTAAAGGAGATCAAGGAGATACAAATTGGAAAGGAACACGTCAAAGTATGGTTATTTGGAGATGATATAGTATGCATAAGTGACCCCAAAATTCTATCAGGGTACTCCTACAGCTGATAAACATCTTCAGCAAACTGGCGGCATACAAGAGTAACTTAAAAAATCATTACCTCTCTGTACACAAATGATAAGTGGAATGAGAAAAACAAAATCAGGGAAACAACACTTATGGACACCTGATTTTTGACAAAGAAGCCAAAGCTATACAATGGAAAAAAGAAAGCATCTTCAACAAGTGGTCTAACTGGATGCCTGCATGTAGAAGAATGTAAATAGATACATATGTATCACCCTACACAAAACTCAAGTCCAAGTAGATCAAAGACCTCAACATAAAACCACATACACTAAAACTAATAGAAGAAAAACGGGGAAGAGCCTTGAACACATTGACACAGAAGACAACTTCCTGAACAGAACACCAACAGCTCAAGCACTAAGATCAATAATTAATAAACTGGATCTCAGGGAACTGAAAAGTTTCTGTTAGGCAAACAACAACAACAACACACACACACACAAATAACAAACAAACAAAACAAAACAAAACAAAACAAAACAAACCACTGTTAAAAGGACAAAACGGAAGCCTGCATAATAGGGAAATATTTTCATCAACTCCACATCTGACAGAAGGCTGGTATCCAAAATATATAAAGAAGTAAAAAAATATAGACACCAACAAACCCAATAACCAAATTAAAAATGGGGTACAGATCTAAATAGAGAATTCTCAAAAGAGGAATCTCTAATGGCAGAGAAACACTTAAAGAAATGTTTGACATCCTTAGTCATCAGGGAAATGCAAATCAAAATGACCCTGAGATTCTATCTTAGACCCATCAGAATGGCTAAGATCAAAAATTCAAATAACAACACATGCTAACAAAGATATGGAGCAAGCAGAATACTCCTCCATTGCTTGTGGGAGCGCAAACTTGTACGACTACTTGGGAATCAATCTGGTGGTTTCTCAGAAAACTTAAGGTCTCTACCTTAAGACCCAGCCATACCACTCCTAGGCATATACCCAAAAGAAGCGCCACTGTACCACAAGGACACTTGCTCAACTATGTTCA
The DNA here is from genome assembly GCF_907164565.1 of Psammomys obesus. Classification (NCBI taxonomy): domain Eukaryota; kingdom Metazoa; phylum Chordata; class Mammalia; order Rodentia; family Muridae; genus Psammomys; species Psammomys obesus. The sequence goes on from NW_026596034.1 coordinate 12,341,436, forward strand.
TAGCAGCTTTACTTATAGAAGCCAGAAACTGGAAACAACCGAGATGTCCCTCAACAACAGAATGGATAAAGAAAATGTGATACATTTACACAACGGAGCATTACCCATCCATTAAAAAAAATGACATGATGAAGTTTGCAGGCAAATGGATGGAACTAGAAAAGATCATCATGAGTGAGGTAACCCAGATCCAGAAAACCAAACATGGTTTATACTCACTTATAAGTGGACATTAGTTATAAAGTACAGAATAACCTTGCTACAAATCACAAATCCAAAGAAGCTAAATAACAAGGAGGGCCCAAGGTGAGATAACAAGTGAGATGCTTGAATCTCACTAAGAAGGGGAAATAGATTAGACATTGAGGGTAGATAGAGGAAGGGGACTGAGTGTAAGAAGGGGATGGAGATGGGACTGGGAAGGATGAGATTGAGGGAGGACAGTGGGAGAGAGTACTGTGAGAAACAACTGGAATGAAGGGGCCTCTCTGGGAAGAACTAAAAAGCTAGGACCATGGAAACTCCCAGGAATCTATGAGGGTGACCCTAGCGAAGACTCCTAGCAATAGGGGTTAAGGAGTCTGAACTGGCTATCTCCTGTAACCAGGCAACACTTCCAGTGGAGGGAATGGGACACCAACCCAGCCACAAAACCTTAGACTCACAATTTGTTCTGCTCACAAGATGTGCAGTGGTAAAAGATGGAGCAGAATCTGAGGGAAAGGACAACCAGTGACTGGCGTAGCTTGACACCAATGTCATAAGAGGGAGCCCACCCCTGACACTATCAATGGTACTCTGCTATACTTGCAGACAGGAGCCCAGCATAACTGTCATTGGAGAGCCTTCATCCTTCAACTGATGGAAACAGATGCAGAGATTCACAGCCAAACATCAGGTGGAGCTTGGAGAATCCTGTGTCATAGTGGGAGGAAGAACTGAAGGAGACACAGGGGTCAAGGATACCACACGATAACCTACAAAATCAAATAACCCGGGCCCGTAGGGGCTTATAGGGACTGAACTGCCAACCACAGAGCACGGGTGGGCTGGACCTGGGCCCTCTGCACATATGTCACTGTTGTGCAGCTTGAGATATAAATTATTGTTAATTATGTTTATTTTGGCATGAAAGGACGTCAATGTTTATTATTCTTGTTCAGCTGTGATCAAATCCCCATCAGTTAACACTTCCTCATGTTTTCCTTGCACTCTCCTGTGTTAATTCTTAGTTTGATATAATAATAGGTTTATTTACCATAGATAGTAGATCAAGATATCAAAGAAATGATTTCTTCCAAGACCCTCTTGTTGAACTAATAAGTTTACTTAAAAAATTTTGAAGGCCTTATTTTATTATTTTTAATTGTATGTTTTTGTCTGTAGGTACACATGAGTGCAAGTGTCTGGAAAGACCAGAGGCATTAGATCCCCTGACACTGGAGCGACAGGTGGCTGTGAGCCATACAATATGGGTGTTGAAAATTGGCTCCTCTGGAACAGCAGTAAGTGTTTTTGACCACAAAAAACTTCTCCAGCCTTTAAAGTTTATTTTTATCACATACTCATGTATGTGTATACACATACTCACTTCTGCACAGATGTCCATGTGTGCTTGCACATGCCAGAGAAGGACCTCAGGCTTCATTTCTTAGAAGCTGTACATCTTTTTTTTTTGAGACAGCGTCTCTCTTTATCCTGGAACTCTAGAAGTAAGCTAGGCTGGCTGGCCGGCCAGTGAGTCCCAGACATCCTCTGTCTCTTCCTTTCCCAGCACTGGGATTTCAAGTACATTCCACCATGTCGGGCTTTTAAAATACATGTCCTGGGATAGAATTCAAGTTGCTGTGCCTGCAAGGGAAGCACTTCATTGACTGATTGATACAGTTCCTTGTACCCCAGAATAAACTTTTTTGGGTTACTTATCTGAGTGAAGGGTTACTTACAGGGAGAGGGATGATTCAAAGACAGCTGCATCACTGAAACTTTTCCCCCAGCACAGGTGATGACTCAGGAAAGCTGCATCATGATGTCCCAATCCCCAGCCAATCATCAACCTCCTATACCGTCAAGCTTATGTGGAGCTGGGGAGGGCAGGAGGGAATGGTGATTAGAATCTTTTTTAAATTTATTTACTACTATTATTATTATTTTAGCTTTTAGGAACTTTCCTTCCACTTTTTCCCCTCTGCTCAGGTGTCTGCAGAGCTCAGGACCACTCAGTGGTGGCTCCAACTTGGTAGCCTGCGCTGTGGGAGTTGCTGACCAGTCCTCAGTGGCTGGCTGGGCACTCCAGTCTTCAGTAGGGAACTGCTGGATGGGCACGGAGGGCACCTGCACACCCTCAGACCTGTCTGCCACCTCGGGTTGAATGGCATTGAACTCAGGAGCCACTCCGATTCCTGGCTGCTTCACACCTGGGACCTTCACTAACCAGATCCAAGTGGCCTTCAGGGAGCCATGGCTTCTGGTAGTGACTAATGCCAGGGCTGACCACCAGCCCCTCATGGAGGCCTCTTACATCAACCTGCCCACCATCACTCCGTGCAACACAGATTCCCCTTTGTGCTATTTGGACATTGCCATCTATGCAACAACAGGGTGCTCACTCAGTGGGTCTGGTGTGGTGGATGCTGGCTCAGGAAGTACCCCACATGCGTGGCACTATCTCCCGTGAGCACCCTTGGGAGGTTATACCTGATCTTTACTTCTACAGAGACCCAGAGGAGATTGAGAAGGAGGACCAGTCTGCTGCTGAGAAGGCCTTGACCAAGGAGGAATTCCAGGGTGAATGGAATTTTAGGCAAGAGTCTGGTGACTTTGCCTGACTTTCCTCTGGGAAAGAACGTAAACAGACTCTGTCACCATTGACCTAGGTATCAGATATTGTTTTGCCTCTTTCATTGCTGTGAATGATAGTATTTTGATCTAATATTAAATGTGGTCCACAGGTCACATTTATGCAAGGGTATCTGTGAATGTAGCCCAACACATTTGTAGCTAGATCACAAGACAGTGTCATATTGCAATGACATATTGGAGGCTATCACAGCTATTCTGCTTCATAATGCCTCATGATTATGTCACTCTAGGGGGAATCAATTCATCATAGCACCCTTTGTCCTCAGCCATTGATAACCATTATTTTGTTTTCAACTTCTATACAATACTCTCGTAAAGATTCCATGTATGCGTATGATTGCACAGTGCTTCCCTTTCTGTGCCTGATGATTTCACTGAACTTCAGGTCCATCCATGAAGCCTCCCACAAACTATCCTTGCCATAGTTTTACATCAATTCCTACTGATATCAGTGGAAATTGGTGTTGGGAAGGCACCCCTGAAGACATTCTAGATTCTGAACATCTCAGAAGAAAGAATTGGACAGATACGTAGATACTAACAAGCAAAGTGAGAGGATTAAGAGAGGATACCCTTCCAAGGAAGGAAGTAGAGTGGAAAAGGGAGAATGTTTAGAAGCCCAATGGCTCTATGATTCTAAGAGTCTCACAGGTGGCTAGCTCCCAAAGCCCAATTACCAATGGCTTCTGTTGTATTATTCCTTCTAGGAATATGTAAAGAAACACATATTCTTCCAAGATATAGAGGACACCAACAGACCAAAGAAGGGTTGTTCACAGCAGCATGGGTGACTCAGTGGCAGCCCCACCCAGGGGAAGTCCCCTGGTCAGCTTAGGATACTATACTTCTAAAAAGTCCCAACTCAACAGTTGGTTATGGCCAACTGTTGGGCAATGTGCATGGAATCTTAGGTAAGAAGTGGGAAATAGTAAGATCTGGAGAGGACAGGAACTCCACAAGGAGAGCAACAGAACCAGAAATTTGAACACAGGGATCTTCCCAGAGACTCATACTCCAACCAAGTACCATGCATGGAGATAACCAAGAACCCCTGCACAGATGTAGCCTATGGCAGTTTAGTGTCCAAGTGGGTTACATAGTAATGGAAAGAGGGACTGCCTCTGACATAATCTGATTGGCCTGCTCTTTGATCATCTCCTCCTGAGGGGGGAGCAGCCTTACCAGGCCACAGAAGATGACAGAGCAGCCACTCCTGATGAAATCTGATAGACTAAGATCAGAAGGAAGGAGAGAAGGACCTCCCCTATCAGTGGACTTGGGGAGGGACATTTGTGAAGAAGGGGAGGTAGGGTGGGATCGGGAGGGGCTTATGGGGGGGATTCAAAGTGAATAAAGTATAATTAATAAAAAAAGTCCCAACTCTTAACCTACTGTTTAACCTCTTTTGCAACTTCAAGGAAAAGAGGAGCCACCCCTCCCCCCCAAAGGAACTCTGGAAGTTTCTAGTCCCCACAAGTCTCCCTTCTCTCTCCTCAGGGGAATGTTAATAGGCTTGCTCTTGTGAGCATCTCAAGTGTGGGTGATCACAGATGCTCTGTTTCAGGACAATAGTGGTCATGTCCAACCCAGAGGAAGCGGCTACATGACAATGGCAGAAGCACGGACATGACTAAACCATAAAGGTTCTGTCCAAAGAGCAAAGTAGGTTTTCATCCCACACTGCCCTTCTTATTGTAAATCATGTTTTATAACATACCAGTAACACGGAATAAATAAGAAAATTTGCGCTGGTCATTTATTTATTTTTTATTCTTTAAATTTAGTGTTAATATGTTGTGTTATAATGTTAAAATGAAGGGAACTCTTTTAAAAAAAATAGGAAACCACTTAATTAACATGATGTTTTCACTTCCTGGTTGTTTGAATCAAATAACTTTGAGGTTGGAAGAGCATATTGAAAATCCTTAAATCACTTAAAATAATTTAGACCTGCTATTAAATTTGTATCACAAGTGAGTAGTTAATGCAGAGTTAGCAAGTTTGTCACTACTTTTTAATTAAGTATAAGTTGATTGTAAAGAGAAAAATATTGAGCATTTGAGACATATACCTAATGGCCATATAATTAGATTAAACTTACATAAGCAAGGAATACCCAGTTTAAGTCTTGGTATATTAGCTAACTAAGAATGTAGAGATATTTTCTTCACATTTATCAAAACAGCCTACAGCAAAATAATTAAGGAATCACATTTAAAAATGGTAGTATTTAATAGATAGAGTAATTGATATCCATCTTCATACTAATAGCTCATTAAACTGAAAACTCCTACACAGAAGAGAGTTTATCAATAAAAATTAAATTGCATATTTTTACTTGCATATTGCTGGATACTCACATGCATCTTCATTTATTAAAGTTAAATAATGATTTTCTTTGCTTTGCTGGTAATTAAATAGCCACAACAGTCATTTGATCTCAATTATTTTGAGGTAGTTAACAATCAGTTCATAAAAATAAGAAGTATGATAAGATCAGAAACAATAAATTCTAACTTGCTACATTGAAATAAGAGAATTACATGAATAAAGGTCATTTGTGGATAGTTAAGACTAGGTAAAATTCTGATATTGTCAAAATTTTCTACTTTGGGGATATTATGGTTAGTTGAGAGAAGACAGTTTCGTTAGAAAATTTGCAGAAAACACTGGCTGGTTGGAGAATACCCTTAGGAAAGGGAACATTTCTAGTTGATCCATAATATCTACCAGATACTGACTTATGATAACTTCATAAGGGAAAAGTAATACTATTTTGTCTTATTGGTTTTTGTTTTGAGTTTTGTCTTTTGTTTTTATGCTCTTTTCTAGTTTTTCTTTTATTTTTGAGATTATAATATAATTACATCTATTTTCCCTTTCCTTTTCCTTCCTCCAAATCCTCTTGTATTCCCCTCCTTTCTCTCTTTCAAATTCATGGCCTTTTTCCTTAATTGTTGTTACATCAACATATGTTGATGTATGTGTGTGTGTGTGTGTGTGTGTGTGTGTGTGTGTATCTCCTTAACTATGACCTGTTCAGTCTGTATAATGTTACTTGTATATATGTTTTCAGTGATGACTCTTTGGTATTGGACAAACAATTGGTGTGCTTTTTTCCTGGGGAAGACTGTTTCTTCTGCTCTCAGCATTCCTTAACTGCCTGTAGTTCTTTGTGTAGGACTGAAATCTTATGGGCTTTCCCCCACCCACTTTAGTATGTCTATTATTGTCTTGCTCAGCTCATGCTGATGCAATCATATTGTTGAGACTTCATGGGTAATTTCTAATGTTCCTAGGAGATACAATCTCACAGGAAATCTCTGGCTCTTAAAATCTTTCCACTCTCCTCTTCTGCAATGTTACCTGAGCCTTAGGTGCAGGAACTCTCTTTTAGATGTATCCATTGGGACTGGGCTTCATAACTACACATTTTCTGTCCTGGTTGTTGTCTGTGAGTATGAGAACAAAAGTTTATTGATTGTTGTTAGAGATTAAGCTGGTTTGAAAAGCGATGGTTGGAGGTTCTACTTCAAGATACAGAACCTCATTAGCTCTGAGTATTTGACTAGGTTTCCAGGACCAGACACAGTTTCTCTCTTTAAGGCCAATTAGAAAGCTGGTTACCATCAAAGTATGCATGCCGTCACTGTACTCTTAGGGTTTTCCTGCCATGCTGCCATTGGCATCATAGCTGGGTAGCCTATTGGCAGCTTCTCTGCTTTGGAAGATTACATGGCACCTTCTGGTCCTGTGAAAGCTAGTCCTCATGGAAGAGGCATCCAGGACAGTTCCAGCTCAGGGACCTCTGAGTACTGGGTCTGTTGTGTGTAGTGTCTTCTGCAACAAGGACTTACTTCCTACCTTTGAGACGAAACCAAGAGCAACATCAATAGACTGTATGTTTTGAAAAAGTCTCGAGTAACCCTGACTTTTTTTTTTTTTTTTTTTTTTTTTTAGTAAATGAATGACAGAGAAAAAGAACATTAAGTTTGGTGGGTACGAAGTTGGGGAGAATCTGGAAGGAATTGACGTAGGGGAAAATAGGATCAAAATAAGTTGTATGTTAAAATTTTTCAAATAAAGAGTAATACTAATACTATTAAGTCAGAGCATCATTGCTTGGAATAAATGCAGCTACCTCATTAGTAGTTCTTGGATATACCTGGCTACGTCAGAATTTTATTTTATTTTATTTTATTTTATTTTATTTTATTTTATTTTATTTTATTTTATTTT
>NW_026596034.1:12348546-12420404 GCF_907164565.1 Psammomys obesus
TTATTTTATTTTATTTTATTTTATTTTATTTTATTTTATTTTATTTTTACTTCAGAATTTTAATAAAATAAAAATAAAGCAAAAAGAGAGAGAAAATAATAACCCCAGAAAAACTCTTAGAATTAATAGATTCAAGGAAATACTACATCACCTTGTTTTCTAATGAAAAATCAAATCACCTGCTTGAGCACAAAATTAGAGTCATTAACAACAAAAACAGGAAAATCAAAGCTAAACATTTACAACAGAAAATGTTTTATTATTATGAAATGTTACTTTAGTTGTGTGTGTGTGTGTGTGTGTGTGTGTGTGTATGTGTGTGCACTCATGCATGTGCTGTGTGGTGGCATAAACCAAATTTATATTATCCATCACAGCCTAAACTTGAAGGGGCTAGTGAGATGATCCTTCCATGGATAAAGGTGCTTGCCATCAATCTGGTGACAAAGTTTGATCCTAGGACCCATATGATGGGAAGAGAGAACCAACCGCTGCAACTTGTCCTCTGACCTTCAATCATGGAACGTCATGCATGTGCGTCCTGAACCCTGCCCGACAGACAACAAAGTAATCAGTGTAAAATTTTATTTTGTTGTTGTTTGAGCTGGGAATGGTGGCAAATACATATTTTTCCAGCTTTTAAGAAGCTGAGGTGGGAGGATTTCTGACAATCAGAGGCTAGCCGAGGCTACATAGTTCTAGGCCAGACTTAAAATACCTAGTAAAATAAAATAATAAAAATCCCAGTTTGTGCTTAATGTTGTCATGTTAAAAAGTTAAATTAAGATAGAAAAGAACCTTAAATAGACCTGTAACTCCTAAGGAAATAGAAGCAGTCATTAAGTTATTAAAAGTTTCTCAACCAAAAAAAAACAAAAACAAAAAAAGAAACAAATAAACAAAACAAAATGAAGTAAAAAAACCAATGCAAAAACCCAGGACAAAATAGTTTTAGCATAGAATTCCACCAGGCTTTCAAGGAAGAGTTCATACCAATACTCCTCAAATTATTCTACACAATAAAAACAGAAGAAACATTGCTAAACACATTCTGTGAGGCCACAGTCACCCTGCTACCCAAACCACACAAAGCTTCAACAAAGAAAGAGAATTATAGACCAATTTTCCTTATGAATATATATATACAAGAATACTCAACAAAACATTTGAAAGCCAAATCCAAGAACATATAAAAAAATCATCTGTCATTATTAAGTTGGCCTCATCGCAGGGATGCTGGAATGTTCAATATATGAAAATCAGTCAATGTAGTCTAACATACAAACACAATGAAAGGAAAAAAAAAACCATACAATCATCTTATTAGATTCTGAAAAATTTTGACAAAATTCAGCACCCCATCATGATAAAAGTCTTGGAGAGATCAGCGATACAAGGTACAAACCAAAACACAATAAAGGCAATATACAGCAAGCTGATAGCCAATATCAAATTAAATGGAGAGAAACTTAAGGCAATTTCACTATAATCAGGGGCAAGACAAGGTTGCATGCTCTCTTCAGATCTATTCAATATAGTACTTGAAGTTTTAGCTAGAGCAGTAAGACAACTAAAGGAGATCAAGGGGGTACAACTTGGAAAGGAAGAAGTCAAATTATTATTTGCAGATGATATGATAGTATACATGAGTGACCCCAAAAATTCTACCAGGGAACTCCTACAGCTGATAAACACCTTCAGTAAAGTGTTGGATACAAGACTAACTAAAAAATCAAACAAAACCAAAAAACCCCAATCAGTAGCCACTTATATACAAATGATAATGGACTGAGAAAAAAAAATCAGGGACACAACATGTTCACAATAGCCAAACAATATAAAATATTCTGGCGTAACCCTAACCAAACAAGTGATGGACTTGTATGACAAAAACTTCATATCTTTGAAGAAAGAAACTGAGGATGATATCAGAAGATGGAACAACCTCCCATGCTCATGGATCAGTAGGATTAACTTTAAGAATAGCCATCATAACAAAAGCATTCTACAGATTCAACACATTCCCATAAAAACTTCAACACATGCAAAAAAAATCACAGAATAGCTAAAAAAAAAAATCCTGTACATTAAAAGAACTTCTGAAGGTATCACCATCCCTGATTTTAATCTGTACTACTGAGCTATAATAATAACCTCATGATATAGCATAAAAACAGACATATTGACCTATGGACAGCTGTTTTTTTTTTTTTTTTTTAATAAAAAGTCAGAAAGACACAATGGAAAAAAAAACATTTTCAACAAATGGTGCTAATCTAATTAGATGTTTTCTTGTAGAAGAATGCAAATAGATCCATATTTATCACCTTGCATAAAACTCAAGTCCAAGTGGATCAAAGACCTCAACATAAAACCAGATACACTGAACTTGATAGAAGAGAAAATAGTGAATATCCCTGAACACAGCAGCATAGGAGACAACTTCTGAAACAGAACGCCAATAGTACAGGTACTATGATCAACAAATAATAAATGGGACCTCATGAAACTGAAAAGCTTCTGTAAAGCAAAGGGCACCATCAGTGGGACAAAACAGCAACCTACAGAATGGCAAAATATTATCACTAACTCCACATTAGATAAAAAGATAATATGCAAAATATATAAAGAGCTCAAGAAAGTAGTCATCAACAATTCAAATAATCCAATTAAAAGTGGGGCACAGATCTAAATATAGAATTCTCAATAGAGGAATCTCAAATATCTGAGAAACATTTAAAGAAATATTCAACATCCTTAGTCATCAGGGAAATATAAATACAAACCACTTTGAGATTTCATCTTACACTAATGACATTCAGGGAGGCAGATGCAGGCAGATCACTATGAGTTCAAGGCCAGCCTGGTCTATAAAGTGAGTCCAGAATAGCCAAGGCTATACAGAGAAACTCTGTCTCGAAAAAACCAAACCAAACCAAACCAAACCAAACCAAACCAAACCAAACCAAACCAAACCAAACCAAAATCCACAAATGACAGCTCATGCTGGTGAGAATGTAGAGCAAGGGGAACACTCTTCCATATTTGGTGAGTATGTCTCAAGGTTTCTATTCCTGTGAAGAGATAACATGACCACAGCACTTTTATAAAAGAAAACATTAAATTCAGGCTGGCTTACAGTTTAGAGGTTTAGTCCATTATTGTCATGATGGGAAGTATGATGGCACACAGGCAGATCTGGTGCTGGAGAAGGAGCTGAGAGTTCTACATCTGGATTGGCAAAAAACAAAAACAAAAACAAACAAACAAACAAAACCCAGGAAGTGACTGAGATACACTTCCTCTATCAAGGCTGCACCTATTCTAACAAGGCCATACCTCCTAATAGTGCTTATAACCTAAGCTTATAACCTAATACTACTTATAACCTATGGGGGACATTTTCTTTCAAACCACAGAGTGCAAACTTGTACAGTCACTATGGAAACCAATATGGCTGTTCCTCAGAAAATTGAGAATTGATCTACCTCAAGACCCAGCTATACTACTCTTGGGTATATACCCAAGAGATCATCCTGCCACAAAGATACTTGCTCAACCATGTTCATAGTGGTTTTATTCACAATATCCAGAAACTGAAAACAACCTAGATATCCGTCAACTGAAAAATGGATAAAGAAAAAAAAGTGGTACATTTATATTATGAGAGTATTACTCAGCTGTTAAAAAGTGACATCATGAAATTTGCAGAACCAACGGATAGAGGTAGGAAAAAAAAATCATCCTGAGTGAAATAACCCATACCCAGATGACAAACATGTTCTCACTTGTAAGTGGATATTAGCTGTTAAGTAAAGAATAATTGTGCTTCCATCCACAGACCTAAATGGGCTCTGTAACAAGGGGGGCTCTAGGGAGGACACATGGATGTTGAGTAGGTGAAATAGATTATACAAGTGAACTGGAGATAAGAACAGGGGGGACCAGGTAGGAACAGAGGGACCAAGAAAGTATGAGGATAAATAACTGGAATTGTGGGGCATTTGGTGACATGTCAAAACCTAGTTCTGTGGGAACTTCCTGGAATCTATGAGGGTAACCTGTGGACTGTCTTGTGTGGATGCAGCAGCTGTCAATAAAGATCTGATTGGCCAATCAGCTGGGCAGAAGGACAGGAAGTAAAAGACGGGAGTTCCTGTTAGGGAGACAGAGATTCTGGGAAGGGAAGAGAGAAAAGCAATTTTGCTAGGAGTCTCTCAGGAAGGCACATGTGGGCTTGAGCCAGGGAGAATATTTGGCCTCGTGGCTGGATGAGGCAAGATGGATGGGTTAACTTAGGTAAGCCAGTTGAGACTCTGCCCAGCTAAGGCCTTAAGTTTTGAAAAATTGAAAGGTCTTACAGTCTATGTTTTTATGGTTTAAAGGCTGCCCTGGGGCTTAGGTTTTTTTCTTTACCAGGAGACATGACCCACCAGTCACGACAGTGAGCCTGGTGAGGACTCTTGGTAACAGAGAATACGGAGCCGCAGCCACCTATCTAGCAGTGGGACAGGGACACCAACCCAGCCACGAGTCCTTCGACCTACAACCTGTGGCTAGGAGATGTCCTGGGGCAAGGGTGGCCCAGAGCTTGTGGGAGTGGCCAACAAATGACTGGTCTAACTTAGGGCACATGCCACAGGAGGGAGCCCATGCCTGACACTGCCTGGGTGGCCGGGAACCATCTAGAAAGCTGGACGGCCCAGAGACCCAGGATAGAACCAAACACAACTGGCAGGGAAAAAAAAGTCAATAAAATGATTCCCTAATGATATTTGGCTATACTCATACATGGATGCCTAGCCCAGTTGTCCCCAGAGAGGCTTCCTTCAGCAGCTGATGGGAACAGATACAGAGGCTCACAGCCAAACATTAGGCAGAGCTTGGGGAAGCACTTAGAAGAGGGGAAGAACTGTAGGAGCCAAGAGGACGCCATAAGAACATGGCCCACAGGATCAATTAAGCAGGTCTGGAAGGGGCTCACGGAGACTGAAGTGACAGTCACAGACCCTGTATGGGTCTGACCTCTGGATATACCTTATAGTTGTGTGGCTTGGTGTTCTTTTGGGGCTCCTAACAGTGGGAGTGGGGTGTCTTTGACTCTTTTGCCTGCTGTTGGGACCTTTTCTCTTGTATTGGGTTGCCTAGTCCAGCCTTGGTATGAAGGGTTGTTACTAGCCGTATTGCACCTTGTTGTGCTGTGTCCAGGTGGCGTCCCTGGGAGGTGTGCTTTTTTCTCAAAGAAAGCAAAGGAAGAGTGCATCAAAGCAAAAGAGAGTGGGGACGGGACTGGGAGGAGTACAAGAGGTGAGGCTCCGGTCTGGAGTCTTATGTGAGAAAAGAATAAAAAGGAAAAAAAGTTAAAAAATGTTTGATATTTAAAAAAAAAAAAAAGAGATCACATCAAAAATTTACCAAAATAGTGGCAGTCGAGGAAAGTCTCTGAGAGACAGGAAGCAGTGCTTTGATGGTCCCAGTTTACTGCCTGGAGACAGCATGCTGGCCACCTTGACCAGCACCAGACCTCCTCCACCAGAGGAGGAGAAAGCTCCTGAGCAGCCAGGAGCCTGTGCCGAGAAGACTGACGTTCTCGACTCTCTATAGACAGAGACACTCAGAGTGGAGAGTACTTCCACAGTGCTTACGTGGGTGCTCGTCAGTGTGTGTGTGTGTGTGTGTGTGTCTGCAGAAGGGGGCCTGTCTTCCATGAGAGCACACAGTTTCACCCCGATCACATGCTTTTGAGGGAGGCCACTTGAGGACTAGTGCTGTCGCCTTTGAGGCGGACTCATTAGGGAGACGGAGCAGGTTGCCAGAGATAAGAAGGCGGCGGACACCAGTATCGAATGTTGGAGAGCAAGCAAATAAGATAAGGACTGCAGCTTGTCAGGCTGCTAGCAGGAAACAGATTGCACTCTCAAATGGGGTGATCTGAGGTGAGGAGTCTTAATAAAGAGACTGTTAGCCAAAGTGTAGGTAGGCTGAAGGGACCCCTACCGCATGGTGCCTTGTAAAAGCCAGGAGGGTGACGATGCAATTGGCTACCAGCGTCAAGGGCCGGAAGAGGAGCGGTTATCAGAACCTGGCACAAGGAAGCTTTGTAGGGACCAGCTGAAGGAGCCCTAAAGGAGTCTATTTTTAAAAACTAAATTTTCAGTCGACATGTTAACTGAACCTTATTTGGGGTGTAGTGTGGTATTTCAGGGCGTACACAGGACGAATAAGGGTCAGATCGGGGCAACTGGCAGATCCACGACTCAAACACCGTTATTTCCAAATCTTAGCTGGTAGCCTTTTGAAATGCACATTTGGTTATTAGCTAGAGTTATCCTTTGCTGCTGTCACATGTTAGTAGTTTTATCAACTGTAATCCTGTGCTGGTTAGTCAATCCCTCTCCACCTTCTCGGCCTTCTCCCCAGCTGCTGCAGCCACTCTCCTGTGAGACAAACTCTCTTCCTTGCCTGGATCAGTGTGGCATTTGTCTTTCTGCACCTGTTTATTTCACCTGATGGCCTTCAGGCTCATCCATGTCATGGAAGATGAAAATTTCAAATTCTGCATGTTTTCCCTAATGAAAGGCCTTGACCGGTACCTAACATGACCCTCTCTCTATTTCCCACTTCACTTTCATTTGGTGTCTGCTCTGCCCTGACTGAGCCCAGTTGGAAACAAGGTAGTGAGCGGACAATTCACTTAGATCAGGATCTACAGACAGGGCAGCTCGGAGGAGACACGGGGTGGGTCAGAAGGGGGCAAGCTTGTGGTCATCTTCCTGCCCGCCTCCCGTGTGCTGGGATTACAAATGAAGTCGCCCATGGCAGCTCAATGTCCAAGAGGGTCCCCCAATAACAGGAACGGGGACCGTCTCTGACACAAACTCATGGCCTGGCTCTTTGAACACCTCCACCTGAGGAGGGAACAGCCTTACTAGTCCACAGAGGAAGACAAAGAAGCCAGTCCTGATGAGACCTGATAGACTAGGGTCAGATGGAAGGGGATGAGGAACTCCCCTACCATTGGACTGAGGGAGGGGCATAGGAGAAAAAGAGGAAGGAACGGTGGGATTGGGAGGGGAAGGGGAGAGGGCTATAGCTGGGATACAAAGTGAATAAACTGTAATTAATAAAAAAACGGAAAACAAATGGGCAGCATCATATTACATCTCCAATTTGATATTGTAATACCTTGTAGAATTTAAGATTATGCTAAATATGTTTCTCTCGCTTAAGAAATATTCTCAGCCCTATTTATTTTCATTTTAGTTTGCGTGCATGGCTCTTTGGCCTCAGTGGTGTCTGAGCACCACATGCATACAGAGATTCTGATGGCCAGCAGGGAGCACCAGATACCCTGATATTGGAGTTACAGACATTTGTAAGCCTCCATGTAGGTGCTGAATATCAAACCAGGGCCGTCAGGACTCTAAGAGCGTGGGCCAGCTCACCAGCCCCTTTCAGTACTATTTTAAAAGAGCAAAACATAGAAAGAATAATCTTTTTCAACTTTTTGATTTTCTGAGAAGGTCTGTTTCTCTCTTTGAAGTTATATTTGAAATAAATTTTTGTTTACTAAAAAAGCCACAAATATCATAATATGGGACACAAGTCCCATACTAGCAAATTAACCTGCATGACAAAGCAGTAAAATCTGGAAAGCCAAGGTTCTCAGAAGAAGGTGAAATTATAATCTCAAGGATATTGATTGGAGGAAGGAGCCTGTCAAGTCCAGGACGGCTTCCACCACTTTCCTTTCAACAGACAGAAACTCACGGAGAAGAAATCAATCAGTTTAAAGTAGAAACAGGGCTGGAGAGTTGACTCAGCAGTTAAGAACACTTGCTGCTCTTGACCTGTTCCCAGCACCTGTATTGGGCGGCACCTTACAACTGCCTGTAACTCCAGCTGCAGTGATGTGACGCCCCCTTGTGGCCTCCCTGGGAACTTGCATGCATGTGATGTACACGCAAACATCCGGTCACACATACACATGCACAAAAATACAAGAAATCTTTAAAAAAGCGTGCAACAAAAAAAAATCCTTAAAAAATGAAAAAAAAAAAAAAAAGAAAACAAAAACAAACAGACAAACAAGCCCGAAACCATGCAAAGCCCCAACAACCCAGAGCTTTGACTTTCACGGCTAGTCCGCAGTGCTTAATCCTGATTGCCAACCTGACAGGCTTAGGATGGACCGCGATACAAGTCACACCTGTGAGAGATTACCTAGGGTAGGAGAGCCCGGTCTCTCTCTCTGAGGAAGTGTCTATATTAGGGTCATGTAGGTGGAAGGACCCACCCTGGCTGTGGGCAGCGCCGTCCCCTGGGCTTGGTCCTGGCCAACACATCCAGTTGCCTCCAGCCCCTGCCACCAGGACTTCCCTGCTGGAATGGGCTGTACTAAGCTGCGAGCCCACGATAGCCCCTTTCTCCCTTAAGTTGTTTTGGTCAGGACATTTACGACATCAATAGGAAAAGCAACATTCTCCAGATCATTTCAATTACTAAAATAGGGTCAGCAGGCATAACTGTGAGACAAAAGCAGCTTTTCCTGCTTCTGCGAAACTTGTCTTTCACAAAATATGCACTCCTACATGCCAAGAGACATCAGCGTTTCACTAGCCTAGGAACAGCTTTATCTTCATGCTCACACATAGACTTACTAAAACGTCTATGTCTGCATAAATACTGGGAGAGCTGAAGTAGCCTGATTCTTGATTTTGCAGATGTTAATCACAATGGTCCTAGATGTTGTAACCCGTCTAAAGACTCTGTGATCCTTAACAGTTCGTTTAACACTTTATTTTCTATTAAAATATTGATAATTATGTATTTGGCTACTCAAATTATTTTATTTTTGAATATGCTACTTCTGGGTGTGTGGAATGCTATTTAAGTAAAGGTTTTCCCCCATAATATTCCAAGGGCTAGAAATTCAATCTTATGTATTTAAAATTAAATCTTCAAACCCAACACAATGGTTATTTTCTCATATACTTTATTAAAAGTGATAAAAACGGATAAAATTTTGCAATGAATTGTGCTTATTTCCTACAAAATATCAAGCTTCCACTTCATTAAATATGGAGTTATTTTAAAAAAGAGAGAAATAATATGATAGTATTGAAAGAAAGGAAATAAAATTCTTAGAAAGATCTCAAAAAAAGTATTACTAGATGAGATTTGAATAAGACTGATCAAATGCTGGAATGGATGCTTTTTTTGTGATTGCCCACATTGTCTGGAAACTGTTCAGCAGAACAAAGGGTTTTATGGATGAAAGACTGGAATGAAGAAACATGAATGTCAACCCAGGCTCTGAGAGACAGTCTGCTAATGAAATATTCTAAAAGTCATTTTCAAGGTGGTTGAAAGTTCTCACTGATGTGCACCAATGCTTTTGATAATTTTTTTTAATATATCAAATAATTACGGAAGTGTTGGCTCTGGGGACAGAGAAAATAACATTGCACCCAAATATTGTGAAAAGGCTGGTGTTTCATACTGCCTTTCTGTGATTGAAAATGCGCAGACTTCTGATAAAAAAAAATATCCTGGTAGTAAGTTTCTTGCATCTTACAGGTAGAAAAATAACTTTTTTTCTTCCATCTAGGCTATGATAATTAACTCTGATCTATGATTTACTACCTTAATGGTTAGGTCTTTGTGTGAAGTCTAAAAAGGAGATTATTATCTATAAAAGTTGAACTTTCCTCAAACATCTTTGAATGAACTTTGCTAGTGAATGTAAGAAGTAATGACTTCCTCTCTAAGCTCCTCTGCTCTGCTCTGTTAATACACATATCTTCCGGAGACACGTCCTCCACCCAGCACTACGGACACACACAGACACACACACAGACACACACACACACACACACACACACACAATATATATATATATATATATATATATATATATATATATATATATGCTTTTACATGGGTTTTTAGTTTGATGGGACTTCATGTTCAGATGCCCTTGGGATCTATCTGCAACAAATTTTGTGATTTCAATTTCAGACATACAAGGATGCCAATGACTGCCTTTCAGGAAAGCTGATGATGATGTCTCATGCAGAGAAGCCCTTAATTAAGAGTAACAAGGGTTCTATAACATGAACTAGCTAATGGAAGCATGGCTCATTAGTATTTTAAATTAATAAACAGTCCATATCACATTGACCACAGGACATCTACCTTCTGCTCTGTCATGGTCTCAGAGAATTGACTGAGTTACAATGATCAGATTATCATGTCAAACTCTGTCAGTTTGGATCTGGATCTGGTTTGGTATAAAAGGCAAATAGTATCTGGTAGGTAGACTCTATTTTCATAATATTTTATATTTTCATAATTGAAGATTTAATTCCATGTATTACTAATACAAACACAGGTAAGAATCTTGTGTATTTAAGGCTTTTGGGGGATCAGTGTGCTCTGCCTTTCAAACCCTAGCCATTTCAGTGGAGTTTGTGATGCACTATCACCGAAGCATTTCACCCTGTAGCTTTGTGAATGCTCTCTTCTCCTTGAAGCTTCCACTGATGCTCTTTCAGGAAGTCTCTTTGCACATGTTCCTACAGTGTATGTGTCAATACCGTCGTAGCACATGGAAACTTACAAGTATCTTTGTGTTGCTCATAGTATCCAGGGAGATCTCCTGGATCAGGGAAAAGTTCTTACTCATTTTACTTAGGAGGAGATATATTCAGTCTGTCAATACTGCTTTTCTTTTAACTTCCCGATGGTAAACAAGAACAGACAACTAGGATCTCTACCGTTTGTAAGGAAGTTGAAAGAAAATGGAGCCCAATAGATAATCTAAAAAAAAAAAAAAAAACCACAGTGAAATCAGAAGCTCTGTGCACCATGGGTGTGGGTCAGCTGCTATGGGAGACAGTACGCCAGTTTCTCAAACAGTTAAACATGATATTAGCATATGATCCAGCACTCCATCCTGTGTATATATGCAAAAAATTGGAAGCAGAACCCCAAAGATATGTTAAAACAATGTTGATAATGTCGAAGCAAGCAAAAGATGGGGACACCTAAATGTCCATCACTCAATAAATGGGTAGAAGAAATGAAATATAGAATGACCACATTTATAGACAGACGTCAGAAAAGTGGAGCAAATGCGGTGCCCTTTAACGAAGTCTTAGTTTTGTAAGATAGAGAATGTCGTGGAGATCTGATGGCATGAATGTACTCACCAGTACCAAGCGGCACAACTGAAAAAGGCTAGCGTGATCTGGGTGTGCTAGCTCGTGCCTGGGGGCTGAGGCAGGGGGATGGCTGTGGTTGAGGGCAAGCATATTACCAAGGGTACACACATACCCAGATCTGTCTCAAAAGACTGAAAAATACATTTTATGTTATGTGTGCTCTATTACGATAAAACTGAAATGAAAATGGTTTCATCATCATACAGATCACAAATAACATCAACTCCTCATGAAGATATTTTTATATTTATAACTTTAATTACAAAATATCAGGTTGTCATTTTTAAATAGAAATCATGTAGTTGCTTAGAGATCTCTACATGCTAAAGACTGGTTAACATCATCAGATAACTTTCATACCACTTGACACAGATTCGCCTATTGTATACACAACTATTTCATATTGCCTGGTATTGGGAGAAAAGATAAAAAGATAAAAAACAAATACCAAGGAATGAATATCCAAATATCCAAATATACTGTGAAATCTTTTACTCAGCAAAGCCATTGCTCATAACCTGCTAAAAGGGCTGACCCCACCTCTGTGTAAAATCAGGCTTTCTGGAACTGTGCCAAGATTACCCTTAGTTGAAAATTAACTCAAGAAATTCATAGCACCGACACTGACTTGAAAAAAAAAAATAGTGACCTTATTAGCAACATACATGCTTAGTTAGATGCATTTCCTGCCATTGTTATTAAATGCCCACCTGGAAATTTGTGTCTTGAAATATATTTATCTAAAAATTTGGGTAACCTGGAAAATCCATCCTCCCCATAACATTTTAGCATTAATGCAAACTTTAAAAATTTTACTTTATTAATGTCTGTTCAGTTTCACTTTGCTGCCTCATATGCTATTGAGGGAAGCTCAGCGAAGTACAGTTGAAAGAGTCTCCCAAGGAAGGCGAGGATATTAAGAAATTTTGGTGTGTGCTGTCAATTGAATAGTGATTGAAATATATACCTAGAGGTGTGGACCTACAGAGAGAACCAAGACTGGCAAAATCAGGGAGCACTGTGTCGGGGAGGAGACCACCACCACCATACCCAGCACTTATAGGTCCAGTGGCTTTTATCAGCCACACACTTCCTTATGGCCATTCAGTTTCAACTGAATGAACCTTCTCGGCAGCTCTGCATATTGTCACCATTCCCCAACAGCACAACTTGTATTATCGCCAAAGGAGATTCTGAGACAAGTCTTTGTGTGCTAAGTGTTTAATTTGGGAACTGATGCCAGTTTTCTATTCTGTGTGAGGGAGAGTAGATGAAAGACAGAGAAGGGAAGTCAATCAAATGTAGGTCTTCTGCTTCCTGGGCATGCACTTTGGGCAACCAAGGTCCAAGGCCATCGGTGATCCACCAGACACTGTAGAACAGTGTCTTCTCACTGAAGAACGAGGGTGCAAGGGATTTCATCACGGAAGTACCATGCCTTCAGAGTTGAGGGTTACTTCTGTGCCACTATTACCAGGTGCTACAATGGTACCCTGTGCTAAGGGCATCACCAGGCAGAGAGACACAGGAAGCAATCCTTGATATGAGAGAAGCTACAGGTAGCATTCGAGCTAGTTCAGCACCTGTTTCACGGAGTTTGGGCTAAACGCAGGTATTTCAGTGCACGAACACAGAATGTAGGAGGTGGATGAGGCAGGTAGAGAAATGGTTCTCAACCCGTGGGTCACGACCCCTGCAGGACCCCTCTATCTCCAAAAAGAAATTTACATTACAGTTCATAACGGCAGCAAAATTACAGTTATGAAGTAGCAATGAAAATATTTTATGGCTAGGGGAATTGGAAGGTTACAGCGTTTGGAAGATGGAGAATAATTGCTTTAGAAGGTCTGCTTTTGTTCGGTGTTCGGTTTGCTGTCTTTAGAGAATCGACATTTCTCTTTTGTTTACTAGCCTCACTGAAAAAAAAAATCCAGCAAAAAAAAAAAAAAAAAAAAAAGACATGTCACAATAATTAGGGGGCCCATTCTCCTGGCACTGTGCTTATATCTGTCTCTTGCCTTTGCTCATGAATGACATTTACTCCCCTACACATGGCTGCTAATCCAGTGCCCAAGCCACGCAAAGCACTCAGTGAATACGTCCACATACTGGCAGCTAGTTCATGTTCCCTCTTCCATAGGGCATCCTTAGAGCTACGTCATCCTTGGTAGGATTAAAATGATTTTTTTTTTAAGCTAGGGAAAGTACTAAACCGGCATAATGTCTAAAAACAATCTATAAATATTTGTCCTTATGCCCACGGATAAGTGTAGTTAGTCTTCACTCCTCTTCAAGGAAACTCCTCTTCGCAGCAAACCGCTTCAGGAACCCACAACCAATCAATATGCAGAGTTATGGCGCGCAGACCTGATGGATAGCTGGCGAAACACTCCTGCACCTAACCGCTGCTCAATAACGTTGCAGAAGAGGGGTGTCGTTCTCCGTTTGGCAGGGTCCTGGATCTCGGCTTCTAGGTAGAGAACGGGGGTTCTGTTTCTCTCAGGAGCAGCTAGAGTGCTTTAGGGTGAGGCCTGAGTGCGCTAAGCCAGCGTGTGGAGAAGGTTTTCCAGTGTTACAGTTTAGTTCTTTTAGCACGAGATTGCCTGTGGCAGTGGAAGCTTGGTCGTTCCAAAGCCTATGGCGACACCGAAGTGTTACAGCTCACAGATAAGCTGCTTTGCTAAGCATGGCAAAGGTGCGGGCTGAAGCCCACTCCTGGTAAGCTTGCAGCCGAGACACAGGCCTGGTGGGTCCAGCAGGCCAGAAGGCAGGCCTGGTGAGACACAGTTTGGTGGAGGGTATAAATGACGAATCTCAGATGGTCTTGATGTGAGAAAGCATGTACCTTTATTCGTGTGAAATCAACGTGTATAAACCCTGGGCAGAGGAAGGGGTTGAGGGTGAATGTGTTTGATTCACGGGTGCCAGGGGTCATGGATACTTAATGGTCCTACAACAAGAAGGAAAATATGGTACTTAATTATCCTATGAGGGAAGGGGGATCTCCAAGTACAATTGAAGGTCGCTGCTGGACTGAGATCCTTAGCAGGGTGGGGTGTTTCTAGGAATTCCTAGATGCTTGCTAGAGCAGTTTCCTTATCAGGGAAGGGTCTGGCCTGTAGGCTGCCATGAGGGCTATGTGACACTCCTTACAAGTCCTGGGGGTCACCCATATCAGGGGAGACTAATAGAACCCCGCTGAGAAAAGGGAGTCTATCATCATAGACTGAACGCAAGTAATTGGCTATTCAGAAATGACAGACTTCAACCTTATCCAGCAGAGCCTCACAGAGGGGGTGGAAAAATTGTAAGAGCCAGAGGACCAGGCATTTAGCTGTGAGATTGTAATCTCCCAGTAACATCAGAAATTATACCCATGAAGTCTCACCAACATGACTGTCCAAACGTGTGAAGAACAAGGAGGACACCAATGAACATGCCAACCTGCATGAGGAAAAGCCCACAAGTCCTCAACCATGGACAAAGAACTCTAGGCAGCTGAGTAAAGCTTGGCTCAGATGAGGTGGCCCTCCCCAGGGAAGAGCAAACCAATCCATTGTCCAGTGCCAAATGATCAGCTCTGAAAACATACGTATAAGCAACATTGTGTGAACTCAGCCTTTAAAATACAAATACACATGTGCACACCTTAACAATGAAGAGAGAGGGCATGAATTTGAAGAAAGTGGGGGAGGGACATATGGGAAGGTTTGGAGAGAGGAAAGGGAAGAAAGAAATGATATAATTAAAATACAATCTCAAAAATGAACACTACAATTTCAAAAATAAACAACAATAAAAAGTACATGGTTTTGGACCAAGGAACAACTAGAAAAGTTAAAAGAGGAAATTCTATGGCTGAAGATAGTTGACTGTTTTCTGATAACTTCTTGAATTTCTTTTTACATTTTGAATATTTAAAATGAATTAATTACTATTATCTGTAGTACTTAGCTCTCATCTAGACTATATTGCTGAGGACAACTGTTACTCATTCACTCCTTCATTCAATCATCAAAGGTTCTTGATGAGCATGTGCTACATTCTAGGCTGGGCTAACAATTCATGGCCACTGTTTTCTTTGTTTAAGGAGTAAGTTTAATGTAAAAATAAAATGTGATACAATACCTGCCAGAGTTACAGGCTCTACAGAAACTGACGTGCTGTCGTGCGTGCAGAGTGTAAGCCGGGGCTTCCTGTCTCTGAGCTTGTAGACTGGCAGGGCACATGTGCAAGAGAACTGTCATGCAAATCACGGCATGCTGACATTTATCACCAACAACTGTCGAATGATGTCAAATGATAGGCTGGGTTGTACATGGAAACAGCAGACATCTGCATAGCAGATTCTTGGAAGTGTCCTCATTTTCAGAGACTGTGCTTTACTGAGTAATGAGGTATAACATGGAGGCTTTAAAAAAACCTCTCAATAAACACTTTTGTTCCTACAATATGGAGAGAATTCTAGTGAGAAAACATTCATATTTTTGACATCTCACAAATACACTCTAGGGAATGATTTCCAAAGGTAGGAAAATGTAAGCAAGAATTTAGCTCTCCCTCTCTTTGCCTCTGCTTTTCTTTCTTTCTTTTTTCTCTTTCTTTCTTTCTTTCTTTCTTTCTTTCTTTCTTTCTTTCTTTCTTTCTTTCTTTCTTTCTCTCCATCTCTTTTTCTATATCTGTCTCTGTCTTGCTCTCTTGCTTTCTCTACCTCTCCTTTTACAACGTGACAAACAGGCTCCTTCTGTTCTTTCTATTACTCAGCCTGGAACATTTGTTAGTCAGATGATCATGTGACTGATTATGTGACCGGTGTTATAACCCTCTCACAGGCCATCTTACTTATTCCAGGGATCATCCAGCATTTCTGTCAGCCTCTGCCTTCTCCAGTTTTCTTATGACTGATTCTTGAGGTTTGGCCATAGTCCTTCACAGCTGATTGCTGTGCTATTTCACATGTGCTGTTTTCTTGTCTGTCTTTTGTTACTCAGTCTCTGGAATAGAAGCCCTGTAAGACAAAAGGTTTTGCATTTCCAATTTGGATAAAGGTAGATACTCTATAATGAGCAAATAGTTCATAAATGTTTGTCGAATGAACAACAAAAACTATACAAGCTAAATGTCCCCAGTAGACATTTCAGTCACACACATTAGGCAGACTGTAAAGAAATTATATCCAACCTCTAAAATGGCACTTAGGAATAAAAACGTGTCTTCTAGCATGGCAATATGTTGCTAGCACCGAAAGTGCAGTTTACAAAGCAGGCAGGCTTTTCATTGTTCAGTATTTCTCTCTCAGCTTACATATATGCACATGAAAAAGGAAAATATGTTGATGATAGTTATTTGTGATTAGAGGAAACTTAGTTTATTATTCTATTTTTCTTTTTTTTAATTAAATTTTTATTTTTTATTTTTATTTTTTAATAGTGACTTCAAAACCTTGTATTTATTGATTCAAACTTTAGTCATATTTTACCAATAATTTTTATAATTCTATAAATGACTTTGTAACCACTACAGTAAATATATATTTTTTAATTTTTTATTAATTACACTTTATTCACTTTGTATCCCCCCTGTAGCTCCCTCCCTCCTCCCTTCCCAATCCTTCCCTTTCTCCTTTCTCCACACATGCCCCTCCCCAAGTCCACTGACAGGGGAGGTCTTCTTTTCCTTTCTTCTGATCCTAGTCTATTAGGTCTTATCAGGAGTGGCTGCATTGTCTTCCTCTGTGGCCTGATAAGGCTACTCCTCCCTCAGGGGGAGGTGATCAAAGAGCAGGCCAATCAGTTCATGTCAGAGACAGTCCCTGTTCCCATTACTATGGAACCTACTTGGACACTGAACTGCCATGGGCTACATCTGTGCAGGGGTTCTAGGTTATCTCCATGCATGGTACTTGGTTGGAATATCAGTCTCAGGAAAGACCCCTGTGCTCAGATTTTTTGTGGAATTCATGTCCTCTCCAGATCTTACTATTTCCCACTTCTTTCACAAGATTCCATGCACTCTGCCCAACAGTTGGCCATAAGTTTCAGCATCTGCTTTGATAGTCTTTAGGGCAGAGCCTTCCAGAAGCCCTCTGTGGCAGGCTCCTAACTTGTTCACTGTTTTCTCCTTCTTCTGATGTCCTTCAAGAAACAAATCAAGTAATCCAATTAAAAAATGGGGAACAGAGCTAGACAGAGAATTCTTGATAGAGGAATATCGAATGGCAGAAACACTTAAAGAAATGCTCAATGTCATTAATCATCAGGGAAATGCAAATCAAAATGACCCTGAGACTTCACCTTACACCCATCAGAATGGCTAAGATCAAAAACTCAAGTAAATTTTTATTTTTTTATATTGATTACAGTTTACTAATTCTGTATCCCAGCTGTATCCCGCTCCCTCATTCCCTCCCAATCCCACTCTCCTTCCCTCATCTCCTTTCTGCCCCCTCTTCCACTGATAGGGGAGGTACTCCTCCCCTTCCATCTGACCCTGGTTTATCAGGTATCTTCAGGACTGGCTGCAATGTCCTCCTCTGTGTCCTAGCAAGGCTGCTCCTCCCTCAGGGGTTGGGAGGTCAAAGAGCCAGCCACTGAGTTCATGTCAGAGACAGTCCCTGTTCCCCTTACCAGTGAACCCACTTGGATACTGAGCTGCCAGGGGCTCCATCTGAGCGGGGGTTATTCTATTTTTCTAAAAGTATTTTAAAGTTGAAACCATATACTATAGTTTTATGTGAAAAAAATCTAAAAATATGAAAAACCTAAAAATCTAATATATACATACATATATGTTTGTGTATGTATATGTATATGCCTATATATGTGTATATATATATATATGTGTGTGTGTGTGTGTGTATACACATATATGTATGTATATGCATACACAGATTAGATGTTGGGCTGAGACTTGAGGCTTTGTTAGGTTTTCTCAGCCTTATCCCCGGTGACTAGACTTCAAAATGACTGCACTATTTGTCACTTATTGCACAGTGTTGGCATTTAAGCAGTTGCTTATTTAATGCTAAATTTAAGAATTAGGTGCAGATTATATGTACAAAAATATCTACAGAATAGGATTATTATAATAGGCACCATTTTAGCATCCTAAACACACTTAAAACTTAACCCAATATGCATTTTCAAACAAACAGTTATTTCATGTAGATGGGGATCTTTGTCTTCTGATTTTAATGTGGCTTTTGAGTTTGGCTGCCTTCTGTCCTCTTCTGTCTGCCAAATTCAGCATTAGTCCCCGCGCTTATGAAAATAGTCTGTTTATCCCTTTTCCCTCCATAAGCCTGAGATCCCCAGATATACTCACAACACGGTCTGGTGTGACTGCCTCGAAACTCTAGAAGGGTAAATTTTTATGAAAATAATACTGTATTTAAATGATCTTCCTTGGGCAATCTTTCAATATTCCCCTCACTATGGATCAACTGTGCTTTCCCAAGAAAGATTAAAAATACATTTTAAACTTCTTTAAACTTTTTCTTAAATCTTAAATTAAATGCTTAGCTCTCTTTAAATGTGTGACACCATCCATCACAATTTTATATTTAGACACATAATAATGTATAATCTCAGCTTGCTGTCCACTTGTAAAAATGGGAATAGACTTGGAGAAATAAGCAATTTCCCAACAGAAAATTGGAAATTCTGCCAACCAATTCCAGGTGACCTGCCATCAATCAGTGTTAAATTCTCTGGGGCCATTGTTGAAGGGTATTGCTATTAGTAAAGGGCTTCACCTGGTGACTAATGGTATATAACAAATACATTGAAGAACTATAGAAACCCCCAGAATCTGTAATTGTCTGCTAACTTTTAGCAGAGACCTTTCCTGGCAATTGGGAAATAAAGTGAGATTTTTATAACCTCCTTGCAGCTTTCTTATTAAAATATCTGTTTTTTAGAGAAATAGGTGAAATGATTATGCCGTGCAATTAAATTAAATTAGCTGACAAAATATTTCTTTGTGACTAAACTGTTTAATGCAGGCATTTGGAAATACGTGGCATCAGTTGGAATATGTGCAAATGTGACAGCCATTCTGATTCTGAAGTTAAGTAAGGCGCCCAAGTTTTCAGTAAAGTCTCCTTGTTTGATCTTATTAAGCAATTATGATTAATGTCTGAAACGCACTGTTCCATGGTTGTAATTTCCTTGTTTGCAGGAGTAAGTACATTAGGAATTCATTAAAAATGCAAACTCTTCGGGTAGCTGAAGACTACAAATGGAATCAGAACTTCGTGGAGGATAGGAAGCGTTTTTCATTAAGAAGACTATGACCAGGGTGAACCAACAGCTGGCAGATAAACCATGATGGATTTCTAGTCTGAAACGGAGGGCTAGACAAATGGGTTTGTCCATTGATGTCAAAAATAAAATCCATTTTGATGTAAAAATCTAACTGCAAAGGCAAAGCTGCTGTTCCTCCGACTCTTAACCCCCAAGGCTGAAGCAGGTAATAGCGAAAGCTTGGAAGAGTGGCTGAGGGAGGTGGGGAGACACAAATTCAGGCAGCTACAACCCTGCCGCTCTCGAGAAGCAGTTTGTCTTACGGTAGTGAAAATAGTAAAATCAATCAATTGATTGCCTGATCAATCAGTCCTGCGCTCCTGAAGCACCGGTCTCACCGGGTGGGTCTGAGGATTAGAGGAAACAAGGAACATAAAGCGCCGATCTCCTATTTGTTCTGTCTGGGAAGTGTCACTTCAAGTGATGCCCTAGAATTAGCTGTGCGGTGTCAATCAATTGACCTTTGCGTGCTTAGCGTGTAGTGGCTCAGTGGAGAGTGGCATCCATCCACCCTCCATCTCTTGGGAAGGGCATGTCCAGCCACAAGGAGGCTGGGATGGCAAAAGGGTTCAGTGCAGGCTGAGACGAAAAACACGCGTGGTCCTCTTCCCCCTGCAATCACCAGGCTGTACCATGAAAACTAATGAGAAATACAGTGTTGGGGGTTGAAGTGATGATTTCAATAGAGAAGCTAATACATAATTTGAATTAAAAGTGGAGTTGGAAGCATTAAAAAAAAAAAAACAACATAAAAATGACATGCCTCCTGTCCCTGCCCCCCCAAACCCAACACATGATATTTTTGCTTACTGTTAATATGAGCATAAAACAAACATCTGGTTTATTTGGTTTACATTTTGGAAGCTTCACATGAGCCCTGAAAATATTATAGGATTAGATATGATACTCTTTAGGATTTAGGGCAGGGAATTTAATCACCTGTAACTCCAATACATTTCTTCTTTGTTACCGAAAGGTCTAAGAAGAATGATCACAAGATTATTATAGAACAGGCAACTTCGGGGATGGACCAAGTGTGTGCTGTGTGCACACTGTCACTATCAGGATTTTATTCTACAGAGTGAGTTTTCCTAGCTGTCTTGGGCTGTTACAAGAAAATACCATGTACAGAGAAGCATAAGTTACAGGCACTTATTTCTCATGGTCTGAAGGCCAGATGTCAGCATGGTTGCATCGTTTTGTTGTCTGTTTGAGACAGGCTTGCTAGGTAGGCCAGATTGGCCTTAGATTCATGGTCTTCCTGCTCAGTTTTCTAAGTGCGGGTTGGCTTACTTCCTGGCTCTCAGGTGACTGCCTTCTGGCTGCAATCCCACATGATGGATAAAACAAGTTGTGATGTCTGCTCCTTCTTTAAAAAACAAGCTTTCCTTAGTTTTTATTTCATGCTTTAAGCTTTATTTTTATGTGTATAAATGTTTTGCCTGCATGTCTGTATGTGCACCGTTGGCATGCTTGGTCCCCCTGGATGTCAGAAAAAAAATGCATCAGAGTCTCTGAAACTGGAGTTACGGATGATTGTGAGCCACCATGTAGGTGGTGGAAGTAGAACTTAAGTCCCCCAGAAGAGTAGCCAGTGTTCTTACCCACTGAGCCATCATTCCAGCCCCTGCTCCTGGTTTTATAAAGGCATTAATCCCCTCATGACCTCATCTTAACCTAATTTTACCCAGAGAGGTCAAATTCTAATATCAATTTTGGGAGTTAGAACTTTGACATGAAATTTGGAGGTTGTATTTATTTAGTTCCTAAGGTTTTGGAAGGCATACTGTTACAACCTAATCATGACAGAAATGTAGAGCAAAGGTTCTGGAAGTGTAGGATCAAAAGCATTTTATTACTATCTCAGACTGAGATAGTCAAGAAGCAATAAAAGGAAGTAATAGAACAGGATGTGATAAAGATGGAAACCATTGTCATAGACAGTGTGCTTCAATGCAAAGTGTTGGATGAGGATGAAGATCTGTTAAACAGCCCTAACTCATGTTCTGCTCTTGGATGCGTCTGTTCAACTCTCTACAGCTAAGTTTTCTCACATGAACAATGAGAAACATGAGCATTTTGCCTACCTCTCAGAAACAAAATTGTATCATGTATGTGAAATAACAGATAAGTGGAAATAATTATCTGTTTATATTAGTTTCCTGTTGTTGCCATGACAAATTTCTATAACTTACTGGCTGAAAGTAGGACAGACATTATCTTATAGATCTGGAGGTCAGAAGTCCACAATGAGTTTTACTGAACTGAAATCAAGGGCCATGTTCCTTCTGGAAGTCCTTGGCATGATTCACAACCATCTATGCTAGATTCTTCCTCAACTTCTGCAGCTTCTAGACATTGACAATACGCTGAGGGTTTTTTGGCTCTGATTCACTCCATCTCCTACCTCCACTGCCAGAGGTCATTTTCAAACCTTGACACTGTTCCCTCCCTTTAAAAAAACCCTGTGATTATGTCAAGCCTACCCAGTCAATCCAGGTTAATCTTCCCATCTCTAGGCCCTTAACATAATCACAATGGACAGTTCTTTTGACACCCACAGTTAGCAAAGATTAAGATGTGCAAACCTTTGCAGGGTAGGGTAGGATGATGGTTAATATAGGGCTTGTCAAGTTGACAGGATCCAGAATCACTGAAGAGGCAAGCCTCCGGACATGCTATGAGGGGCTATCTAGATTAAGCTAATTGAGGTGAGAAAGTGCTCTCTTAACTGTGTGGCACTATCCATGGACCGGGATCCTAGATCTAATAAGAATGAGTTGAGCTGGCACTAATGCTCATCACTCTGTGCTTCCTGACTATGGATGCAATCTGTCCAGCTGCCTTGAACACCAGCTGCCATGACCTCTTTGCTGTGATGGACTGTATTTCCTTAACTAAAGTGAAAGGTGAAATAAACCCTTCTTTAAATTGATTCTTGTCAGGTGTTCTGTCACAGCAAGAAGACAAGTAAATGACAGAGGTGGGGAACTTTGTCTTACTAACACATGATCCCATGGGATAGTCTAAGTGGTTACCAAAGCAATCTAGAAAGAGGACTGGAAGTTATCAGAAATCTTTAGAAGGATGAGACATTAAATTATTTCACATAACTATTTTTCTTTCCAAAATTAACCTGCCTTTTGAGGAAAAGAAATAGATCCACACCAGTAGGTCCAGGTTGTATGGATTCATCACAAGCATGGTTTAGGGTTTCTTTCTGGCATTAGAAACACAACGGCACATCTTATGCTTTCTCTAAAACTGCTGTGCAAAGATTACCATTAAATGCTTATTTTGTTGACCAGATCACATCACATGTACTTACAAGAAGGGAGACAGTTAAGAAACAACACTATTTTTTTTCCAGTGCTACTTTCTACATGTTTGTTCATTTGTCTAGCTTTAGTACCAGAAGGCTGCATGTTCAGGTCTATGGATAAAAGGATCACACACAGTCCAAGTGTTCAGAGAAAGGCTTCTGTTCTTTTTGGGTTTTGTTGCTGTTGTTGCTTTTTTATGGAGGGGGCAATCTTTAAACCTGAGGTACTTTTGGTAGGTTATCAAGGGGCAACAAAGTGAATCACATATGCAATTTAACATGAAAATCCAACAGGTATGTAGAATAAGCAACTCTGAAAGAATACACTAGTGGCCATCTTTAGGTGTGGGGTCAGAGTATGCTGTTCTTATTTTCCCCTGAGGTTGCAGACATTGCATCCCAAAGTGGTAGTCTTTGTTTGGAGGTACAACATCATGGATGATACCTGGGGGGAGAGGGTGAGCGATTCACACTGCATCCTCAGTTTGTTTCCTAAAGACTAATCTCCCTGGGAACCCAATGAGGAGTGGAGAAACAAAATCAGATTTCAGGGCTTCTGAGTGTTTTGTTCCCTATGAGACTAAATGTAAAGGAGGCCGCCTTCAAGATGAGGAGCTTCCAAGTTAAAAAGGAGAGATTGAGAATGGTGGTCTGAACAAAAGTGACCCCCATAGGTCCCTAGGGAGTGGCATTATTTAGAGTCACAACTTTGTTGGAGTAGGCGTAGCATTCTTGGAGGAAGTGTGTCACAGGAGGTGGGGGGCTTTGAGGTTTCATAAGCTCAAGCCAGGCCCAGTGTTGCTCTCTCTTCCTGCTGCCTGCCCATCCGGATACAGAACTCTCAACTACTTCTGCAGCACCAAGTCTGCCTGCGTGCCGCCATGCTTCTGGCCATGATGATAATGCACTAAACCTCTGAACCTGGAAGCCAGCTCCAATTAAGTGTCTTCTTTTATGAGTTGCTGTGGAACTCTTATATAAACAACAGAAATCCTAAGAGAGAGTATGATGATGGGAACAAAGAGTGTGACATCCCCTTTCATATTATATTTATTACCCAGTATTAGGTCTAGCACACAGTAGGTACCTAATAACAATGTAAGTAATGGAAAAGTAAAATGAATACATGAAACCAATTCCAGGCTGAAGGCGTGCTGCATAAATATAACTGCAACCCTTTAGAATCATGCCAGTTACCACTGATGCTATCATGACAACTGAGACACTTATTACTGCTTAAAATTGATTAACTCTTATTCGTTTTCTAACGAGGGGAAGCCTAGTTAGGTAATCATGTTGGCTGTTAAAAAAATATACTAAAATTGTTTTCATCACTCTTGATTTTCAAAAGTAATAGTTGACTGAGATGTTTATTTTGAAAACATCTCATACCACATGTTATTAATGATATCAATGTCTATCTTGCATTGGACGCTTATGTGTCAGGTACCATGTGAAGTACACTGGGGAAGGATTTAATTCTTGGAAAAATCTGCTTCCATTTACAGAAGAGCTAGGATTAGAGAAAGGAAGTCACTTGCTTTCTGTTGCAAAGCCAGGGGCAAACCCTAGCTGGTAATCTCCCTCAAAGCCATGGTTTTTAACCATCATGAAACCATGCCAGATTTGGTTATCTCAAAGGCCTAAAATGCTCTAGTCACAATTTTTATTTATGATATGCACTTAATGAAGCAAAATAAAGGAAGAGAGACAAGTAGCCAATTGGGACAAGATCATGCAGAACTAAATCAACACTCACGTCACGAGGTCCCCTAGAAGGACAGTCAAGGTGATTTAAGGGATGGCTAGCCCTGGGTGAGAGCAGCGCCCTTTCCTGATTTTTATGTTTATCTTTGTTTCTGTCTTTGGGCTTTAATGCCTATTGCTTCTACCTTCTGGAACTCTGTTGCCATAGATCCTTAAGCGGCTGGATTATTGTCATTCTTTGTGCCTGGGGCATAGCAGATGACCAATAAATAGTTTCTGAATAACAGAAAGGAGCAGAGGTAGATGAGTTGCTGTCTTACTTAGCACCACTTTTCTCCTGCCTTGCTTCTAGCTCTCTCCACTACTTCCTTGTGAGATATTACTGCTGTTAAGCATGTGTCTCCCTCATTACATCTGCAGACGACGGAAAGAGGAGGTGAATTGCTATTGTCTGAGTGTCTCCTATGTACCAGATTTTTGCATATTATTGTCTCTTAAATCCTCCAAACATCCTTTCACGGCAGCTTGCAGACACAGAATTTCAAGTTAGAGAAGCTAATGGTATAGGTATAGCTACTAAATCACAGAACCAGCATCGCAGCCCTGCATTATCGGGTTCCAGAAACCCTTCCCACTACACTCTTGTCATCCATAGAAATAAAATCATCAGGGCAAGTGTCTGTGGAAGAGGACAGACTGATGTTAGAAATGTTACCATTGATGTTTGAGTTTGGTGGCCTTCACAAATCCCTCCTTGTGTGGTCTGTCTCCTTCCCTATCCCGGGATAAGGTGGACTAGGATAATTGGTGTGGACAGATCTACCTTGGTAGACTTTTAAGAGAGTGAGAAACAGAGTAGTATTATAATAGTAAATTAACGATTTCAGCAAAGCAGAAGTTTGCTTTCAATTTTCTTTGTTAGTAAAATTAGTGAGACAGTAACAAAGATATAGACACAGGGACATAGGTCAACCAGATGCCCCACAATAGGTTTTAGAGGCCAAAGAAATTTGGAAAAAGGTTGAGAATATGAAGCTGTTTTTACTCCCCATAGTTGTCTGGGCTACCATAAACATAGGGACACCTGTGACACCTTCCCAATCTTGTATTGCATTGTCCTTGAACTCCTTAGCAGGTAGTGATATGGGCAAAGCAGAAATCCTGGGTTTCAGAGTCAGGCAGACAAGCATTTAAATACCAGACAGATCTTATACTCAACTGATGGACAGTTCTTTTTTTTTTTTTTTTTTTTTGCATGTGAATATGTGAGCGCAGGCACGCAAGCATATGCAAGTGCGGATACACATATGTGCTCATGTGTGTGTAGGTTCAAGGTTGACATCAGGTGTCTTCTTAGGTTACTCTCCATCTTAGCACTGAAACACGATCCCTTGCCAATCTTAAAGTTTCCCTCTTTGGCTAGTCTGGTCAAGGGACTGCCTCTTTTACCCTGAGACCCTACAGGCAGGCAACACACCTACGTAGCTCTTACATGGGTCATGGGGCCCCGAACTGTGGTGCTCATGCTTGCTTGCATGGCAAGCGCTATGCCCACTGATCTACGTCCCCAGCCTTGACATTTAGACCTTTAGGCTAAGACCTCCCAGTGTCAATTTCCTTAATAAGAAATAGTAATTCTAGACTCATGTGAGCTAACTTTAGGAATGCTACAAAATGCTTTGCACAGAGACCCTGCTTCGTGAGATGAGCTACAGATACAGGTACCACTAATATTAATAGCAGCAGTGCTAGCTCACTGGAATGATAAAGTTATAAAAAATAACAGTGCGTTGTTTTGTACATATCATGTAAGTCATTCAATAAAATTAATTGTAATTTGTTTTTCATAAGATGGTAAGGTAACCAAAGAAAAATGATTTACTAGAATTGTGTACTATTTATGTACTTTATCTTAAGGGAGACATTATTCCTCTAATAGATACTTAGTGTCTTTATGGATTGTCCTGTCTTCCTGTATTTGTTTGAATAATTACATTGCAACCTAGGCTTCGAGGAACCTGATTAAAAAATCACCAGTAATACCGTTTCTTCTGTGCTCTCCATGTTATTTAATAAAGTGTGAAAAACAATTATATATGTTAATAAAAAGTTGGCTGCTTAAGCAGCTGAGCAGTTGGTATCACTGACTAATTTTTTTTTTCTCACCTGACCTGGATTTTGATATAATCAGTGGGCATGTTTGTGACAGTAAATAATTGAGCTCCTCTTTTGGATACCTGGAAATGAGGAGATATGAAGAAAGGGAAAAGTGACAAGATTCAAAGGAGTCACGGAGGCAGGTGTTGCACAGCAGCCGTATCCTCAGCCTGAGTCTTCTGTCCTTTGCCTGCCTGGGTTCTGGCTTCCGCCTCGGTGGCTTTCTGAAGCAGGCGTTTGGGATCACACAAGTGCCTATGCTAGTAATACTTACCAGGCATTTGAGAAAACCATTTATCAGAATCAGGGTGCTCCTAAAGTGGAGTTTCTCAGTGGAGATGCTTAGATTTGTTCTAATGACAAAGAAGAATGTTTTTAAATTAATCAAGTAATAGCCAAACTTTTGCCTTGAAAATTACACACTCAATTTAGAAATCAGATGAAGGCTACATGTAGAGCTGGATCGATGTGACTGTTGACAAAGAGTTTTGGAAAAGAATAATTAATGACCCACAGAAAATTGTATCCCACCAGAGGCTTCTTTTATTGCTAAAAAACTGTGAAAGACTACGGTAGTGAGTTTTTCCTCAAAATGAATTTTAAATTTTGTTTTAAAAATTATTTGTTCTTTTACTTTACATCCCGGTCGTAGGCCCTCCCTCATCCTGGTTCCACCTCTCTTTCCTCTTTCCCCCATGCCCCCTCCCCTACTCCTCAGAAAAAGGAAGCACCCTCTGCACCAACCCACCTGAACAATCAAGTCTCATCAGGACTGAGTGCATTCTCTTCCCCTGTGGCCTGGTGAAGCAGCCCCACCAGGGGGAAGTGATCAAAAAGCAGACAACAGAGTCCATGTCAGAGACAAACCCACTCCACTTTAATAGGGAATCCACATGAAGCCCGAGCTGCCCATTGGCTACATCTGTGTAGGGGGTTAGGTCCAGTTGATGCAGAGTCCTTGGTTGGTGCTTCAGTCTCCGCAAGCTCCTTTGAGCCCTGGTTAGTTGGTTCTGTTGGTCTTCTAATGGAGCTCTTGTCCTCTCCACGTCCTTCTATCCTTCCCCCCACTTTTCTGTAAGACTCCCTATGCTTTGCCCAGTGTTTGGCTGTGAGTTTCAGCATCTGTTTCAATCCACTGCTGAGTGGAGCCTCTTAGAGAACAGCTATGCTAGACTTCTGTCTACAAGCATAGCAGAGTATTGTTAATAGTGTCGGGGTTGGCTGTCTTCCAAGGGGCGGGTCTCAGGTTGGGCCAGGCATTGGTTGAATAGTCCCACAATCTCCACTCTAGCTTTATCCCTGCACATCTTATAGGCAGGGTAATCTCAAAGTGAATTTTACTCTCTTTAAAAGGTACAATCACTATGAGATTATATAATCTCTGTAATACCTATTCTCTGTTGATCATCTATCAACTGTGCACCTTAAAATGTGGAGGTCAATATAGAACGCTCTCATTTTGTAACTTAACTCATCTTTGAAATTCCTATTTTAGATAGGCGTGATGTTGAGTCAAGGCTTTAAAGATTGCTTGATAGCTTCAGGCCTGTTTAATTGGCTTGATAATTTCATTAGTAAGTTTTCTCGCTAAGACAAAGATTCTAATTAGCGATGGATCAGAGTGAAGTAGATCCGGCCCAGCAATGCACCCAAGTGATGCCGTAACAGCATCACTGGAGAGTTTCTTACAATTCAAAATCTTATGCTTTATGCCCACCCCATACCCAGTAACTCTACTTGCTACTAAGCAAGGAGATGTATAAAACAGTCCCATCAAAGGCGAGCTTTTTTTCATAGTAGCTCTATTCCTGAAAATCTATAATTGAAAAACAACCTAAATGTCCACCAATAAGTGTATGGGCTTTGAAAATTTCATGTTTTTCAACATTGACTGTTGGCAATAAAAAGGAAAAGATTCCTGATGTACACAGCAATACAAATCCACCTCAAAATGGTGAAGCAAAATGTACCAGACACAAAATTGTACACACTGTATATTCCATGCACATGGGATTCTAGAATAGGTTCGGCTAGCCAACAAATAAAAGCTGAAGCAGTGGTTGACTCAGGGGGAAGGTTAGCCAGAGAGGGCAACTGGGAAATTTCTAGAATAAGAAGAAATATTGTGAAAAGACATCTGTACGTACTTAAAACATAGGCATTTGAATTCAATGGCAACAACAACAATAGAGAACTAAGAAGGTAAATCAGGCCTCCTAGTCACTGTGTCATGAATCCACGTGAGATCTGTGTACAGGGACGTCACACGATTTTAGAAGCTGTTCTTCACATGAACAATAACCCTCAGAAGCAAGTAATACTTCTTTGTTTTAAAGTCTGCCCCTTAGTCACCCGAACGTCGTCAGCCAACCCCTCCAGGTGTACCTGGATCCATGTGCAGCTGACTATCCAGAGGACAGAGACCTGGGGGCGGGGCTTCCGTGGAAACCAGTGTATCAGTGCTATACAAAGGAAAAGGCTTCATTCCTAAACACCACTATGAGAAGACTTCGGGCACAACAAGAGGCTGTGTTGTCTATCTTGCAGTTGGTCTTTATTCCTCCTATCATAGATAGTGTATTCTCATATGTTTAGTTCTCTAAGTCATAGAGAACCCAAGTCCCAAATGAAAAAAACATGAATCAACTATTTGATATTGGGAACAAAATGAAGCTAGAGATACCAGTTCATATCCAAACACACTTGCTGAGAAAATGAAGCATTACCTAATATTTTCTAGTGTCTAGCATCCAAGGGGAAATTTGATTTTAAAATTTTCTTAGACATATTTGGTGGAATTTTAGAGCAGGCGGTTTTGAATGCCCACTTCATTTCCCAGTAGTTATTGCTATTAGGATTGTCACGTTGGGTACAGCAAGCTCTAGCTGAATGCCTACTGTCTGCTCAGTAGGATCTTCAAAGTGATGATAGATAGGTGTCAACACGATATCTTAGGGATGCAGGTAAATAGCATCTTATACCTGTGGAAGTCATAATAGAGAGAGCCACTGAATTAGGCAAATTCACTATTTCATGCTTGGTCCTAAATCCAAATGCCAATCAAATAATCTTTCACTGAATTACACAGGTGTAGACTCTACTTTTAGAGAATTTGTAATCTGTTTGCTACATGCTCATGCTCAAAAGCTAGGGCTTAGACACAATCTGAACAAAGAGAACAGGGGCAAAACCCCCGACTTAATATTTGAGCATCCACAGTGTGCCCAACAGCTTCCTATGTTTAATTTTCTTCACTGTATGAGGGATGGGGTTGTTATTTCCATAGTTGACACATCTGAGGCTAAGAAGGTTCCCATGACATACCCAACTTTGTAATGGTGGAAGAACTTAGGTATGTTGGTCTCAAGGGCTTTCCATGGCACAAGGCTGGATCGATTAAAATCTTTTTAGAAAGTGATTTCAGCAAGAAAACACTCAACAGGCCAAACTAATTGATTGCCTTCCCTTGTTTTCAGTAAGGAAACAGGATTGAAAATCACTTTAGTGACACTGGGAGTTGGCATGATCCACAATCAGAGAAAGAGGAAAGCAGAGGGGAAGTCAGGGAGAGAGTGAGGACCATTCATCTGTTTGTTCACTATTACTGACACAGAGCTTCTAATCAAGCATTTAATTCTTTACTTTTTGCCACTCCGAAAAAGGCTTTTCATTTTAATTTGCCTCCTAGGTATTTTATGCCAGGCAATTATTCTATCAGAAGGTTTTTGAAGTCTAAGAAAGTGAGTGCTTGGTTCTTAAAGCAACATTCTCTTGAAAGCATAATCGAGGCTAAGTAATAAAATCTTGAGTGTACTGGCTGGGTTTTCTTCACACCCAGGTTTCTTCCGTTACTGTTGGTGTGTGCATTCCTGGTAAGCAAGGGAAGGAACTAGAGCCTCATGAGCAGAGCAATCTCCTCCGATCCAGGAGCTAGGACATGCTTCCTAACAATATCATACCAGCTTGACAAACATAAGGCCCCTTTGTTTTCTTGGTTACCTGTTCTTTGTTGAATTTCTATCTGGTAGTGAGATCACTTGGAGCCTCAGGGTACTAGAAGGACTGAGATATGTCCCTGAAGTGCTTAGCAGAGATCTCTGAGGCAGGAGATGCAGTGATGGAATCTAGGATTTCCAAGGACATTTGGACTCACCTTCCTGAACAACCATTGGCTAGATGGCACAGCCTTTTGCCATGCCTGTGGTTTTTTCGCGGTCTTGTTTAGAAAGCCGGTGGCATTTTACAGCTCTGTTGTACGCTGGTTTCTACAGATGTCCCCTGGGATTCTCCTCCTCTGGTACTTTAATTAAACATGGACCTGGCACACCTGGGAAGGGATTTTGATGATTCTTAAATTTAGGTGACTAATCAGCAGACTTCAGGGAATAATCTATAGGATCAGGATACAGATGTAGCCAATGAAATACAGGAGCCTTGGAAGGGAAACATATGAGTTGGCACATAATGTACAAGAAGAGACAGCATAATAGAACACATGTGATATGAATGCAGAGCCAAGGAAGAGTCACACGGAAGAAGATGGTCATCAAGGGAAGGCAGGAGGATGGGGGTGGTGGATAGGAACAGGAGAATGTCATATTTATGTGGGTTTGCTATAAGGAAAACGATTTCTTTGTATTCTAACTTAAAAATGAATAAAAAAAAAAACAAACAAAAGAGGCAGGCAAGGCAGACAGTCTGAAGTGGACCTGTCTTGATGCTGCTGGCTGTGACCTGTGAGGTCTACATGGTATGTCTGTTGGCTCCCCAGCTCATAGCCATGAAGAAAACAGGATTTTAACCCTGCAGCCTAGGGAGAAGAATTCTGCTATCATGTGAAGGAACTCCGAGCAGAATATCCCTTGGAACCCCAGAAAGAAACACAGGTCTGCCGAACCTCCGATTTCTGCCATCTGAGACCCTAACCGTAAGTACCAGTGAAGTTGTCCTATTTCTTATCTGTAGAATGATAACATAATAAACAAGAACTGTCTGTGGTGATTTGGCATGGCAGCAGCAGGAAATTAACGCAAAGCTCTCACAATAGGGATGGAGCAGTCTCTGTATGGTGTTTTCACACACTCCTTTACATTTTAGAACAAGGTACTACAGAGTTCAGGAAAAGGCACTCAGTGTTTTTTGTTTGTTTGTTTGTTCAAGTGCAGAGGTTTACATAATAAATATACACGGACTGGAAATGTTATCAGATGGCCTTAACTATGTTTATCGTCCTCAGTTCCAATGTCATCCCCTGCACAGACACTCAAGGGCTCCTTCTTTGAGAACATTGGTGTTTCAACAAATGCAGTAGTTGCTGGTCCCATTGCTGTGACAAAACACCCAACTTGAGGAGGGCAAAGTCCCTGATTGGCAGGAGTGACAATATGAGATGGTTGGCCACAGTGCAACTACAGTGAGGAAGCAGAGGTGAACCCAGGTGCTCCCAAGCTTTTCTGTTCCCTTTGCCCTCTTAGTTTGGACAAATAGCACACAAGCAGGGTGGATCTTCCATCCTCAGTTAAATATCCCTGGAAATGCCCTCACAGACACACCCAGAAGTGTCCATTCAAGCTGACACTGGAGAAGATCATTATTCAACTTACCCAATGAAACAAATAAAAGGCAATGCAGACAATAAACAGAAGGCATTGAATGAATTTCATAGGATACTGTGACAAGTGATTACGAAGCAGGTAGCTTGAAACAACAGATATTTATTGGTTTGCGGCACTGGAGGCTGAAAGATCAAAGGCAAGTTGTCGCCAGAGCGTGGTATAGCTGATGGTTCCAGCACTGTTTGTTTCCTTGCTTCATGCTGGCTTCCCGTAGACTTGGAGAGTCTGTGGCATCCCTTGACTTACAGATGCATTGCTCCAATCTTTGTCCTCTTGTCAAATGGCATCCTCTTTATACATCTCCACTTGACCTTCTTTGTGTGTTTATGCATAAATTCCTCTCATCTTATAAAGACACTGGCCATGGAGTTAGTCTGTGTCCTATGGTAACCAACTTCACCTTCACTTGACAAAGTACCTTGGCAAAGACTCTTCACAAATAAGGTCACATTCGGAGGCTATAGGTGAACAGCAATTTAGGGAGACCCTATCAATCTAGTCTAGACATGGTATTTGTCTCTTATGTTAGTTCTGGAAAGAAAAATGTACTACTAAAGAACATTTTCAGTGTCTAAATTCACTGTGTTCTTTAGTTAAACAAGAATAAAGAAGTCTGTGTGGTACCAATGCACACTGTATGAGTTTTACCTGTTAAGCTTAACTGATGTGTTTCACATTGTTCTTAGGAAAGAGAGCAATAACCATGCCTCCTTATGCCACCAAAAGTGAGAGTGACTAGTTTTGAGCTAGATAACACTGGATTTTTGGAAGTCATCTACCTCCTAGAGCTTATAAGAACTCTTGCAAGACAGTTGTTCTCTGCTGTAATTGACAATAACACACATACATACACACACATGTACAAATACACATATATACCACACACATGTACATAGGAACACATATATACATATACCACACACACCACATATACATATACTCTCCCCTACACACACACACACACACACGCACACACACACACATACATACGGGGAGAGAGAAGGGCAGAGGATGAGAGAGAGGAGAAAGAATATTTCGGCCTGATTGATCTTCATGTGAGGTGGAGAATGAAGGAAATTTCTAATAACAAAAGATTGATGAGGTATTTTCCTGCTAATAGGATGTACTTAACATTTGGCTCATGGTCAAAATTCAATTCGCAGTTTATTTTTATTGTGGAAAACTAGCCATAACTCAGTATATTGCATATTCCCACATGCTTCATTTATGCGGATGCTGTTACTTTCCACTCTTGCTTTACGATGTGAGATTGAAACATGTAATGGAAGCAGACTTTTCACTGGCTCTGGCCAACCGGCCCTTGCGTATTTTCCCGGCCTTCCCAGGACAAATGAAGCCAAAGGAGATTAGCGTGTTTTCATCAGCTTCAGTTATTGTAGCTATTTCCTTGCGCTCCCATGTGCACTTTGCCAAATGTTTCAAATTGCCCTTTGGAAGCAACAAAGGTAACATTGAAAACCTTCATTCGTGCCCTCTTCGTTTTGGTTTGTCCTCTCTAACAGCTGTGCTAGCCTGGAGGAATGCCGTGTGCCCTGCAGGAAGGCTACTGTCTGTCCTGGGTGTGTGGCCTGCTTCTCTACCTTTCTGCTTTGTTCAGCATAGTCACTGTCGGTCTTGTTCCTTTTCTGTTCTGCCTTTGCCTAATCGGGTCAGAAGGAGCTCTAATGAGATTTTTTTTTTTTTTTCTCGGCGTTAGGTCCTCTGCTTCATTTCCTTTTCAGAGATGCTGCGTTTCCAGCCTTTGTAGCAGCCCTATAGATAGGGGTTAAAGGAACTCCTTCATCTCAGAGTCTGGGCATGTCTTCTTTGTTCTCCCTATCTCTAGCCTTGTGTGTCTAAAATCCGTCCCCCAAACTTTCTCCCCCAAATCTGAGAAATCAGATTCTCTAACTCCTGTTGTCATGGACATGACTTGCAAATCCTTCAGAAATTGCCCGGCTTATCACCCTGATTTCACTGGTGAGGCTTTCTCTCCCACCTCACCCTATGCTGGAGAAAGATGAGGCAGTTACCTGCAGCTCCTCAGTTGTTTTACATTCCCTCTTACCTTTACCTTGGTCCCCCCTTTTTTCTGTCTGGCACATTATTTCTTTTCCTCTGTGTATCTGTAGACATTTGCTATTTGTTCACATTAGCTTGAAAGCCACAGCTTCTAGGTACTGTGGTTTGAATGCCACATAAGGCTAATGTTTTTGAACACCTGGTCCTTAGCTGGTGGGGGGGGGGCTGCTGGAGGAAGTAGACGATGGGCGAGCCTCAAGGTTTTAAGCTTCACTTTTGTCCTCTCTGCCTCCTGATTGTGGGTACAGTGTGACCATAAGCCTCATGCTCTAGGGCCATGTCTTTCCTGAGGCGATGAACTGTGCACCTTCCCCTCTTAAGTTCTTTCTTGGCAGGTATTTCTGCACAGTCATATGGAGAATGACAATCACATAAGGAATGTGCTCTAGCCTTTGAGGACTTTGTCCAGAACACTTCAGTGTTAACATCGCCTTAAACTGCCTGGGTAGTGAGTGTAACTGAGTATCATGGGGTGCTGATAGGATTTCCTCCCCAAAAGACTGTGTATGATGTTGGCGTGATGGCCCCTTTCAACAGTAGGGTCTAGTAGGGGACTAATGGAAGTTCTCAGAACTTGGAAGTTCTTTCTCTAGAATTAATAGAGATATTTCTCTCATGAGCAGATTGCTATAAAAGGAGCAAGTCTGGCCACTCCAACCATTTTCTTTGGTTCCTTGTCTCAAGAGAGTTGCTTTTGCTGTTGTTTTGTTTTTTGTTTTAAATACTGCAAGAGATCATGGGTTAGTACTAAACAGAATCCTGCCCTCCCAGATAGAATCCTTCTTACATGCACTCCTGTCAAAATACTAGTAGGCTCCCATGAGAGGCTACACTATGGGTGCTACCCAATTCTGGTCCTTTAGCTTCCAAAACTGTGAGCTAAATAAACCTCCTTTCTTTATAAAGCTAGCAGGCCTCTAGTATTTTGTCATAGCAATACAAAATAGTCTAATATAATCCCAAAAAT
This sequence comes from Psammomys obesus, assembly GCF_907164565.1. Taxonomy (NCBI): domain Eukaryota; kingdom Metazoa; phylum Chordata; class Mammalia; order Rodentia; family Muridae; genus Psammomys; species Psammomys obesus. Next base: position 12,383,925 of record NW_026596034.1, read on the forward strand.
CTGTTAATTTATTTTATCTCCCTAAGGCTAATTGTAAATCTGGGTATGTTGTGCTCCCAGCAAGGCACAGAGAACCCAAGAAATGCTTATCAAGTAAATGCAGGATTGTGTAAACAATGACTTTTCTATTTGACAGGCATTGCAGTGTCTCCTATTTTGTCTTTCATTTATAACTTTCTACAACATATGCACGGATGAAGTTCAGGGATAATCCTACATATGTACTTCAGAGATTGCTGGTACAATTTTGACCCCAGGCAAAACAGGCCTGTTGTAAATTCATTTCAGATGTCAGAACACCGGTGTTAACAGACCATCCAACTGTGATCACCGTGGGCGCACAGCCCTTCATTTGCAGGTCTCACTACTTTGGCAGGGTAGTACATTTGGTTTCCAGGAGCCAGGTATAAATTCCCAGGCTGTGCTGTCATCAGTGAGCAGGAGTCACTTCAGGTGCATTTGAATGGAAGGCTCGCTGGGCTGGGCTCATCTAGTGCTTGCCCTGTAAATTGCCAGGGCTTGGCTGGGATGTGTTGGTGGACCAGGCAAAGGAGGCTCTGCTGTCCTTCTCACCACGACATGGTGAGGGAACCATGGAACTGTGTTACTCAGCCTTCACTGGTGATTCCCTCTACATTCTGGGAAGGTGCAGATTTTGACTCTGTTCTTCTGTGAGGACCATGACTCAGCATTTCTAACAGCTTCCAAGTGATTCTGAGCATCCCACTTAAAAAAGCAAGTCTATATTTTCTTAAATGCAGAAAATAAGAGACTCACTTTTTTTTTTTTCCTTTTTTCTTTTTACCAGACTTTTGACTTGAGAAGTTAGTCTAGGGAGCTACAGATCGGAACCTGAGAGACTAACTTTTTAGTCTTAGTAGTAGTTGTGACAGAGTGGAGGAGCTTTGAAAGTTGTTGCATAATTCAGGTCTTCAGGAGGGAGGCATTTACACATTTGTTACTCTGTTTATCCACCTTAGCTTCTGAAGATGCCTAATATTAAGACCACATAAAAGATGGTTGTAGAGGTTAATTTTAGGGGTTGTATTAGTAGTTACTTTTCTGTTGCTGTGATAAAACATCATAGTTATGGACATTTCAGAAGAAAGAATTTATTTGGGCTTACAGTTCCAGGGGACTAGGGTTCATCACGGGTAGGAAGCATGGTAGCAAACAGCAGGCGTGGTGGCTGGAGAAGAAAACTGAAGCCTCGTGTCCTCAACTACAACCTGGGAGCAGAGAGAGAAGCTATACAGTCTCAAAGCTGGCCCCTAGAGATATATACCCTTTACCAATGCTGCACTACCTAAACCTGTTCAAACAGCATCGCTAACTGGAAACCAAGTTTTCAAATACCTGAGCCGAAGGGGACACTTCTTACTCAAACCACCACAGGGGTCAGCTAGACTGGACAGAAGGAAAGCTATCTGGTATGTGAAGCATTGTTTCTGGTGTGTCTGCGTGGGTATCTATGGAGGACGTAAGTTTAAGAGAGGGGACACTGTGAGGGAAGATTCATGTTCAGCGTGCGTGGACTCTACCTACTCAAGTGAGGTAGCCCAGATAGACCAAGTGCATAAGCACAAATGTCTGAGTTAGGGTTTTATTGTTGTGATGAGACACTATGACCATGGCAACTCTTATGAAGGAAAACATTTAATTAGGGGTGGCTTACAGGTTCAGAGGTTTAGTCCATTATCATCATGGCGGGAAGCATGGGAGCATGTGGGCAGACATGATGCTGGAGAAGAAGCCGAGAGTTCTACATCTGGATCAGTAGGCAGAGGGGGTGACACTGGGCTTGGCTTGAGCATCTGAAAAATCAAAGACCACCTCCAGTGACACACTACCACCAACAAGGCCATGCCTCCTAAAGTGCCACTCCCTCTCATTCGAAACACCGCAACAAGAAAGGCAGATTCTCTCTTTCTTCTAAAGGTCCTTTGGATTCTAAACTTTGTCCCATTGGCATCATGAAGCTCTAGGACCTTCAGCATGGGACCAAGAATCACATCATTGGCTTTCTTGGTTCTGTGGTTTTCTGACTTGGACGGAGCCACATGTCCATTTCTCCGAATCTTCAGCTTTCTGTGAGTCACTGTGGGACATCTTGGCTTCTATAATCATGTTAATTTCCTCAATCAATCATTCGACCAATCAATCAGTCTTCTCTATCTTAGTCTATCATCTGTTTTCTCTTTCTTAGTGTTTGTCTCTCTGAAGAAGTGTAACCACTGTGTACATTATTTTCTTCTCTTACTGGAGAAGAAGAAAAACCCTCCTCTTCCACTGATAAAGAAATGTTCTCTGTAAGCCCCTCCCTCCACCTTAGCATGTGAGCTTTTGTATTACACGTTAGCTTTTGATTGCTCCATGGCTTATTGTTTTCTCTTGGGGACACACCAATACTGCTCCTTCATGAAAACATAAGCAATTTGTCCCCTTTTCCTTCAGATTTTCAAAGTTGTGGTGCAAGAAGTAAACCAGCCCCCATCTTTCTGCCAGTGAGAACAAAATGACCTATGCTGCTTTGCTCCAACTTTTGACTTTATTGTCCTTTTTAGCATTAAGAATTGTTTAGTTCTGACTGCTCTTAAGGAAGCTAGGACATTTAAGATCTTTAATTTTCCAATAGGTCATTAGGAAGCATGATTAAAAACTCTACCAATGGCTAGAACGGATGCTGGTGTATTTCTACCTTATTTCATGGGTGGTTTCTTGAACTATCACCCATCTGTCCACTACCTATCATATGTCTTCTATCCATACAACTTTCATCTATTTTCTTATCATCTATCTATCTACCTACCTATCATCTATCTGTCCATCTATTATTTATCTATCATCTATCTATCTATCTATCTATCTATCTATCTATCTATCTATCTATCATCTCTACCATCTTCCTATAAGTCATCTATCTATAATCATTTATATCTCATTGAGATAGCTAATCAAAGTAGCTTTACTTGATATCTAGCATTTAATTCAGACCTTAATACCTCTATCTGTATGAAAATGAGTATTTGTTTTTGTGAAGTTTTTTATAAAACACCAGACAAACATTCAGAAAAACAGAACCATTTAAGGTTATGTAACCGGCACTGGTTAACAAGTATCAAATCTTAAGTTTGTTCTTGTCGTAAATGCTTTATCTGTCAGGCTGTAGTTCCCAAAGCATCTGCATCAACCCTACATCTTTCATTCTGAAGGTGCGAGTCTTCAAAGCCCAAGCAGGGTCTTCATGCTATAGTATCACATTAAAATTGTAATAAGGAAGTTACGCTGAGTGGAGACAGCTCCCTTCTGTTCTCTTTTACCCTTCTTCTTCCAGAGTCCATGCAGTGACTCAGTTTCCAAAGTATTGAAATAAATAAAAAATATATGCCATGGAGGGAAACGGATCAACTTTGGCTAAATAGGTCATCCTGGGATACAATGTGAATCTCTAGGAAAAAAAAGTTCTGCTATGTATAATTTTAAAAACTATAGATTTACATTTTTCTCTGTATTGATAACATTTTAGTATTTATAGTTTATATGAGGTGAGGGTTTGAGAGTTTGGACATACAATTCTTTTTCTTGTTGAGATAATTAATTTTTTTCTACTTTCCCATTTCATCTTTCCTTGGAAAATCTAGAATTTTCCCCCCTAACCTTGGCCCACCTTTAAAAACTCTTCTTTGATCCAATGGTACTTGGTTATGATGTGTTTCAGCAAATTGCATATCAGGAGGCATGCCATGGCTTCGTTGCGAGTTGAAAACCTTTTTTTTTTTTTTCTCAAACTGAACCAATGCATGCACAGCCTCCCTGGTCAGCTGCCAAGTCTTGCTACACTGTTGGTCTTCTGTCAAGCTAACAGAGTTGTAAATTAAGAAAGGCAACTCTCTTAACCCTGGGAAGCTGAACTTAGAAGATATTTTATCAAAATAAATGATATGAGATAAATAATTTTGGCTGTTATTTGACTTAATTATAGGTAACAGTTTTACAGGCACCCAGATGGTTTAGGATGCTCAGATCCTCCCAGCGAAGGCCTGGTTCGTGCAAAGGAGCGCCATCAATCACTTTACATGCTGACATTGCAGTACGTGAAGATCTGTTTACAACAAAGATCACTCTGACCTTTTCTGCTCAGGCAGGAGAGGAAGCGTTATCAACAGTCCAATGCTAAGCTGAGATGTTCTGACTTGGATTCCACCAGTGATTTCACCTTCCGTTTAAATTTTGTGAACATCTCTAGGTTCTATAACAGTGATGACCAGATAAAGTTGGCTAAACTTTGATAGTCAATAAAATTCTAACTAATGAATGGGTAAATATAGAATTCATGACCACAGCTACAATGAAATGTAGACCTACAGTGTTTGAGGAGCAATGCCAGACAGGGCAAGCTTAGTTTTTTAATTATTAAAGCTTCTCCCAAGTAACAATGAGAACGTTAACAGCGACTTTAGGCTCTATAATCACGTCCTTTTATTTATTGTTTCACAGTCCTGACTACTTCTAAAACCACTCTCTGGTTCTTGACAGTCACAATTGCTCTGTGCTCACTCTGCCATTTCTGATTGTCTACTGTGCCCCATTCTTTCAATGCATGCTGGCTTTTTCTCAGTCTCCTTATCTTTGTTATTGCTTTTCACATTTCTTGTCTCTTTTCACCCCTAGAGTTGACACTGTCTCGGGCAATATTGACAGCCTTCCCTCTAAACCATAATTTGTGTTAGCTCTCAATGACATTTCTCATACTATGTTGGAAAAATAATCTTGGTGGCATGTCAGCTTACCAGTAACATACCATTATGCTTTTGTCCTGGCCACTCAAAAAGGAGAGAGAGGAAAAAAAGATAGAGGGAAAAAAGCCAGCAACATTCATTCTGAAAAAGAAGTAACTTGTGCTAGAAAGGTGTTCTATTATAATACTTTAATATATATAAGATTCCTCCCTTAAGAATTTGGAACTCAGTTAAAACATTAAATGAATTTTTTGTAAATAGCCTGAATTCTCTTCTTCATGAACCATTACATGATTATTATTTATAATTTGAGTGTCCTGTGGTTAATACTTCCTAAGGCAACCTGATTAATTTTTATTACACTATTTTAGAATGCTCTCCCTTGTATTTAATACAACTATATTTTGTTGGTATAAATTCCAAAGCTTCCAATCAATCTGAAACACTGTCTTCTCTTACACTCACTCTATTTCAGCATTATAGATAAGTCTTAGTATAATAAGCTAAATATTTCCATTTATTTTTACTATTCTTTATAGAAATAGACCTCCATGTCTTTGCTTTCTTGTGAAGTTAGAACTCCACATTTTCAGTATTTATTTTATTTTATGATTTTAGGACAGAATGTCTCTAGCTAGGTAGGGCCTGGAACTCAGTATATAGACCAGGCTGGCCTGAAATTCAAAGATATCCACCTACCTCTGCCTCCTTGAATTAAATGTATGTGCTACCATACCTGGCCATTGATTTTATTTTTTATTATATTAATTTACACATTTGTGTGTGTCTGTGCAAGGTGAATGTGCATGGGTCTGTAGAAGCTATAGGTAATTAGGAGGTGACTACCTTGGGTTTTGAGACAAGATTTTATGGGGTTCTGGGTTCAAGTTTAGGCTAGGGTGGTGTCCAGAGAGCCTCAGATACTCCTTGTGCCGACCTCCTCAGCACTGGGATTACAAGTATTCTATGCCCATCTTTTTCATGGGAGCGAGGGAGGATCAAACTCAGGTCCGCATGCTTGTGTAAGCAAGCATTTTGAGCCGTCACTCAAGTTCCTCAGTATTTCAAACTGACCATTTTTTTTTAATGGGCATTTTAATGCCATCCTCCTGGTGTTGATAGTCAATTTCTCATACCAATCTGTATGCATGATCTCATGAATTCTTCATGCCCAGATAACAGAGAATGAGAAGACTGAGGTTTGGTTTATGTATGGTTGTGCATGCATAGTCTACTGGCATACTCATAGAATTCATTGCTCTCACCGTATTCCCCACCATCCTGAAGCAGATGGTTGGGTAGAACAATAAAAGGCTTTTAAAAAGAAGCCCCCCCCTCCAGAAATAGTGTTGGTATGTATCTCAGATTGGCTTTCTTGTGTCTTAGCCTCCCAAGTGCAGGGATGATAAGCATATGCATCACACCCAGTTGCGGTGGCCCTTTAAAGACCAATTGCAGCACCAACTAGGTATTGGTGACTTAGAGGGCTAGGGCAGGAATGAAGAGAAGGCAGTGGAAAGCACTCACAAATACCAATGACAACCGCAGGATTAGTTACAGAGAGGAAGACTGTAACTGTCATACATATACTCCCTGTTTTGCAAATGTGTGTGTGTTGTCTTCTTTCTTACTCCCTTATCATATAAGTTAAGTGTTAAGTTAAGGATTTCTATTGCTGTGATTAAACAATATGAACAAGAACAACTTGGGGAGGAAAGGGTTTATTATTGCTTACTTTTCATATTGCAGTTAATCACTGAAGACAGTCAGGACAGAAATATTGAAGCAAGGGCTAATGCAGAGGCCATGAGGGAGTGTTGCTACTGGCTTGCTCCTATGGCTTGCTCAGCCTACTTTCTTACAGCATTCAGCTCCACCAGCCCAGGAATGGCACTGCCCATTCTGAGCTGGCCCCTTCAAACATCATCAAGCAAGGAAATGTACCACAACTTTGCCCACAGGCCAACCTAGTGTGTTCGGGTTTTTTCTCAATTGGGATTTCCTCTTCCAAAATTACTCTAGCTTGTTTCAACTTGACATGAAACTAGCAAGATCAAGATATAATGTCATAATATTTAAGTAGCAAGCTATGGAATAGAGTAGACATCACTCAAAGGCTTTCTACCCTCTTTTGGAAAATTGTTTTTAGCACATTTGAGTAGTTCTGGGCGGAGTTATGGCACTATTGTCTTTATTCAGAGATTACATATGGATTTAGGAGATGTACATGAATGCCATATTTGAACAGGAGTGGGCTTGGGATGGTTAACTCTGTACTTGACCTCGAATGGACCAGGGATTTCAGATATCTGACTAAACACTGTGTCTGTGTGTTTGTGAGGCTATTTCTTGGATGAGTTTAGCGTGTGAATTAACAGACTCAATAGTGGATTAGTACATTAGTAGATGGTATGTGAGCGTTTGTAGGACCTCCAGCCTCCACGATTGTTGAGCCAATTCTTTATCAATTCCTTTGCATGTATAATTATACATAAACTATGATAATATAAAAATATGGAATCATTCATAATTACTACATAACAATACACACGAATCTGTATGTTCCTGTTTTATTTTTTCCCTTAAAAACCCAAGGGCCTGCTCTTTGATCACCTTCCCCTGAGTGGGGAGCAGCCTTACCAGGACACAGAGGAAGACAAAGCAGCCACTCCTGATGAGACCTGATAGACTAGGATCAGAAGGAAGGGTAGGAAGACCTCCCCTATCAGTAGACTGGGGGAGGGGCATGGGTGGAGAAGGGGGAGGGAGGGTAGCATGGGGAGGGGGAGGGGGAGGGAGCTACAGGGGGAATACAAAGTGAATAAATTGTAATTAATAAAAATAAAAATTAAAAAAGAGGAAAAAACCCAAATTCATCTACAACTTGTCTTTCTTACAAGTGCTATATTGTTCAGCTTACCCAGTAAGTGTGAATTAGGCCTCATTGGTTGTAAGTTACAATCTAAATAAAAATGAATTACCAAAAAAAGGAGAGAAGAATTTATATTAGGAATTTATGAAGGTGTACACAAGTTTAGTTAGGCCTTGGGAAGAGTTGGAACCCAGGACACATATGTCTAGCTGTTTTGAGCTCAGCTCTTTACAGTTTTGGCTCAACAAATAACAGAGCAGAGGACTACATCCTTCAACTCTTCCTTCTAGCTCATCCCACGTTTTCATCCACTGCTAATTGTGTGTGTGTGTGTGTGTGTGTGTGTGTGTGTGTGTGTGTCACCCTTTAGATTTCAATTGAGTTACAGCCTGCAGTGGACATAGTATTCCTACTGTAGGTGAAATCTGTTTCAAGCAAAGTAAGATTCTCAGCAAACTAAATGCTGACCCCTTAGATATTGGAGAGGTTAGACTAATTACAGTGTATCCAGATGATGAAACATAACAGGCCCTTCAAAATCACTGAGGGAGCATTTGCAGTGACATACGAAATGTTGATAACATAATTTCAGTAAAAATCAAAGAGCAAGAAACTGCATAGCCGGCTTGATTCCAATTACATTAGAAATGAAGACATCCCCATGGAAATGAATATAAACTTATTAGTGATTATATAGACTATTGGCTACAGAAAAGCAGTTTCTTCTAAATAGCTCTTATTCCTTCCATAAAAATAAAATATACAGCCAAAGATATAAATATGAGACTATTAAGTTAAATAAGTGTAAAGTTTGAATGGGAGGATTATAAAGGACTGAGAAAGTGACCAGTACATAGTAGGAGCTCAGTACATTTTGTTCCTTTTTTTTTTTTTTTCTGGTCCATGCTTAGCCCTTATAGGAAATAATTTGTCTAGGTATTGCACACAAGGACCAAATTGACACTGAATACATTTTAATTTATGTCAACAGAATCAAGATAAAGTGTGTTGGAGAGAGGAGAAAAAAGCTTTTCTGGGTTGAAGTAGCCTCTGAGGTGACTTCTAAACTCCAGTCCCTGTCTGATTTTGTAACCTACTCCAGGATGGTTTAATTAAATGCAGCATAATTAAGGGAATAAGAGTCACATCTAAATTCACAATAGTGTATGTGTTTACACGTTCTTGGGGCTAATTGCCATTCCTGAACATCATTTAATGTGCCAGCACTCTTTAAGGAGGACTTATAACTTCACATGTGAACTTTTCTCATTAGGATGGGATCAAATTAGTATAGAGTCCCCTTGATCTAAACTTATAGGCAGGGAGACTTGAGAGAGTCAACAGTGCATTATAAAGCAGAGAAGAGACTATGAGGGCCTGGAAGCCCAGATTCTTCCCTCTCTCCTTTCTTGGTGTCTCAGGTTGGAAACTGCTAGCCCATTGTTCCGTCAGAATCCCCCCAACATTCTCTTTGGCTTTGGTTTAGCAGTGCTGTTTGTGCTGAATTTATCCCATCTCTCCTCTGAACACCATGCTGCTTTCTTCGTAAAGCCTGCCTCAATGTACCAATTATCAGCATTTCAAATGAAGCCAAACCACAGATTATACCAACGAAAGGAGAGAAATAACAGCACTTTGCATAAACAAGGGCAAAGACACAATTTGTTCTAGTCAAAGACAAATAAAGTTAAATTCTACCCACATTACCACGTGTCAAGCTAATCAAGAAAGTGTTGTTTCTCAAATGCTATTGTGCAAAAATAATTGAAATGACATTTTATAAAATTTGGCAGAGGTAAGTTCTTTTTTAGGCAGGCTTATAAACTTTTGGATATTTCAGCTCACCCTGAGAACTGCTTGTATTGTGTACTCAGTTGAAATAATTGGGCAGCATAGCTTCAAAATATGTGTATTTCTCCGCTTGAGGGAATCAGGAACAACTCCTGGGATTCAAAAGTAAACCTGAGTATGTTAAAGGGGTCTCCCCAAGCTTCTAGGCCATTCTTCTGAGAATCTCTCTATGGAACTTTTTGGTTGTTGATTTCTATACCTTCATATGATCCATCAGGGTGTTCATTTTGAAATTAATTTACCTGTCAAATTTTCTTGCATATGTATTGCACACAGAATGTCTTGGTTTTTTTTCCAAGGAAAATTCATCCAATCTTATTTTGAGATTAATTTAGTCTTTTATTGGGGGCAATTATTTAAGTAGGAAACTAGAACAAAAATGAGTAGCGTGTCGACATTTTGTGTCACTCTTCTATTCTTTTCTGGGGTCAATATTGTTTAAGGTTATAAAATCAGAGACCTACAAATTACAGCCATGTAACTGTCAGGACTTTTATTAAATTCCACTCAATTCCATACCAATTCTTAAGGGACTATCACTATCTTCCCATTTGAGCAAAGATTGAATAAAAACTGATCAAAAATTTACGGAATTGAAAAGTCATCTTAAATTTGATCTGCTATTGTTGGAGAGAAAACAGGGCCAAGAAATTTAGCCTAATATGCAATAGGGAGCTGTGGGAGGCTTGTGAATAGAGGGATGATATGATTAAATCTGTCAGTGACACACAAAACTGATTCTTTGATAGTTGCTTACATGTTTTTTGTTTCTGTAGTATAAAAGCAAAAAATATATTGTAACAAATCAAAGCCTTCAGGCCTGGAAAGTTAAATCACAGCGGCAGAGAGCATTCCCACAATAGCCAAGTTGCCTCCGTTTTTCCTGGCCTTCCTCAGAGTTAAGTAGCTTATGCTGGCTGCTGGTTTCTGAATGGTCTGCGCCATGTTTGTTCCAAGGAAGAAAATGACTGATCTGCCTCCCCCGTTCCTTCTCCCGTTCAGTCATAGTGTTGAAAGCCATCGGCTTAGCTGGTGAATCATGAACTGGACCAACTACCCCAGAGGAGAGGTGCCTGTGCATCCGTACCCGAAAGACAAAACTTTGTTGAATTCTGACACTGATATTTCTCAGTGGTCTAGTTTGTCTTAAGTCCCAAGTTAAACTCAGAAGGTTTCCTTCATACCTCCTCTTAGCCATTTCAGTACCAAACTAGTCCAAGGGGTAATAACCATGCTTATATTTACTTTAGTAGAAGAAAGGCAAATATCGAATATCTTCTCTCATATGTGAAGTTTAGACATGATTATCAATCTATCAACCATCTCTCTCTCTTTCTAGATATATCTCTATAAATAGATAAATAATATAGATCTATATATTTATATATATCTATATCATTTAGCTATCAATCATCATCTATATATAATATATCTAACCTATCATCCTTATGTTATCATATATTTATCATCTATCTATCTATCTATCTATCTATCTATCTATCATCTATCTATATCTGTCTATCTATCTAACCTATCACCTATGTATTATTTATCTATCATCTATCAATCCATCTATATCTCATATCTATGTATTTATTTATCATCTATCTATCTGTCTGTATTATCTTTTTATCATCTATCTATGTATAATCTAACCTATAACATGTGTATTATCTATCTATCCTATTATCATGTATGTATGTATGTATGTATGTATGTATGTATGTATGTATCATTTATTTATCTATCATCCACTTATTTACCTACTTCCCTACAAATTTCCTAAAGGGTACTTCCAGTTGGAGGCTTTGGAAGGGCACAAGAGAAGGTAAGAAGGAAAGATATGATCAAAAAATATAACAAGCAAATATGAAATATAACAATGAAACTCATTATTTACATAATGAATGTATGCTAACAAAATACTAATAAGCTCAGAAAGAAAGGAAAGGCAAACTAAAAATAGAAGAGTTTTGCTAGTTGTAGTAGCACATGCCTTTAATCCCAGTACTAAGGAGGAAGAGGTGTGAAGATCTCTGAGTTTGAGGCCAGCCTGGTCTACAGAATGAGTTCCAGGACAGACAGGACTACACAGAGGAACACTGTCTTTTTTTAATTTTAATTTTATTTTTTATATTAATTACAGTTTATTCACTTTTAATCCCAGCTGTAGCCCCCTCCTTCATTCCCTCCCAATTCCACCCTCTTTTCCTCTACTCATCCCATGCCCCTCTCCAAGTCCACTGATAGGGGAGGTCCTCCTCCTCTTCCATCTGACCCTTATCAGGTCTCACTCATCAGAACTGTCTGCATTGTCTTCCTTTGTGGCCTGGAAACGCTGTCCCCCGCCCCCAGGGGGAGGTGATCAAAGAGCCAGCCACTGAGTTCATGTCAGATACTGTCCCAGTTCCCCTTACTAGGGAACCTACTTGGACAATGAGTTGCCATGGGCTACGTCTGTGCAGGGATTCTAGGTTATCTCCATGCATGGGAGGAACACTGTCTTTTATTTATTTATTTATTTATTTATTTATTTATTTATTTATTTATTTATTTATTTAGAGATTTTTTAATTTCTTTCTTTTTTAATTTTTTATTATTAGTTATATTTTATTAACTCTGTATCCCAACTGTATCCCGCTCCCGCATTCCTCCCAAACCCTCTCTCCCTCCCTCATCTCCTCCCTGCCCCTTTCCAAGTCCACTGATTGGGGAGGACCTCCTCCCCTTTCATCTAACCCTGTTTTATCAGGGATCTTCAGGACTGGCTGCAAAGTTCTCCTCTGTGGCCGAGTAGGACTGCTCCTCCCTTGGGGTTTGGGGAAGTCAAAGAGCCTGCCATTGAGTTCCTGTCAGAAATAGTCTCTGTTCCCCTTACTATGGGAAGCTAATTGGTTATTGAGCTACCACGGGCTTCATCTGAGCAGAGGTTCTAGGTTATATCCATACATGGTCCTTGGTGGAGTATCAGTCTCAGAAAAGACCCTTGTGCCCAGATATATTTGGTCCTTGTGGAGCTCCTATCCTTTACACATCATATTAACTCCCCCTTATTTCATATGATTCCCTGCACTCTGCCGAAGGTTTGGTTATGAGTCCTACTATCTGCTTTGATACACTGCTAGGTAGAGTCTTTCAGAGGCCCTCTGTGGTAGGCTCCTGTACTATTACTTGTTTTCTCCTACATCCAATGCACTTCCAATTTGTCTTTCTAAGTGAGGATTGATCATCTTACCCCGGGTCCCCTTTCTTGTTTATCTTCTTTAGGTGTATAGATTTCATTATGTTTATCGTATCTTATAAGACTATATGAGTGAGTTTATACCATGTGTGTCTTTCTCCTTCTGGGATACCTCACTCAGAATGATCTTTTCTAGATCCCACCATTTGCCTGCAAATGTCATGATTTCCTCGTTTTTGATTGCTGAGTAGTATTCCATTGTGTAAAAATACCACAATTTCTGTATACATTCCTCCGTTGAGGGACATCTGGGTAATTTCCAGGTTCTGGCTATTACAAACAAAGCTGCTACAAACATGGTTGAGCAAATGTCCTTGTTGTGTACTTGAGCAAATTTTGGGTATATGCCTAGGAGTGGTATAGCTGGATCTTGAGGAAGCACTATTCCTAATTGCCTGAGAAAGCACCAGATTGACTTCCAAAGTGGTTGTACCAGTTTACATTCCCACCAGCAATAGAGGAGGGAGAAATACTGTCTTGAAAACAAAAACAAAAGCAAAACCCCAAACAAACAAACAGACAAACAAACAAAGAAAGCAGAGTTTTTACCTATCATAGGAAAAACAAAACAAACCAAAAACAATCAGAAAGTACTAAATCTTGATAACGTTGTCAGCAAACACAAATCTTCTTGTACCGTTGGCAGAGATATACAGAATAATTTGGAGAGAAATTTGGAAATTTGTGATGACATTTAGAATGACATGGAGTATGAACTGACAAGTCTCACCTTCAGCTATCTTCTCTATTAGAAATATCACACAGGTTCCGGGGGGGGGGCACAACTCAGGGGTGAGTGCTCACCTAGCATTTGTGAAGCTTTGGGCTGAATTCTCGACACCACTAACAAAGATCAGATAGGCCTATCAGGATTCTAACACTTGCCCTTGTCCTTTGCTTGGACACTGCACTGACATAGTGTCCATGAGTCATAGTCCGACACAACAACTGGCAGAGTTGAGACAGTAAACAGCATGAGGTGATCCATGTGTTCACTTCTGGAAAAATAAATATCACCTCCCACAAGCTCACTCTCTCTCTCTCTCTTTCTCCCAAAATTTGGATATATTTTAAAAGCTTAGTTTTGAATTTATAAATTAAGGAAGTGTAAAGAACTCTAGAATATCATCACCGGGGTCAGCTGGAAACACAAATACATAATCTCATTATGTCTTTTACAAGCTTATATAAATAACCAAGACCACGAGGAGGAAGGAAGTAAATGGACACTGCAGGCAAGGCCAAAATAGAAATACAGCAAACAGCAGAAGGATTTGCTTATGTAACTTCTCTGCCCACTTCAAATTCCACTTTGTGAAACATCCTTGCTGGCACACTGTGGTATGCCCCCCCCATACTGGGCTCACAGCATCGACCTTGGATTAAGCTTGCGTTTCCCCGTTATCAATGCAGTTTTGATCACCTTGGAACTTTCTTAAAGCACACCTAGTGTAACTAACAGCTCTGTTTTATAATGCTTAGTTAAAGAGCAGGCATCCCTCTTTCTAACCAAAAGAAAACTACAAGGGTCAGGGGCAGTCTTGAGAGTTAGGCCTCCAGTCTAATCGGCGCCATCTCCATTATGCAGTGTCACATACAAGAGTGTGGTGTCTGAAGAAGAGCAAACGCGATCAGTCTGGATATCAGACTAATTTGTGTTATGCCAATTATGCCTAGCACTTGAAAATATATTTTAAGATGATTTTTCAAGTACTCAGGCAACATTTACAGAGTGAAGACTATGTCAATATTATAGACTGGGCTGCTGATTATAAACAGGGTGAGGTTTTGGTTGTATGTGACTTGTTTAAGGAAGCAGTAGATGGGCTGGAGATAGGGCTCAGTGGTTAAGAGCATGTACTTCTTTTCCAGAGGACCTGAGTTCAAGTCCCAGCACCTACATCAGGTGGTTGGAAACCACCTGTAACTCTAGCTCTTTGGGTATTTAACACCTCAGGCCTATTCTGACACTTGCACTCACCCGAACAAATAACCCACACAGAGACACATAAGCATAATTAAAATAAAAAAATTAAAAAAATATAAAGAAGCAGTAGAATGCGCTGAAATCAAAACAGTCCACTCTCTGACCCTGTTTACTATAATATAGTTTGATCTTCACTCCCAGATCAAAGGAATCTCTTTATCTCTAATTCAGCATTGACTATTATTTCAAAAATTACATTATTTTAGTTATTTATTTGAATATGTTTCCTTATGGCATTTTCATAATACTTAGTTTCTGTTGATTCACACACCCTAACTCCTCTCCCCCATCTCTCCAGCTCCCTTTCAGCTGTGGCCCTTCATTCCCAATATTCCCAATATTTCACCCTCCTATCACGTGTTCTATTACCGTCTGACCCCTCTTCCCTTAAAGCCTCCCTTTTCTTCCTTTTATGGCTCCTTTTTTAGTTTTCTGACCTTTATCCACACTTATTCCCATATAAATACACATATATTAAGTATTAGATGCTAGGATCCCTGTATTAAAGAGGTTGTCATCCAGACCCTGGATTACTGCATTCACCATAACGTTTCCTAGTTCCATCCATTTTACTGAAGACTTGATTTTTTAAATAGCCGAATAAATTCCATTGTGTATATGTAACACATTTTTATTGGCCAGTTATCATCAGTTCATGGAGCTACAGTCTGATGACATTTTTTTTTAGGTATTATGAGTCCTCCATCTCTTCATCTACAAAGTTTTTCAAGCAATTTTATTTCATATAGGGAGGGAGCTTCTTTTGGTTACATGTTCTAAAAGAAAACAACTGCTCGGTTTATGAGTTTTTCCGTTTGATATCTACAACTCGTCAACATGTATGTTATATCAGGGTTCTCTAGTAAAACAGAAATAATGGAGTAGCTATATGAACAGAGTAGAGCTGACTTAGTAGGGGGTTGGCTTATGTGGTTATGGAGGCTGACAAGTACCATTATATGTGTTCTGGAAGACAGACAGACAAAGCTGATAGCGTGGCTTAGTCTGGTGCTGTGAGATCTGGAGTCCTGAAGGTGGCTAAATTTGAATTTCTGTTATCCAAGGGCAAGAAAAGTGGGAGTAAAGAGAGCAAGAGAGTGAGTGAGCAAGTGAGTTCATGTTCCTCTGTCTTATTCTATCTCAGCCTACAGCCTGACGATATTTGTTTTCAGTGGATAAGGGCTGATCTTACTTCCTAATCCCAATGATTCAAGATTCATTATTGTCCAGAAATATCTTCACAGATATGCCACCAAAATAAAGTTTTAACAGCTGTCTTGACATCCCTTAACAAGCCGACACCTAACATTACCTGTGATGACGATTTAAGAGAGAAGATGGCTGTTTCTGGTTAAGATGGAGCAGATTTGCCCTTTCACCTGCAAGATACTGAACATCGATCAACAAAGAGCAATGACCAGTGAGAGGTGACAAAGAAATGAGATACACCATCAAGTTTTCAAGCTGCTTAAGGGAAACCAAAGTGCAGCCTGGAGTTAAAGAAACATAGCTGAAGCTACAAGGAGACCAATACCAGGTATGACATGAGAGGAAGCTACACAAAGAAAGGACTGTAATGGTCTCAAGAGAGCCTTGCTCAGATATTCAGCTAAGTGCTGGCTGGCAAATACGTGTGAGGAAATTATCTGCTGTGAGAAGCAGAGCTACATGAAAAGATGGAGTGACTAGAGTGCTAGAAATAACCTGTTCCACCGAGCACATGCTTCGTGGTGTGTTTGGCAGAGTTCATGGAGGATCTTGCTGTAGTACTGGGGAATAACCAGCCTGGACAGAGCTCTGCCTCAGCGTCATGGAAGGAACAGCCGGAGGAAGCTGCAGAAAGCTCACACTGTTTCAAGTCATTTAACTGCAGCCAAGAACAAAGCTCAGTAATATTTGTGAGGGTACACAAAAGCCGGCTCTCAGCATGGTAAGCTCTCGAGCTCTGGTGTTCAACACATACTTAAGAGGCCTGGTCATAATCAGGGAAACACTACTACTAATGAGGAATCAGTAAATCAAAGTCAAGAGGAACCGGCAGATTTTGGGATGATCTGACATTGGCGTTAAGACACTTTTTACTGTGTCCTGTGTGTCATAAAAGTTAGAGACACCAGTAGCAGTCTGTGTGTGTGTGTGTCTGTGTGTGTGTGTGTGTGTGTGTGTGTGTGCAGAAACTGACAAACTAATTCTAAAATCTATATGGAAAAGAGAAAAACAAATCTCTCACAGCCTAAACTTCCTGGACAAAGACTAAAGTTGTGGGGGTCACATGACCTGGCTTTGAGGCAACAAGCTAAATAATCAGACAACATAGTGACTGTGATGATTTCTCAAGTGTGCTGATATGTCAAAACTAATCAGACCATGTACTTTAAATATGTGCAGATTATTGTGTGTCAATTATCCCTCAATAAAGTGGTTAGAAATGATTGCTGCTGAGAGATCACAACATTCAAGTATTGTCAATAATGCCAGAAAGAGCCAATACAAGGACATGACAGAGCCACACAGACTTGGTACACACGACCAAGTTAGGAACAAACCAACGGGTCAAATAGTACTCACTTAGAAAAAAAAAGAAAGAAAAGTTTCATGAATTACCTTGATGTGTGGATTGCAGACACGATGAATAAAATAGTGAAATAGCCCATTCTGTTTACTTTGCCTTGAGGTGCTGATGAAGGCTGGCATGAAACCACCATCCTTAGCACGATATTTATAAAGAACACTTTCATGACACAGAGGCAACCCTGCTCATTTGGTAGATGGATGTCAGAGCTTCCTAAGGGAACCGCACATCCTCCTTGGTTTTGGGAGACAGCCCGTTTAGCTATTCCTACCACTAAAACCAACTCAGAAAATAAGCTGAACTAAAAGCCAGTCCTTTAAGTCTCCGTGACAAATTCTTAGTATGGTAATAAGGTTACTTGTTTTATTAATGCGTAAAATTATTTTAAAGGTATGGCTTCATGCATGTATTTAAAAAAAATCTGTTTATGTATTTACAAAATATGAGTAAAATTGCATACACACCTGTAATTGAATATACATATGTTGGTGAGGACTCCAAGGCAGAAACAAGCCTCCTGGGAACATTTACGAAACATGCAGACTGTCCGAGTGAACAAGACTGAATTCATGGAGAATTTATGAGTGTATTTCTTGCAATTCACCCTACAGGGCTGGTTCAAGTTTGAGCTTAATAACATTGGAACCTAATAGTCCTGAAAAATATAACATTTGGACATATTCTATTTTGTGTTTTATAGAAAAGCTGTTGAGATGCTGACCTACAACTATTTACAGTAGACCCCAAAAGACTTCAAGCTGCAGAGAAAATACTGCAGTTTTTATAGTCTATTGACTGATGAAGGGCATGCAGAAAGTGGAATTAAGATTATGTCTCAGGGGCCCGGAGAGATAGTCCGGCAATTGAGAGTACTTGCTGTTCTTTCTGCATACCTGGGTTCGGTTCCCAGCACCCGCACAATGCCTCACAGCCATTTCTAACTCCATGTCCAGGGGTTCTACACCCTCTTCTGTCTTCCAGGGCACCAGGCACACATGTAGCTCCTTACATGCAGGCAAAATACTCACACACATAAAAGAGGAAGATAAATCCTAAAAACTAAAATAAAACATTTTGCCTAAAAACTAAAATAAAACATTTGTATTATTGATCCACTTTCTGTAAGGGTAGTCAAAGTTTTAGGCAAACCCTCTACCATTGATCTTCTTGCTTATTGCTTCAGTCAAAGCTTTCTGTAACAATCAGAGAACAATAGCCACCAACAGGGCTTCCTAGCTGATGGCAGAACAGTCAAACGTTGGTTTATACTGTGATAGAAGAAGTTTTAATTCACTTTTGGGAGAAGAAAGTCAGAGTACAAGATATATAGTGAGTTTGATTTCAGATAAAACACACATACACACACACACGTTGAGGTGCTGAGATTTGGACTTAGGGCCTTGTGCATGCCAGGTAAGTTCTTCACCACTGAGGCATAGTCTCATCCCTAACTGTATGTTGACCTGTATTTTCTTGTAGTCAAACAAACATCAGTTGCCTCTGAGACTCTGAGATATGGATTATGTGTTATTGTGTTCATGCTCTTCACATATATGTATTTATAGAAATGCATGTGCTAATGTTTTCCAAAATACCTTGAAAGCCCACAGGCAAACATATTAAGGGAAGTTTATAAATCATTTTATATTTTCATTCTATATCAATTAAATATATTAAAACTCACAAATTAGAATCCTTAAAAATTAATTTCACACACAGTATATACTCACTTACAATTGGAATATTAGACATATAATATAGGATAAACATACTAAAATCTGTACATCTAAGGAAGCTAAGCAAGAAGGAGGACCCTGGGTAATATGATCAATCCTCAATCAGAAAGGCAAATGGGATGGACATTGGAAAAAGGAGAAAACAGGAAACAGGACTGGAGCCTACCACAGAGGGCCTCTGAAAGACTATCCAGTAGTGTATCAGAGCAGATGCTGAGACTCATAACCAAGGTTTAGGCAGAGTACATGGAATCCTGTGACAGAAGGGGAGAGATAGTAAGACTTGGAGAGGACAGGAGCTCCACAAGGAGAGCAACAGAACTAAAAAATCTGGGTCGAGGGGTCTTTTCTGAGGTTGATACTCCAACCATGGACCATTCATGGATTAACCTAGATACTATGCCCATGGCAGCTCAGTCTCTAAGTGTGTACCCTAGTAAGGGGAACAGGACTGTCTCTGATATGAACTCAGTGGCTGGTTCTTTGATCACCTCCCCCTGAGGGAGGAGCAGCCTTGCCAGGCCACAGAGGAAGACAATGCAGCCAGCCCAAATGAGACCTGATAGGCTAGCATCAGAGGGAAGGGAAGGAGGATCTCCCTTATCAGTGGACTTGGGGAGGGGCATGGGAGGAGATAAGGAAGGAAGGGTGTGATTGGGAGGAAATGAGGGAGGGGGCTACAGGTGGGATTCAAAGTGAATAAACTGTAATTAATATAAAAATAAATTTTTTATTTTTTTATTTTTTATTAATTACACTTTATTCATTTTGTATCCCCCCATAAACCCCACCCTCCTCCCCTCCCGATCCCACCCTCCCTCCCCTTTCTGCATGCATGCCCCTCCCCAAGTCCACTGATAGGGGAGGTTCTCCTCTCCTTTCTGATCTTAGTCTATCAGTTCTCATCAAAAGTGGCTGCATTGTCCTCTTCTGTGGCCTGGTAAGGCTGCTCTCCCCTCAGGGGGAGGTGATCAAAGAGCAGGCCAATCAGATTATGTCAGAGGCAGTCCCTCTTCCCATTACTATGTAACCCACTTGGACATTGAACTGCCATGGGCTACATCTGTGCAGGAGTTCTAGGTTATCTCCATGAATAGTCCTTGGTTGGAGTATGAGTCTCTGGGAAGTTCCCTGTGTTCAAATTTTCTTGTTCTGTTGCTCTCCTTGTGGAGTTCCTGTCCTCTCCAGCTCTCACTATTTCCCACTTCCTACATAAAATTCCATTCACTCTGCCTGACAGTTGGCCATCAGGCTCGGCATCTGCTTTGACAGTCTGCACGGCAGAGGCTTTCAGAGGCCCTCTGTGGTAGGTTAGTTTGTTTCCTGTTTACTTCTTCTGGCTTTTGGAGGCCCTCTGTAGTAGGTTCCTAGGTTGTTTCCTGTTTTCTTCTTCTTCTGATGTCCATCCTCTTTGCCTTTCAGGATGGGGATTGAACAGTTTAGTTAGGGTCCTCTATTTTGCTTAGTTTCTTTAGATGTACAGACTTTAGTGGGTTTATTCTATATTGTATGTTTATATGAGTGAGTATATACTGTGAGTGTCTTTTTGCTTCTGGGTCAACTCACTCAGGATGATCCTTTCCAGGTCCCACCATTTACCTGCAAATTTTATGATTTCCTTATTTTTCATTGCAGAGTAATACTCCATTGTATAGATGTACCACAGTTTCTGCATCCATTCTTCAGTTGAGGGGCATTTGGGCTGTTTCCAGCTTCTGGCTATTACAAATAAAGCTGCTACAAACATGGTTGAGCAAATGTCCTTTTTGTGTACTTGAGCCTGTTTTGGGTATATGCCTAGGAGTGGTATGGCTGGATCTTGAGGAAGCACTATTCCTAGTTGTCTGAGAAAGTGCCAGATTGATTTCCAGAGTGGTTGTACAAGTTTACATTCCCACCAGCAGTGGAGAAGGGTTCCCCTTTCTCCACAACCTCTCCAGCATGTGTTGTCCCTTGAGTTTTTGATCTTGGTCATTCTGATGGGTGTAAGGTGAAATCTCAGGGTTGTTTTGATTTGCATTTCCCTACTGTTTTTTTTTTTTTTTTGAGTTAATTTTGTATCCTGCCACTTTGCTGAAGGTGTTTATCAGCTGTAGGAGTTCCCTGGTAGAGTTTTTGGGGTCACTCATGTATACTATCATATCATCTGCAAATAGTGATAATTTGACTTCTTCCTTTCCCATCTGTATCCCCTTGATCTCCTTCAACTGTCTTATTGCTCTAGCAAGGACTTCCAGCACTATGTTGAAGAGATATGGAGAGAGTGGGCAGCCTTGTCTTGTCCCTGATTTCAGTGGGATTGATTTATGTTTGATGTTCAGTTTGATGTTGGCTATAGGCTTGCTGTATATTGCCTTTACTATGTTTAGATATGTGCCTTGTATCCCTGATCTCTCCAGTACTTTAAACATGAATGGATGTTGGATTTTGTCAAATGCTTTTTCAGCATCTAGGGAGATTATCATGTGTTTTTTTTTTTCTTTCAGTTTGTTAATATGGTGGATCACATTGATGGATTTCCGTATATTGAACCACCCCTGCATACCTGGGATGAAGCCTACTTGGTCATAGTGGATAATATCTTTGATGTGTTCTTGGATTCGGTTTGCAAGTATTTTGTTAAGTATTTTTGCATCAATGTTCATAAGGGAGATTGGCCTGAAATTCTCTTTCTTTGTTGAGTCTTTGTGAAGTTTAGGTACCAAGGTGACTGTGGCTTCATAGAATGAGTTTGGTAATGTTCCTTTTGTTTCTATTTTGTGGAATAGTTTGAAGAGAATTGGAGTTAGCTCTTCTTTGAAGGTCTGGTAGAATTTTGCGCTCAAGCCATCTGGTCCTGGGCTTTTTTTGGATGGGATACTTTTGATGACTGCTTCTATTTCTTTGGGGGATATAGGACTATTTAATTGACTTACCTGGTCCTGATTCAGCTTTGGTAAGTCAAATCGATCAAGAAAATTGTCCATTTCATTTAGATTTTCAAATTTTGTGGCATATAGACTTTTGAAGTAAGTCCTAATGATTGTTTGGATTTCCTCAGTGTCTGTAGTTATGTCCCCCTTTTCATTTCTGATTTTGTTGATTTGGGTGGTGTCCTATGACTTTTAGTTAGCTTGGCTAAGGGTTTGTTGATCTTGTTGATTTTCTCAAAGAGCCAGCTCTTGGTTTCCTTGATTCTTTGAATTGTTTTATTTGTTTCTAATTGATTGATTTCAGTCCTGAATTTGATTATTTCCAGCCGTCTACTCCTTTTTGGTGTGTGTGCTTCTTTTTCTAGGGTTTTTAAGTGGGCCATTAAGTTGCTTGAATGAGCTGTCTTGAATTTCTTCTTGAAGGCACTTAGTGCTATGAACTTTCCTCTTAGCACTGCTTTCATTGTGTCCCACAAGTTAGGGTATGTTGTGTCTTCATTTTCATTGAGTTCTAGAAAGGCTTTAATTTCTTTCTTTATTTCTTTCCTGACCCAGCTGTCATTTAGTAACAAGTTGTTCAGTTTCCATGTGTGTGTAGGCTTTTTGTTAGTTCTGTTGTTGTTGAAGTCCAGCTTTATTCCATGGTGATCAGACAAGATACAAGGGATTATTTCAGTCTTCCTGTATCTGTTGAGGCTTGCTTTGTGACCAACTATATGGTCTAGTTTGGAGAAGGTTTCATGAGGTGCTGAGAAGAAGGTAAATTCTTTTGTGTTTGGGTGTAAAGTTCTGTAAATGTCTGTGAGGTCCATTTGATTCATGACCTCTGTCAGAGATATTGTTTCTTTGTTTAATTTCTGTTTTGTTGACCTGTCCTTTGTTGAGAGTGGGGTGTTGAAGTCTCCCACTATTAATGTGTGGGGATCTATATGTGGTTTAAATTTTATCAATGTTTCTTTTACAAATGTGGGTGCTCTTGTATTTGGGGCATAGATGTTCAGGATTGTGATGCCTTCCTGGTGGAATTTTCCCTTGATGAGTATGAAGTGTCCTTCCTCATCTCTTTTTATTAATTTTGGTTGAAAGTCTATTTTATCAGATATTAGAATGGCTACTCCTGCTTGTTTCTTAGGTCCATTTGCTTGGAAAGTCATCTTCCAACCTTTTACCCTCAGGTAATGTCTATCTTTGTGCCTTAGGTGTGTTTCTTGTATGCAACAGATTTCTGGGTTTTGTTTATGTATCCATTCTGTTAATCTGTGTCTTTTATTGGAGAGTTGAGTCCATTGATGTTGAGAGAGATTAATGACCAGTGGCTGTTAGATCCTTTAATTTTGATGTTGGCTGTTGTCATAAGGTTGTGTGCTTGGTTGCTTTTTGTTTTACTGTAGTAAGGTTAATTATTTCCTGTGTTTTCTTGACAGAAACTAATTTTCTTGGGTTGTATTTTCCCTTCCAGTGTCTTCTGTAATGCTGGATTTGTGTGTAGGTATTGTTGAAATTTGTTTTTGTCATTGAATATCTTGTTTTCTCCGTCTATGAGGACTGAGAGTTTTGCAGGGTATAGTAGCCTGGGCTGACATCTGTGTTCTCTTAGGGTCTGCATGTATCTTTCCAGGCTCTTCTGGCTTTCATAGTCTCTGTTGAAAAGTCAGGTGTGATTCTAATGGGTTTGCAGTTATATGTTACTTGGCCTTTTTCCCTTGCAGCTTTTAGTATTTTTTCTTTGTTCTGTATACTTACTGTTTTGATTATTATGTGGCGGGAGGATTTTCTTTTCTGGTCAAATTTGTTGGGTGTTCTGTAGGCCTCGTGTATTGTTATTGGCCTCTCCTTTAACTTGGGGAAATTTTCTTCAATGATTTTTTTTGAAAATATTTTCTGGGCCTTGGAGAAGGGAGTCTTTCTTTTTCCTCTATACCTATTATCTTAGGTTTTGTCTTTTCATGTTGTCTTGGATTTCTTGGACGGTCTGTGTCAGGAATTTTTTGGATTTAACATTTTCTTTGACAGATACATCGATTTCTTCCATTGTATCTTCTACACCTGAGATTCTTTCTTCCATTTCTTCTAGTCTGTTGGTTATGCTTACATCTGTAGTTCCTGTTTTCTTCCTTAGATTCTTCTTCTCCATTATTTTCTCCATTTGTGTTTTCTTTAAATTTTCCAGTTCTATCTTCAGGTCTTGAGTTGTTTTGTTTACTTCCTTCACCTTTCTGATTGTAGTTTCCTCTTTTTCTTTTAGTTCCTTCAACTCTGTTTCTTTTATTTCTTTCAGTGATTTAATTATTTCTTCTCTGAAGGCCGCAAACTCTTTGCCTGCATCTTCCCGTATTTCTTCACGGATGGCCATAACCAGCTTGTCTTTATCTTCCTCCATTTCTTTACAGATAGCCATGATCTGTTTGCTTTTATCTTCCTTTAATTCTTTACATATTTTATTTGTTTCCTCTATTAACCTCTTCATCAGCATAGATGTAAGGTCATCTTCTTGATTTTCTAGTATGCTGTGTTGTCCAGGGCTGTTCACCCCTGTATGGCTGGGTTCTGGAGATGCCATATTGCTCTGTCTTTTGTTGGTTGAGCTTTTACTCTGACCTCTACCCATTGGGCTGATTTAGGTGTTGGCTGTTAGTTTCTGTGCTTCTTGGAGTCCTGAGGTAGAGAGAATCCCTTTGGCCGGAAGATGATTTTTCCTGAAGGATTCCTCCTCTGCTTTTTTGTTATGGTCACTGTATGGCCAGTGTTTCTCAGGAATTGCCACTGCTCACCTCAGGTGTAGAGCCCTGAGTAGTAGCTGTGGTCTTTGTTTGGCAGGGGGGGGATCTCCTCTTACCTATAGAAGTTCTCAAGACAGCTGCCCCACTGCTGGGTTTCTTGTTATAAATTTAGTGAGCTGCTGCTGTTGTTACAGTTTTCCAGGTACAGTCCTCTTGAAGAATCTGCTGATTCTCTAGCTGTGGGGTTTTCTCCCAACAGGGAAACTCAGTCTGTTATCCTGGGGCACACAGTTCTGTCCGGGAAAGTGAGAGGAGTGCCCAGCAAGTCTCTGGGTCAGAGGCTGAGTGCTTTGCTCTGGGCCTGGAGAATGTGCACCTAGGTTGAGTTGGTGCCTGGGGGCGCCGCTCTGGTCTGGAGGCTGGGTGCCTCACTCTGGACCAGAAGCTGTGTGTCCCCCTGTCTGGGATGGTGGCTGCAGGCACTGCTCTGGTCCGGACGCTGTGGGTACAGCCCTCTTGATGGACCAGGGATTCCCACAGTTTTGTCAGTCTAGCTAGGGATAACTGGTTGATCGTTGGCACAGTATCTGAGGGCTGCTGTAATGGCTCTTTGGCTTTTGTAGGTCTGAGGATGCAGCTGTGTGCCCCAGTACCCTAGGGGTACTCAATAATGGCGGCTGAGCACAGCGCTCCTGCCTGCATTAGAAAGCTAGAGCCTAGAGTCTGCGTGAATCCAGAAAATCTTTTGGTGCAGGGTGTCCTGAGCGTTAGACCTGATGATCCCCTCCGCTGGGGGTTTCCTCCTGCCAGAGACACCCAGTCTTTTCTTTGGGGACTTCCTTTCTGTCTGGGGTGGTGAGTAGAACCCACAGGCACAGACACCAGCCCGTGGCTCTGCCTTTCTGGCCTTTGGGAGCATGGGCAACTGCCTAAACTGGATAATTTTCCCGAGACCTTTTCGGGGTGGGGGTGTTGGCTGAGTGCTCTGAGGTCAGACCAGCCGTTTCCCTCCTTGTGGATTTGTACCTGATAGTGAAACTCAGTCTGTGGTGCCCTGGTGCCCTGGTGCCCACAGTTCTATCTGAGGCGGCAAATCAGGTGCGTTGGCAGGGCTCTGTGCAGGCACCTGGGTCCCCGGCTGTGGCTCCGGACTGGCTCCTGGGGCGCCTGCGGAACCTGAGTCTTTTCCAGGGGATGTCTGGGTGACCTAAGGTCGGTCCCAATCGTTTCCTGCTCCGTGGTGTTATCTCTCTACTGGAAAATCCAGTCTGTGATGTTCTGGGCCCACAGTTCAGTCTGAGACAGTGACCAGATCATGCTGGCATGTAGCTCTGGGCTGGCGACTAAGCGCCTGGCGGAACCAGGATCTCTTCCGAGGTTTAGCCGGGTGAGTTAAAGCTGATTGAATCCCCCACCGTGGGGTATCCTCTCACCTGTGAAACACAATCACTTGTGTTTTATGGCTGCGAGTTCTGATTGCTGGTCACTGTGCCAATCCTGCTGTGCTGCTGCTCAGAATGAGAGTCCTCCCGGCGCTGCCATCTTGCCCCGCATCGTAATACTCCATTGAATAGATGTACCACAGTTTCTGCATCCATTCCTCCATTGAGGGGCATCTGGGCTGTTTCCAGCTTCTGGCTATTACAAATAAAGTTGCTACAAACATGGTTGAGCAAATGTCCTTATTGTGTACTTGCGCCTCATTTGGGTATATGCCTAGAAGTGGTATGGCTGGATCTTGAGGAAGCGCTATTCCTAATTGTCTGAGAAAGCGCCAGATTGATTTCCAGAGTGGTTGTATTATCTAAGTGTAAGGAGGTAAAGGGCAATGGGACACAGTCATCACTACTGTTGTTTTTCCTTTTAAAACAACTCACGTGACAACACATGCTGGAGAAGATGTGGAGAAAGGGGAACCCTCCTCCATTGCTTGTGGGAATGTAAACTTGTACAGCCACTTTGGAAATCAATCTGGCGCTTTCTCAGACAGTTAGGAATAGTGCTTCCTCAAGATCCAGCTGCACCACTCCTAGGCATATATCTAAAATATGCTCAAGTACACAACAAGGACATTGTTTAACCATGTTTGTAGCAGCTTTTTTCATAATAGCCAGAATCTGGAAACAACCCAGATGTCCCTCAATTGAGGAATGGATACACAATGGAATACTACTCAGCAATTAAAAACAAGGAAATCATGCCATTTGCAGGCAAATGGATGGAACTGGAAGAGATCATCCTGAGTGAGGTAACCCAGAAACAGAAAGACCGGCATGGTATACACTCATAAGTGGATATTAGCCCTATAATATAGGACAGCCATCTACAGACCTAAAGAAGCTAAACACTAAGGAGGACCCTATGGTGGATGTGTAAATCCCATTCAGAATGGCAAACAGGACAGACTCCAGAAGTGGTGGAAGACAGGAAATAGGATGGGAGTCCTATAGTAGAGGGGCCTCTGAAAGGATTCATTCAACAGGGGAAGGAAGCAGACGCTGAGACTCAAGGCCAAACTGGGCAAAGCGCACGGAGTCTAATGTAGGAAGAGCGGGGTGGGATTAGATGGACATGGAGGGACAGAAGCCCCACAAGGAGGCCAACAAAACAAAAAGATCTGAGCCCAGACGGACCTGCAGAGACTGAAGCACCAATGGAGGACCATGCACGGAGAGGACCTAGACCTGCTGCTCAGATGTGGCTGATTGGCAGCCCAGTCTCCATGTGGATCTCTGAGTGAGGGGAGCAGGGGCTGCCTCTATCATTAACTCAGCTGACTGCTCTCTGATCACTGGCCCTGATGACGCAGCCTTGCCAGGCCACGGAGAAAGAGGATCAGACAGTCCTGATGAGACTTAACAATCTATGGCAATAGTGGAGAACTTTCCTTTTCAGTGGACTAGGGGAAGGGGAAGAGGGGAAGAGGGAGGGAGGGAGGATGAGACTGGGGGAGTTGAGGGAGGGGGCTTAAATAGGGGTATATAATGAATAAATTGCGAAGAAAGAAAAATTAAAAAAATGTCATAAAAAAGAATATCTTATGTAAGAAGTGGGAAATAGTAAGAGCTGGAGGGGATGGGAACTCCACAAGCAGAGCAACAGAACAAGATAATTTAAACACAGGGAACTTCCCAGAGACTCATACTCCAACCAAGGACTGACTATTCGTGGAGATAACCTAGAATCCCTGCACAGATGTAGCCCATGGCAGTTCAGTGTCCAAGTGGGTTATATAGTAATGGGAAGAGGGACTGCCTCTGACATAATCTGATTGGCCTGCTCTATGATCACCTCCCCCTGAGTGGGGTAGCAGCCTTACCAGGCCACAGAAGAGGACAATGCAGCCACTTTTGATGAGAACTGATAGACTAAGATCAGAAAGGAGAGGAGAACCTCCCCTATCAGTGGACTTGGGGAGGGGCATGCATGCAGAAAGGGGAGGGAGGGTGGGATCGGGAGGGGAGAAGGGAGGGGCTTCTGGGGGGATACAAAATGAATAAAGTGTAATTAATAAAAAAAAAGAAATCCCAGTTGGATAAAAAAAAAAAAGAATATCTTTTAAAGATAACTTCTAAATTTTGGTGAAATATAGTTCATCAATCTGAATTTAGTGTTATGTCTAAGAAATCTTGGCCTAACCTAAGGTACAGAAGTTTTAGGCTATGTTTGGCTCCAAAAGTTATTTATTTTAGTTTTTACTACTGTGTCAATGACCCATTTGGGGTTAATTTTTTAATGTGTTACATTATTTCTTTTTTTTTGGCATATAAATATTCAGCTGTTTCAGCACCACATGTTTGTTTAAAAGATTATCTCTTCCTCATGAATTATTTTTATGCCTTTTCCAAAGACCAGTTGTCTCTGCATGTTTGAGCCTCTCTTTGGACTCTCTGTTCTGTTTCGTTGCTCTGTTTATCTTTACAGGAATAGCCCTCCCTCCCTCCCTCTTCCTAACTCCTTCCCCCACATTCCTTTCTTTCTTTTTGTTTTGTGAGACAGGGTCTCACTATGTAGCCTAGACTGGCTTCATTGTGGCCTTAAGATCACGACTCTTGTGGCTGGAGTATAAAGGAAACCAATGTGGTTGGGGGTCATCGTGGCTAAAGTTTGGTTAGTGAGCCTAGCGGCAGATGATGACTGGAGGACAGAATAAATAGGAGGGGCCGTTTTCCTCCTGTTTCTCTAAAGTTGACTCTGAAGAGTAGGTATTTCTCTAGTAAAACACTTTAAGCGCTCTACAACTCATGGGTGTGTTTTATTTTAAGCCTGCTTGGGGACTAACAGTGGAAGGAAATAAGTTGAGCCTCCCAGGGTGCTTAGCATCTGTACCACACACAATCTAACACCAGGATGTATGTTGCCACGTGTTCTTCACAAATTGTATCATCTGTTTTAGCCTTGTCACTCTGAGGGGAAAGGACCGTGTTATATTGGTTCAATTAATATGATATGGCTTCCCAAAGGACGGTTATGGTCGGGAAAGGCAGGGGGTGGGAGAGGTTGATGCAAAATCAGCATGTTTCTGGCAATTATATTAACCAGTTTGCACTTAGAAGGAGGATAATTGGAACATCTTTCTGGAGGGCAATCTGGAAATGCATAAAAATGAATTTCAGGTTTTCTTTTATTTATCTAAGAAAGTATATGAAAGAAATGGTCAGGGCAAGATGCTTTCTCTAACAAGGGAGTTCACCGAACTATTTTTCATAATAATTTTTTAAAAGTTAGTGTTGGGAAACAGACTGACTCTGAAATACTGTATAATAGCAGAGCTGTGATATAGATTTATGATATTTGACATGTAATGGTGCCTAAAGTATTTTAAGTCAAAAATATGGGCAGAACAGAGCATAACTCCCATTTTGGGAAATAACAGGTTTTATGTATGTGATAACAGAAGAGAAAAAATTCCTGCCACTTTACAGATTGCAGGGCCCCAACCCTGGCACCCACCCCTGATTCCTCTCCCTGAGACAGACAGGGTTTCTCCATGTAGCCATGGCTGTCCTGGAACTTGCTCTGCAGACCAGGCTGGACTCTAACTTACAGAGATCACTTACCTCTGCCTCCAGAGTACTGGGATTAAAGGTGTGTGCCACCCCTCCCTCACTTTACAGATTTCCAGTAGTGGTTATTTCTTTACCATAGGGTTATGAGAAGTTTCCTTTTTATTCTAATATACTTTTGTATCATCTAAGTATTTTACCATGGTCACACATTATGATTAAAAGTGATTGGGGAAAAGGCTATGTCTACTTTGGACAATAAAGACATATAGGTAAACACGCTGCTGAGGGAGCTGACTTTAAGAGTAAAAAGATTTATGGGGTAAAGCTGAGAATACTTGGGGTGAGTCCAGAAGCAAGCCATTTCTGGCATTCTTCCAGACACACAGCAGATAAGAAAGAGAGTTTACTGTAGACTGAATGTGTCCTCCCAAAACTCATGCACTGAAGTTCCAACCCCAGCACTTCCGAATGTAACAGTATTCAAAGATAATGTCTTTTAGAGACCTAATTAAGTAGAAGTTGGGGTGGACTCCCCACCCAACAAGACTGGTGTCCTTAGGAGAAGGAGACCCTAGGGAAACATGCACAGGCCGCATGAGGACATAGCACAAAGGGGACTGGCTGACTTCGAGGATGCTGTCAGGAGGTCTCAGGGGAAATCACACATGTTGACGTTCTGATCTCGGATGCCTAGCCCAAAGAACTGCAGAAAAACAAAAAGATTTCTGCTGTCATCTGAGGTATTTGGTTATGTCAGCCTTAACCACTAAGACAGCAATCTGAAAATGATGGCAACTTGCACTGGTAAAGCTATGACTAGCGTTGGAGAACTCCTAAGTACCCTATGTGTTTTAGCTCATTTTTTGCTCGGTGTACTCTTAGGAATTAGGTCATACCATTCATGTTTATGTTGGAAAAATAATTGAGGTTTAAGTATCTTTTTTTTTTTTTTTGAGACAAGATTTCTCTGTGTAGCTGTGGCTGTCCTGCTTTGTAGACCAGCTGACCCCAAACACACAGATGTCCATCTGCCTCTGTCTCCCTGAGTGCTGGGATTACAGGCATGTGCCATTGTCCCTGGTGAGGTTTAAGTATCTTAAACAATTGATCATGTATTCAGAACTAGGTTTGGACTGCAGGTTACTTGATTTTAAATTACATGTTGCATTTTTGTTTTGTTTGTGTGTGGGACACATATGCCACTGATACATGTGGCGGTCAGGGTACAACCAGTGGCTTCTCTCCTTCTTCCTTGTGGGCCCTGGGGATGGACCTTCAGTTGTCAGGCTTCATGGCAAGCTGCCGCACCTGAGCTATCTCATCGACCTGGTTTCCTGATCTTCTATCCCCTGCTCTTAACTACTGCTTTAATATTAGTTTTACAGTATAACAGCACAAAAAGTTAGGGTCTTGGGAAATTGACTGAGAAAAACTAAAATTAGAACACACTAAGCTATAGGAAGTATACACGATGGATGTAATATGTCTGCTTTTTCTGGATGAACTGAAAAAAAATTCTCACTTCTTTATTATAAGATGTGAAAGTTTTATGATATTTTATTTGTTTGACTTTGAAACAGCAAGGGTAAAAGGTCTGTAGAGCTAAGAAAGAAGATTCCTAGGTGATCAAACTGGGGCCATGCCTCTCACAGACTAAGTAGAGACGAAGAACAAAACTGGAGGCTCTTAATAGACATTTGAAGCCCTTGAGTGTCTACTACTTCAGAGAGCTGGCTCCCTATTTTGCTCAAGAGATCTCATCAGCCTTTTTTCAGGAGGATCTTCCCATCAGTGCCAGGCTTAGTTTTAGCAAGATTAAGCAATCTCTCTGAACCTATAGTTTCGGTAAACATTCCCATGTGCCTGTGTCTCTGGAGTCAAACTGTGACTCCACGAAGCCCTGGTGATTTGAAGAGGAGCATGGCAGCATATGGGCACAGTGCCTGAGAAGTACTGAGAGTTCTATGTCTGGGTCAGGCAGCAGGAAGAGACAGTGAGCCACTGGGTCTGGCTTGAGATTCTGCAAAGGTCACCCCCACAGCGGCACACTTCCTTCACTTACTCCAACAAGGCCACACCTCCAGCAAAGTCACTCCTTATAAGTCTACGGAGGCCATTTTCATTCAGATCACCACCACTTCACTCAGAAGTGAATTACATAAACTGTGTTGCTTTTTGGGTCATCTAGAAGGATTGGAATTGTGTTCCTTGTGCCCACAATTTGAATTTGAACAGCGCTGTATCTTACTGTCAATACTTTAGCTGCTGTCAGGGGACTGGGGGAAGTGGGAGAGGGTGATGCGGAACCCTCGCCACCTTCTTTCTGACTTCAGCCTGAGCCAGTCACTTGCCATCTCCTGTATGCTTTGGGAATCTTTAGAGCAGTGGTTCTCAACCTTCCTAATGACAAGGCCCTTTAATACTGTTCCTCATGTTGTGGTGACCCCCAAACCACAAAATTATTTTGGTTGCTACTTCATAACTGCAATTTTGGTATGGGTATGAGTCACAGTGTAAATATCTGTGTTTTCTGATGGTCTTAGTCTACCACCTGAGCCCCCAAAGGAGTCAGGACCCACAGGTTGAGAAACACTGCTCTAGATGCTGCTGCAGTATGCTCACTTGGGTTATTTCTCCAACTGTGGGACAGCTGGCTGGTAGCAGCTTAGACCTGAGTGTCACTCTGGAAATTTCCGGTGGCCAAATGGGTGCTTCTTATGTGACTAGCTGATAGACAGACAGAAACTTAAGGTAACTTAGGAATCATGGAGAACTCACCCAGTGATTTGCTTCATTGGTTTCCTTCATTGCCAATCCTGCTTCTCTTATTTTCGTAGAAACGTCCTTCTTGACACTGCTTCCCAGAGCAGCTCCTACACTTGACTCTTGTCTCAAAAAGTTTAGTTCCTAGGAAACCTGAATAATATAGGTACTCAACAAAACTTTGTTTCTTCATTCATTTCTTCATTCATCAACAGTATCAAACATCTATTATCTGCAAAGCAATATTCAAGGTCTACAGAGGACTTCTTTGTATTATTATTATTATTGTTGTTATTATTGACTGTTTTTTAGTTTTTCTGAGTAAATTGTCAAAGCTGGTTCAGTCAACCTAAATCCTAATTTGGGTTATAGCATCTACACCTTGAATTGCTTAAATATTTTCTTCCTAGTTCTCTTTTAACTAAAACCCTTTGTCTTGGTTTGCCTCCACTTTTTCATTCTTGAAAAGCAAAGCTGGTAACATGAAGCATTTGTTCTCAGCTAACTGATGTGGTATAGTTTCTTACTGCGGCAAGTAGGTCCTTTACAAACCTACACCTTTAAAAATACCCCTCTTTAAGTCCCATTTCTCGCTCCATTCCTCTGTATGTGAATGTCATATTATACTCCTATTATTTTGGGCTTGTGGGCCTTTTCTTGAAAGGTCAGAGTATCTCCCGTGTCATTCATAGTACTGACCACCACTTTTACTCACTGACATTCTGGGTTGACTGTTGCCTCATCACTGAAGTTTTCAGAACAAAATTTCCCCGTCGTAGCCCAAGCATCAAGTACATAAAGGAGGACGTTCTTTCTTTTCCCACCCCCATAATAATATGTACATTCACCTTTTGCCTATTGTCAGTTTTCACCACAGTCACTCATTGGTGCTTTTCTCTTTGCCCCCATTCGTAGTTAAAGCCTTCAGAGCAATGGCCGCTGTAGCTTGTTTCTCTTTATATCTCTAGAACTTTACAGAGAGTGTTCAGCAGAGATGAGACACATTGCAGCTGAATGCATCTCCTGCTCACCTGTTTGACAACTGGGGATACAGAATTAGAATTCCATTCCACTGGATTTCCTTTAAACAATGAAAGTAATATTTTCATATTAGTTCCTCTAGGGTAAATTTCAACTGAAGAGAAATGGATACACCTTGGTGTTAGCAGCTTTCCTTTATTTAAATGATCAATTTCTTTGTTTTTACTGCTATTTACCATTGTCTTTTGGCACAGACTTAGTTCATAATGCAAATCTCTTCAGTCAATAGATATGCCTGAAGTAGTTAGCTTATGGTATGCTGTTTGAATAACTTTTCATCGTTCAGCTTTCCTCCTGCATAATAAGTACTTCGGAAGGGATTTGGAAGCTTTGCCTGAGGAGGGGAGCTGCAGAAAGAGAGCCAGGATTGAGTGCAGGAGAGGAACAACTAGGGATTGTTTCCAGGTTGGAAGTGGCAATCATCTTTGCTATAAGTGGTGACAGTTTCATTTTTCAGGGTGGTTTCTTTTCCTGAAGAAAGCCTGCGTGTGTGCAGCAGGCATGGAACACACGAGCAGGGGTAGCATGGTTCTGCACCTTCACTCCACATCTGCAAGCCCTTCTGTTCATAACTGAACAGTTCACAGATCCTTAAACTCACCATGGTCCTCTTGTCTCCACTTTGCATCTGTCTCTCCTCTTCATGACTTCCTCCAAACCATCCATTTCTCTCAGCTTGTTCACCCACCTACTATTATAACTCACACCACAACATTAATTAATTGTTTGCACGTCTAACTTTCTGTTACAACCATGGGCTGTTACGTGTGCACAACTTTCACCACCACATTCTCAGCAACTGTATGGGGAACAGAACAGAACTGCTGCTGGATTAATACACACTGAATTGATGATTGCATAATCAGGTTGAAATATTTATTGAGGCTTAAAAATATATTTCCTGATAAAACTCTTCCAGAACAATCTCTAATTTCAGCAACCACCTGGTCTTACTCAAGAATATGATATAGACTATCTGTAACTCCAATATTAGGGTGTTCTCAGTGCCCTCTTCTGGCCTCCACATGCTCTGCACTCATATGGTGGTGAACACACACACACACACACACACACACACACACACACACACGAGAGCAAACACCAATACACATAAGATAAAATAGAAATGTTAAGATTAAACATAACATGATGTAAGGCTGGTGAGCTAGTTCAGCATTTAAAGGTTCTCGAGGCTAAGCTTAATGAAGCAGGTTCAATCCTCAGGACTTACAATGTAGAAGGAAAGAACTTGCTCCTACTGGTTGTTGTCTCACTTACACATACGCTATGGTACATGCCCTACCCATAACAGATAAGTAATGTAATAACATTTCTTCGAAGAATACAATGAGAAGATTTCTAGATGGTGAAGGTGGATTAGAATTATAAATGTTAGCAGTATCCTTGCTTTTTTTTTCCTCTAAGAAATGAATTCTTTTTTAATGAGGTAAGCCAGAACATTTAATTTTGAGGCCTAAGTGACTCTAATTACATGTGGCTAGGACCTAGACCATTTTATTTTCTTCTTAAGATTTATTTATTTATTTATTTATTTATTTATTTATTTATTTATTTATTATGTATACAGTGTTCTGCCAGAAGAGAGCACCAGATTTCATTATAGATGGTTGTGAGCCACCATGTGGTTGCTGAGAATTGAACTCAGGACCTCTGGAAGAGCAGCCAGTGCTCTTAACTTCTGAGCCATCTCATCAGGCCAGACCAATTTTTTTTTTAATTTTCTCTTTTTATTAACAATGAGTTTTTTTTCCTCACGAAATACACCCTGATCATAGTTTCCCCTCCATCTACTCCTCTACATCCTTTCCACCTCCCTTCCCATCTGGACTCACTCCCTTTCTGCTCTTTCATTAGAAAACAAACAGGATTCTAAAGGATAATAATAAAATATAATATAATAACATAAAACAAAACTAACAGTTTAGAATTAGTTAAAACAAAGTAAAAGAGCCCAAGAGAAGGCATAGGATCCAGAAGGAAGCTTTCAACCAAATTTAATTAAAAGTGATGGGGAAGGACACTTTATACTCATCAACAGAAAAACCCATCAAGAAGATATCTCAATTCTGAGCATCTATGCCTCAAATATAAGAGCACCCACATTTGTAAAAGAATCATTACTAAAGCTTAACTCACACTTTAAACCCCACACATTAATAGTGGGAGACTTTAACATCCCATCCTCACCAATGGACAGGTCATTGAGACAGAAACTAACAGATGTCATGAATCAAATTGGCCTAACAGATAGCTACAGAACTTTTCAACCAAACACAACAGAATACATCTTCTTCTCAGAATCTCATGGAACATTCTCCAAAATTGACCATAGACTTGGTCACAAAGCAAGCCAAAACAGATAGATACAAGAAAACTGAAATAACTGCTTGATACTTATTAGATCACCATTGATTAAAGCTGGACTTCAATACCAACAGAAACTACAGAAATCCTACAGACTCATGAAAAATGAAAAACTTTCTACTCAATGATCCCTGGCTCAAGAAAGAATAAAGAAATTAAAGACTTTCTAAAATTCAACGAAAATGAAAGCACAACATATCCAAACTCATGGGACACAATGAAAGCTGTGCTGAGAGGAACACTCATAGCACTAAGGGCCTCATGAAGAAATGAGAGCGATCTCATACTAGCAACTTAACAGCACACCTGAAAGCTCTAGAATCAAAGAAGCAAACACACTTAAGAAGTGCCGATTGCAGGAAATAATCAAACTTAGGAATGAAACCAATAGATGAAATCGATAGAAACAAAAAGAATAATACAAAGAAAGAATGAAGCCAAGAGCTGGTTCTTTGAGAAAATCAACAAGATAGATAAACCCTTAGCCAAACTAACTAAAAGGCAGAGAGACAATATACAAATTAATCAGAAATGAAAAGGACATTTCAATAGACCCTGAAGAAATCCAAAGTATCATTAGGTCTTACTTCAAAAGCATGTACTACACACACACACACACACACACACACACACACACACACACACACACACA
>NW_026596034.1:12420414-12461958 GCF_907164565.1 Psammomys obesus
ACACACACACACACACACACACACACACACACACACACACACACACATAAACAGCTAAAGGAAATGGACAATTTTCTTGAAAGAATCCATTTGCCAAAGATAAATCAAGATCAAGTAAACAATTTAAATAGTCCTATAGTCACTAAAGAAATAGAAGTGGTTATTAAAAGCTTTCCAACTAAATAAAAGCCCACGACCAGATCGTTTTCATGCAGAATTCTACCATTCTTTCAAAGAAGATATAATACCAATACTTCTCAAACTATTCCACAAAATAGAAACAGAATGAACATTGCCAAATTAATTCTATGAAGCCACAGTCATCCTGATACTTAAACAGCAAAGAGATCCAACAAAGGAAGTCAATTTCAGAACAATTTCCCTTATTAACATTGACGTGAATATACTCAATAAAATACTCACAAGTGGAACCCAAGAACACGTTAAATATATCACCCACAATGACCAAGCAGGGTTTGCCTCAGGCATGCAGGGGTAGTTCAATATTATAGAAATCCATCATTGTAATCCACCATATAAACAACCTGAAAGAAAACACCCCACATGATCATTTCATTAGATGGCGAAAAAGATTTTGACAAAATGCAAACCTGTTCACGTTAAAAGTCTTGGAGAGATCAGGGATACAAGGTACATAGTTAAACATAATAAAGGCAATATATAGCAAGTCAACAGCCAACAGCCAGCATCAAATCCACTCAAACTTAAGTCAAATCCACTAAAATCACGAACAAAACAAGGCGGCCCACCCTTTCCATATCTATTTAATATAGTACTTGAAGTTCTAGTTTGAGCAATAAGATAGCCGAAGGAGACCAACGGGATAAAAATTAGAAAGGAAGAAGTCAAAGTATCACTATTCACAGATTATATAATAGTAAAATTAATGACTCCCCCTAAATTTCTACCAGGGAACTCCTACAGCTGATAAACACCTTTAGTAAATTGGATACAAAATTAACTTAATAAAATCAATAGTCCTCCTTTATACAAACAATAAATGGGCTGAGAAGAGAAATTAGGGAAACAACACCTTTCACAACAGCCACAAATAATATATAAAATATCTTGGTGTAACTCTAACCAAGCAAAAGACATGTATGACAAGAAGTTCAAGTCTTCGAGGAAAGAAATTGAAGAAGATATCAGAAGATGGAAGGATCTCTCATACTCATGGATTTGTAGGATTAACATAGTAAAAATGTCCGCCTTACCAAAAGCAATCTACAGATTCAATGCAATTCTCATCAAAATTTCAACACAATTCTTTACAGACCTTGAAAGAACAATTCTCAACTTCACATGGAAAAACAAAAACAAACCAGAATAGCTAAAACAATCCTGTACAACACAAGAACTACTGGAGGCATCACCATTCTTGATCTCAGGCTATCCCACAGAGCAGTAGTAATAAAAACTGCATGGTATTGCATAAAAACATATAGGCTGATCAATGGACTCATTCTGAAGACCCAGAAATAAACCCACATACCAATGGACACTTGATTTTTAGCAATGAAGCCAAACCCATACAATGGGAAAAAGAAAGGATCTTAATCAAATGCTGCTGGTCTAACTGGATGTTTGCATGTAGAAGAATGCATATAGATCCATATTTATCACCCTACAAAAACTCAAGTCCATGTGGCTCAAAGACCTCAACATAAAATCAGATACACTAAGTCTAGTAGAAGAGAAAGTGGGGAACTCACTGGCACAGGAGACAACTTCTTAAACAGAACACCAACAGCTCGGGCACAAAGATAAACAATTAATAAATGGGACCTCACAAAATTGAAAACCTGTAAGGCAAAGAATATCATCAATAGGACAAAATGCTAGCCAATATAATAGGAAAAGATGTCCACCAATCCTATATCTAAAAGGGGGCTAATATCCAAAATATATAAAGAACTGAAGAAATTAGACATC
The DNA here is from genome assembly GCF_907164565.1 of Psammomys obesus. Lineage (NCBI taxonomy): Eukaryota > Metazoa > Chordata > Mammalia > Rodentia > Muridae > Psammomys > Psammomys obesus. The sequence continues at coordinate 12,422,368 of NW_026596034.1, forward strand.
AACAAACCAAATAACCCAATTTAAAAAAAATGGGATACAGAGCTAAGCAGAGAATTCTCAACAGAGAAATCTCAAATGGTGGAGACCACATAAAGAAATGTTCAACATCCTTAGTCATCAGGGAAATGCAAATCAAATGGCCTAAGATTTCATCTTACACCCATCAGGATGGCTATTATCAAAAACTCAAGCAACGGCATATGTTGGTGAAGTTGTGGAGAAAGGGGAATGCTCTTCCACTGCTGGTGCTAGTGCAAACTTGTATAACCACTGTGGAAATCTATTTGGCTCTTTCTCAGAAAATTAGGAATAGCACTACCTCAAGACCTAGCTATACCATTTCTGGGCGTATCCCCAAAAGATGCCCCACCATACCACAAAGGTACTTGCTCAACTATTTTCATAGCAGTTTTACTTATTATAGCCAGAAACTGGAAATAAACATGATCTCCCCCAACCAAAAAACGATTAGAGAAAATGTGGTGCATTTACACAAAGGAATACTACTCAGCTATTAAAAACAAGGACATCCTGAAATTTGCAGGAGAATGGATGGAACTAGAAAAAAAAATCATCCTGAATGAGGTAACTCAAGCCCACAAAGACACACATGGCATGTACTCACTTATAAGTGGATATTAGCTATAAAAATACAGGATAAACATGCTTTAATCCACAGACCCAAAGAAGCAAAGTAACAAGCAGGGCCCAAGGAGAATGCTTGAATCTCACTTAGAAAGGGAAATAAAGCAGACATTGAAGGTGAATGGAGGAAGGGAGCTAGGTAGGAGATGGACTGGGAAGGGGAAGAAAGAAGGGGTTTATGAGTAGGGAAAGTGGAGGAGAGGGCCTTGTGGGAGAATGAAAATTGGAGGTGGGGGCATTTCTGAGATTTGCCAGAGACCTGGCATAGGGAAGGCCCCAGGGAGTCTAGGGGGGGAAGGTGATCACCCTGGCTCAGTCTCCTAGCAGCTGGGGATATGAAGTCTGAAGTGGCCATCTCCTGAAGCCAGGCAGGGCATGCAGTGGAGGAATAAAGACACCAACCCACCCACAAAACCTTTGACCTAAAATTTGTTGTGCTGACAAGACATGCAGGGACAAAGATTGAGGGAATGGCCAACCAAAGACTGTCCTTATTTGAGACCCATCCCATGGGAGAGAACTATCCCTGACACTATTAATGTTACTCTCTTATGCTTACAGACTGAGGCCTACCATAACTCCCCTGAGAGGCTTCACCCAGCACCTGATGGAAAAAGATGCCGAGACCCATAGCTAAACATTAGACAGAGCTTGGGGAGTCACATTGAAGAGTTGGGGAAATGATTGAGAGAAGTCGAGGGGTCAAGGATTCTACAATAAGACCTACAGAGTCAGCTAATCTGGGCACATAGTGGCTCACAGAGACTGAAACATCAACCAAAGAGCATGCATGGTCTGGTCCTAGGCTCACTGCATATAAATAGCAGAAGCATAGCTTGGTCTTCATGTGGAACCCTCAACAACTGGAGCAGGGGACCTCTCTGACTCTGATACCTCTCTTTGGATCCTGTACCCTAACTGGGCTGCCTTGTCTGGCCTCAGTGGGAGAGGATACGCGTAGTTTTGCAGCGACTTAATGTTCCAGGGCGGGTCGATATCCATGGGGTATATTCCTCTTCTCTCAGAAGAAGAGGGGAGGGTGTGAGCAAGGCAGGGAGGACTGGGAGGAAAGGCAGGGGCTGCAATCAGGATGTAAAGTGAATAAATTTACAGAATTCGACACCCCCCCCCCCCCGCCCCAGGAAGGAGCAGCCCTGCTAGGCCACAGAAGAGGACTTTGCAGCCATTCCTAAAGACACCTGATAAACCAGTATCAGATGGAAGGGGAGGAGGACCTCCCCTATCAGTGGACTTGGAAAGGGGCAAGGAGGAGATGAGGGTGGGAGGGCGGGATTGGGAGGGAAAGAGGGAGCGGGATACAGCAGGGATACAGAGTTAATAAAATGTAACTAATATTAAAAAATAAAAAATTAAAAAAGGTTGGTTTTGGTGATTATGTTATATTTTGTGTGTATTTAATGTTTTGTGGTTGGTTTTGTTATGTTACCACCTTAATTCTATTTTTTTTCCATCGAGGCAAAGCATTGCTATGTGGCCTTCGTTGGCTTGGTACTCCTTATGTAACCTAGGCTGGTTTCAGATTTAAGATCTTGCCTCCGTCTCTTGAGCGTTGGGGATTTGTACCTTTGTACCCAGGTTCCCCTAGCTCCTTAAAAATACTGGCTAGTGTCTGGCCAATACAGCACATTCCTGAAGTTTCTAAAATTTATTTCTATATACTTTTAATAACATGGATTTGTTATTTTAGTTAAACTTTTAAGTAATCTCTCCTACATTTGCTAAACACAAAAGAAGTAGCAGTGAGTGTCTGAGTTGTCAAGTTGGTGACGGAATCGGTGTTTTCCTAGGCAACAGTTCTCTGTTCAGCAATGGTATGACTTACAATATGGTTTGTGTATTAGCTTTTTCTACATACCAGTTTATTCCGAACAAACACAGGGTAAACAGACAAACTGACCTACCTCCATCGGATTTGCAAATGGCCGCTTTTAAGAGTAGGGTCTGATTCTGAAAACCTGAATGCACTGGAACTAACTAGACTAGAAGGCTCCAAGGCAGAAAAAATGTAATTCTGATGTATGGTCCTACTTGAGGCAAGCTGAACACAAGTGGTGTTTAGGGAATTGTAAGCCAAACTGTTCCATCTTTAGTACTCAGTCAGGGTTAATGGAAGGAAAGTGTCAGAGTTCTGGCTAAGAAGCTGGTCCCTAAGGTCTGTGCTATGTGTATAATGTTATCCATTGTGGTCTCCTAGGAGACATGGAATTGACAAGGCTATAAAAATCAATTTAGAGGGAAGAAACAAGCTATAGACTAAGAAATAGAAGATAACAACAAGCTGATTTGACTCAACTGCGGTATTCTCTCTTGAAAATAGCATTATCATGACACTTATTGTGTGTGTATATTTGCAATTTTGTTGTTCAGTTGGTAGTGACTATTCCTGGAGGATCATTGTGCACATACAATGACAATAAAACAATTTAAATTCATACACATAGATATATAGGATAATAATAATTAATATTCTGAACTGATTTAACAGGCATTCAACTAATTATTACATAGTGAAGGTAAATAGGGGGCTTGGGTGGGTAAGTTTTCATTTAGCAGCCATGAGAACTTGATCTCAAACCTCTCAAAACAAAAACAAACAAACAAAACCCCTTCCAAACCAAAAACCAAAATATAGCAAGCAAACAAAGGCTTTTAAGAAGGAAAAAATCTTTCCTTTCTTTAGTCTTGAATCCATAACTTTTCTGTTGGAAAAGTTAGTATGTTTCTATTAAATTTTTCTTCAGAAAATGGTTCAGATGAAATATGTTTTGAGACATTTTCCAGCACCAGTATCTTATATTTTTTTTTTGAAAATTTATTGATGTCAAAAGGCAGAAAATTGGGTCTGGGGGTCTTGGCCAATAAAGTGTGAGGACCTGGGTATGGTCTCCCTAATTAAAAAAAAAAAAGCCTGGCAAGGCTGCATCCCCCACGGGGAGGCGATCAGAGAGCTATCCACTTAGTTTATGCCAGAGATAGGCCCTGTTCTCCTTACTAGGGGACCTACTTGGATGCTGAGTCTATGTGCTACATCTGAGCACAGAGGAAGACAATGCAACCAGTCCTGATGAGACTGATAGGCTAGGGTCAAATAGAAGGGGAGGAGGTCCTCCCCTATCAGTGGACTAGGGTAGGGACATAGGGGGAGAAGAGGGAGGGAGGGTGGGATTGGGAGCAGAAGAGGGAGGGGGCTACGGCCCGGATACAAATTGAATAAATTGTAGTAAGTGATAAAAAAAATCCACCACATGCCGTATTGGGCTTGTAATTTTAGTGCTTCAGAGCTGGAAATAGGTGGGTTCTCCAGGGCCCAGTGGCTACCCAGCCAAGACTATTTGGCAACTTCTAGTCTGGAGGGAGAACCTTTCTCACAAAAATGGAGTGAGTGATTCCTGAGGAACAACACTTGAGGTAGTCCTCAATGCACTCACATGATCATGTACACGCATGTGCACACGCACAGGCACACACACACATGTGCAAGTTCATACATGACAGATGCTTATAAATTATGCCTGCTGGGAAAGCACTATACAGAATCCAGTGTTGAAGAGGATCCTAGTGCTGTCTCGAGACTTGTCCCTTGTGAACCTTTGGATTGAAGGCCACGGCTGACTTCCTCCCGTTACTACTCAGAGGAGGGCAGTTCGGAGGAAAGTCTTCAGATAACTCAACTACATGCACCCAGATTTCCTGCCTTTCCTGGTCCCGTGGGAGTGATAATTCCAGGAGCTTGGGATTGGAGGAATCTATCCTTTTCTCTTTAGTCAAGGAATGCTATTGAAATCCCTGATGTTTTCTAAGTCCATGGTGTAAAGTCTTTCTAAATTATAGGAACCATAGAGAAGTTGAAAAATCTCTCTGATGCTGATGATTGTGGATGCTAGTTATTACAAATGCTTTGACTCCTAAGTGGGGACACTCAGTTCATCATCGTTATTCTCTGATGATAAAGCAGTTTACTAAGGCTTTGACAATAAATTTTTCTCCCTGTGATTAATTCAACCTCATGGGCTGAGAGGCAGCACTAAAATAGATTGCACAGGAAATTTGGGTCATAGAGATCTGAAATAAATATTAACCCAATTTTTCAGTATACACATGATGTCAGCAAATCAATAGGCACTTCTAAACTTCAATGCTGGGTGTGGGCAGCCATGACTTTAATGCCGGTATTTAGGAGGCAGAGGCAGGTAGGTCTCTGTTTCTCTGCCTTAATTTATTTATATAGAAAATTCCAGACCCAGCTAGGGCTACATAGAGAAACCTTGTATCAACAAACAAAAGAAAGAACAAACAGTTCACTGTCAAGGTATTTGGGAGTATTGACTCAGACATCATAAACTCTCTATTAAAGAGAGTTGAGAACAAGTCAGATTTTTGTTCATGTAATTAAAATTTATTGAAATATTTATAACCTTCTAATGATAAAATAATAAACAAAACACAAGCTCTGTCTTAAAAAAATACTGCTTAGTTGGTTCTTTCAAACTGTATTTTTTTTTTTAACTGAACAGGAAACACATACTCAGAACACAGATTAGGGTAATGTGTGTCAGCAAAGGGTAAAAACAGTAGGGTGTCTTTTGTAGAGATGGGCAATGAGCAATCCAGTGCCAACATGCCTGAAGCCCAGCCAAGTCAAGGTTCAAATTTTTGTGTCAATTATATCTGAAAAGCACAAAAATAAATTAGCTGAATATAGTCTGTTACTACACTCTTACCATTTAAAGATACAAACATTCCCTAAATATTTTTGTAGATTTTTTTTCATATCTTGTGTAATGCCTTATATACAAGAGCTATAACAATCATATGGAAGCTGACAGTATTGGCAATTATTGTAACTGTTAGCTATCTCTTAAATGGGGAGGATTACTTACCTGCAGGGTGAAGCCAGAACTTGCTCAGCTTCCACAGGGGCACAGTCAACTCTTCATTTAGTTCGTCACTTTGAGCCTCCAAAATGTTCTGATAGTAAAATGTCAATGTCAATTTACACAGAGAAAACAGAAGTTTACCATTTATCCATTCTCCAACATCTGGAATATATTAGAAAATACTGATAATGCGTTAGGAAAATGCTGTCCTAAAACTTGTTTGAAAGCATCATTGGTGGTTTTTAAAAAATATTATTTATTCTTCTCTCATACAGTAATCCCCACTGCTGCTTCCGTTTCTTCAATCCCTCTCCCTTCCCCTCTTCCTTAGAGCCACTGCCTCTTGCACTCTCTACTCTCCGAGAAAGGAGCAGGCCTCCCAGGGAACTCAATGGAACATGGCACAAGATACAATAAGTCAGGCACAAACCCTCACATCAGTGCTGGGAGAAACAACCAAGTAGGAGGAAAAGAGTCCCCCAAACAGGCAGAAGAGTCAGAGGAACCCCTAGAATCATCGTCAGGAGTACCACAGAGCTCAGCAAGCCAACAACCATAACATATATGCAGAGGACCTTGCAGAGACTCAGGCAGGCTCTGTGACTGCCTTCAGTCTCTGAGCCTCAAGAGCCCTGGTTAGTTGGCTCTGTGGGCTGTGCTTTCCTGGTGTCCTCAATTCTTCTGGCTCCTACAATTCCTCCTCCTTCTCTTCCAGGGGTTCACCTGAGCTGGAGAGAGAAGGTGCTAGTTAAGGGATAATCACACACACACACACACACACACACACACACACACACACACACACACCCCAATCCAGAATTTTCCAGTAGCAGCTGAGTAAAATTATCAATTGGTCACTGCCTATTTTAGTTTTAAATATTTATTGACTGGAATTTATTTTATGTTTAAATTATTTTCAGACATGGCATTCTATTTACACAAATCATTTCAGTAGGAGATTGTCTGCCTTTCCTTAGTTATGCCAATATTTGGTGTGAAACCTGTGAAATTGTGAGTAGGTGTTTCTGAAAGCCTTGAGAACCAATTTGTGTGGCTAATTTAGCCACATAAACAGGGGATGAGGAAGCTTGTGTGCTGTTAACACCCTCCTACGAGCATGTGCCCTGTCAATTGTTTAAATAATTCCTCTTGCGGGAAGGTAAGGGGCCTTGTGTGACAGAGTGTCATATCAAACAAGAAGCAAAGAAAATAAAGGGAAACCTTGAAGGCTGCTCTCTTTAGTTAGAAAATAAGGTATGGAAGAAAACGCTGGGAATTCTGTGTTCACAGAGATAAAGAACTGGAGATATGGTGGAAGGAACTTCTAGAAATATGGCTTCCTATAAGTTACTTCTTGCAAATTTCTAGTATAGTGAAGGGAAGGAAATACATTATTACCCGTGGAGGTTTAGGTCCAGCCACATACTAACTCTGCTTGGAGGTTACCTCTCACCTAAAGAATGTATACTCTATGTCCTACTACCTCCAAATAGAGTCCAGCTCTTGCCATTTAAGCATGAGTAAGACACCTGAAGAAAAAAAGGACTGTTCAAAAATTGGGCTATAAATGTGCGACACAGGTGGCTGTCAATATTCCTTGAGGCCATGGGCAAGGAGGGAGTATTCTGTGGGTATGCTTCATCTTTTTCTCTCTGAACTGCCCAGCCTGCCGGTGTGATACCATGTTATATCCCCTAGAGACTGTCTTGTTCAGATCAGCATATGCAGGGATGGGGAATGGGTACCAGAGCAACCAAGAGCTTGTTTTAAAAGCTTCTACATCCCACAAGATATTTGCTGGGAGGAAATGTGATCAATTAAAAAAATGCATAATAAACAGCTCACTGCACGGCAACGATGAACACACCTTATAACAAATTATTTTAAAATTTTTGTTGGCTTAATAGGCTAGTTACAATTATTCTTCAAAAGTGAAAAAAACATAATATGGGCTTATCAGAATAGACAAGCCACACAGAATGTGGATTAGCATAATGACTTACCTAAACCTTAGAAAACTCACTGGATAGAATACTAAACACAAGATATTTTGTCACATAAATGAGGACAGACATGATTAATATTCTTTTAAATGTCGATAGTTCAGCACATGCCCTAAAGCTGCACACCATTGTTCTTGATCAGACACATCTCTACACTTAACCATTTACAAGCACCAACTCTTTCATAGCATTACCAGTAAAATTGCCTTTTAAAGTAATATTTGAATAACATGAAAAAATGCATGTGTGCAAGTCCTGCTGTGAAGTTTTAATCTTTTCCTTTTATGGATACAAATAAAGAAAGAAAGGGAAAAAAAAGACAAAGGACACAAACAAATACAGAAAGAAGTATTTTTATGTTTATGGAAGGAAAAAAAAAACTCACCAAAATCGAGCTCAGAAATGCAGACCTAGTATGTGTGCTGTTCATACCACCATGGCCATGTCTTTAAGTATATTCAAAGTGTGAAAATGATTGCTTTTGTCTTCATAGCTAGCTGGTCCACATCTGACTATTATTGAATTATAACGAACTCATTTTTGGGGAACACCCTCCTGTGGCTTCAGATTTCAGCAGTTTGTACCGCTGAAGATGTATTATCTATTTTATTTGTAGAATCCTGTCATCTTCCTGTTTATTTGTTCACACATCATCTTTGGTTTAAGAGAAGATTTGACCCCACAGATTTTCTTTGTGTGACTCAATTCTGATGACTGTTTCCTTTAAAGATTAAAAATTTTAATCCCCCCCAACATCCCAAAGATGTCATTTAGATGGGATCAAAACATTGTGTTTTGAGTAAATAAATGTTCACTGCACAGATGACCAATAAAATGGGATGTGAGATGACAGTTACATTTTAATGCAAAAACTTGACATGTTTTCCTGTTATTACTCTCAATGGCAAAAACATGCTTTCTTCCGAGGGCAACAATGTTGAAGGCGCTCACAGGATCTCATGGATTTAGTTAAAAACCTCAACTCTCAGTATGACATATCTTCACGTGCACGTTATGACAGTCAAAACAAGTTTTAATGTGACAGCTTCTCCTTCAGTACTGCTTTTCTTAAAAACATTCAGATGATAATTCTTTCAGAGGCTGCAAGGCTAAACCCAGAGGTCATTTTGTACTTGTTGAGATAACATCCATTGAACTCTAATACTTTTCTCTGTATGAGAACAAAGAAATGATGGTTTGGGGGCTTCACAAGCAGGAAGTTTGTTTAGCCTTAAACAAGTTTATCTGAGGCTTCCTGAAAACACACAGGTGTTAATTTTCTGAAAATTGGAAATCAGGATATAGGAGGGTGAAGGATCTAAGTTCCCACTTCTCACAGGCTGAGGTTCAAGACTGAAGTTCAAGAATGTATCTCTAAGAAACTATGCACACATGATTGTGATCATGCTTATTCTTGCTTGTCTTTCTTGCATCTGTGGAAGACTTGCCACTGATGAAGTCCTTACTTACGAACATCTCATTTTGATACTGTTTTGATTGTTCTTTGAAAAATGAGGAAGGTTTGAAATCTGTCAATATTCTTCTAGCTTGAGTTGCCAATCTGTGTTTTATTCCATGACTAGACTGTAACTAGGAAGAGTAAGTATGTTTCTCACATTTTAGCCACTGAACTGTTACCATTTCAATGTGAAATGTCTCCTATAGGCTCATGTGTTTAAATACTTGGTCCCCGGCTGGTGGCACTATTTGTGAAGGTTCTGGAACTTTTAGGTCTTGCTGGTGAAAGTGGGTTTTCGGGACTGGACCTTGTGCCCTTTGAGTCTCAGCTGTTACCTTGTTATTGTCAAGTCTTCTCTTTATGTGTGTCTGATGGCTGGGTTCTACTTTTTGTTCTTTTTCTGCTTCCAGATTGTAAGCATCTGGCCACATGCTCTTGCCATCATGTGTTTCCACTTTCAAGGAGTGTATCTTTTGGAACTGAGAGACATAATAAACTTTTCCATACTTAAATTACTCTTTGTCAGAAGTTTTCATCACAGCAATGAAAAAAACTAACTAATACAGATGCAAATGGATGTTCGAAGCTAAAAGGGATGTATGTGAACCAATCTCTAAAGGTCTTTAGAGAAACAGGACCACTAGAGTATCGGTAGATACATAGAGTCTACACAGATTGATAGAGATTATCTATCTATCTATCTATCTATCTATCTATCTATCTATCTATCTGTCATCTATATTTATCTTCTATTTATCATCTACCTATCCACCTATAATCTATCTATCATCTATTTATCTGTCTGTCTATCTGTCATCTATCTATATCTTCTGTTTATTATCTATCTATTTATCATCTGTAATCTATCTATCGTCTATATATCATCTGTCTATCTATTTAGCATCTATCTATATCTTCTATTTAGCATCTATCTATAATCTGTCATCTATCTATCTATATCTGTCTGTCTATTATCTATTAATCATCTATCAGCTATCTATCATCTATCTATATCTTATATCTATCATCTATCTATCCATAATATATCATCTTCCTAACTGTCTATCTATAATCTATCTATCTATCTATCTATCTATCTATCTGTCTATCTATCTATCTATCTATCTATCTATCTATCTATCTATCATCTATTCACTTTTCTGTGTTATAAGATTTTGATTCAAATTATGTTGAAGGTAGACAAATGTCAAGGTTGATAGTCAGTAGCTGGAGACCTCAGAGAACCAGTGATGTGTGGTGTTTTTCAAGGGTGGAAGAAAACCACCAAGCTCTTGCCCTAATTGTCCTAGTCCAACTGCTTAGAAGCCCTTTTTGTTCTATTCAGGTTTTCACCCCAACAGTAACACCTAGCCAGTTGTCTGGTATCAAAAGAGTCTAGTGAAGCAGACACAAATTATGGATCAAATGTATTAAAAAAGTATTCAGAATTAAAAAGGATTTCTTTTGCAATGTTACCTGTTAGGTGGTGTTGCAAGTTTTTACCTGTCTTATCTCCGTTGCTCCTGGTAGAAAATACTAGTTAGGTGAGGAGCCTGTCACCCCTATGAGGCAATCACTATCATACTCATGCAGATGAGTGGACAGGAGTTCTGTGGTTAGCTGAAGCTCATGCAGATGGTGAGTGACTGAACTGGGAGGCAAGCCACAGCCAAGTAACTCAGAGTCTAACCTCTTAATAGCTATACTATTGCTTGGAGAAGGATGATTATAGGCAGAAGATAAGGAATGTGGAAAGAGGCATATGGCTTTTAATTTTAAAAGCATTTATTTATATCTTATGTGTATGAGCGACTTGTTTATGTGGTATGTGCATGTACTGTGTGCGTTGTCTGTAGATGCTAGAAGGCTCAGCGGATTCTTTGGAACTAGAGATGCAGATGATTGTGAGTCGTCACCACACAGGAAACGAACCTGCATCTTCTACAAGAGCACCAAGTGCTCTCAACCACTAAACCATCTCTCCAGCCCTTGGAAGGTATATTTTTATTGATATATATTCGTTGTACAAAATGTTTGTTATGGCAATTACATATCTATGTCTCTATGTATCTATCACACACCTCATTATATGTCAAATTAAATGAACAACCCAAACAGTACTGAGAACTATTTTTCACAACATCAATCATAGGTTGGGAATTATGCTAAATATTTTGCAAGCACTATCCAATTTAATTTTCAAAATAATATTAGAAATTAGAAACCATCATATTCACTTTACAGATAAAGAAAATCATGCCTGTCTGAAATGTCCACTTTGCCTTCTCAACACTGTAACCTTTGGTGAATCTTATCTGTCCAGTGTCACCCAAGATTGAATGCCTTGCTTATTCTCTCTTGCTGTGCTGAGGGAGAAGTGTGCAAACTTCCTGTCTATGATGTGCAGTACTTATCTTCGTCTGCAGAGGGCACCACACTTCCGTTAGCTCCTACTCGTGTCTATTTTTTCGAAAGCATGGTGGTGCTTGTTTCTTAAACAGAGACTCATCTATCTCCCTTAGCCCTATTACTAACAGCTTCTAAATTCAATAATACAAATGCTCACCTACAAATAGAAACAAACAGTTATCTTGCCATGTGGGGGAAGTTCTGCAACATAACAGACCCTGGAATAAGTGCCTTTTCCAGGAATGGTCACTGCCTGAAGCTGCTTGGAGGCTCCAGTCTTTCGATGTATCTGCTTTGGATGTTTAAAGGTTGAGCTAATACGGGTTCCAATGAACCCTTCAACAGTGTCTCACTTAGGCTTTGCAAGAAGGTGACAAAACAAAATCAATGTTAAAATGTCAAAGGAAAAGGCTCACCGTTGAATTCTGCTTTGCTCTGTTCACCCATCTGAAACCAAATGTGCCCTTTACCACACAGATTGGGGGATTCAGCAGGGAACCAGAGGCTCCAGGCATTTCTCATCCAACTTCCTTTTAGGAGGGAACACAGGCAAGTCGACTTTGTTCAGACAAGTCTCCTTGTGGCAAGGTCATCATAATTGTCACCCACGTTTTTCTGTCGTCTTGTTAGATGAATCCGTGAAATTCGCAGATTAACCCAAGTCCCTCACTCAGGCATTCTAAATGCCAAATGTTCAAGTGTAACAAAAAAATTACACATCTGGTAATTCTGCATGTTATTTATAGCCTTTCTGATAGAGGCATAATTGATTCAGAAATGTAATTTACAGCTTGGCATCTCTGTTTCAAAGCCTCAATTCCATGACATCCACTGAGAGTAATCTCAACATTTGTTGGGAAGCGGAGATAATAATTGGGGGAAGTTTTGTACAATGGCCTCATGCTTCTGCATAAAGTTTTCCTTGCTCCTCGTCTTTCATTTGCAGAGTGGGCCATATTCATGTCAGCCACACACTTTTAATTCCGCGGGTGATTTATGAAGACATAAATGGAGTGTAAAGTTGATCAACAAACCCTAGAGTGATGGCAGGCAGCTGAGGCAAGTTTCTTTTGCCCTCTATTTTTAATTGCAGCCCTCATAAGAAAGCACACTCTAATTTAACTAGGTAATTGTTCTTTTTAAAGGGAACATTTGTTATTTAATGCCAATTTTTCAAACTACTCAAGAATGCTGAAAATTCTGCTTTATCCAAGAATAGTGACAAAAATGACTTCACCCCTTTTCATAGTTTCTTTCCTCCATTGTTTTAAAATATAATACTGAAGCCCTTTGTTACTTAAGCTGCTGTTTACATCTTGTGCATATTTTGAGAAAAATAAGCTTGTATGTGTGTGTGTATGTGGTGGGTGGGGTTAATTTCTCTTATCTAGCATGATCCTGTATTAGTTTCATTGAAATAATTTTAGATATGTTCACTTTTATAGCCAAATATTACAGCTTTCCTAATTCTATGCAAATATTGCAATTATTCAATTAACACGTATTGAATCTTTGTAAAGTAAGTTTTCTTAAGTTCTGAGGGTAATCCATTTGGTGTTATCTCTTTGTCATTTACTGGCCTACTCAAATCCATGGGAGGGTTGTCATTAGAATTCATGACCCCAGAAGCTATTCTTGGAATTTCAATAGGCCCCCGATCATTCATTAAGTCACACTTCCTGGGTTTGTACTTGGTTCACTGGTTTTTTAGTCTTGTCATGAATTCTGCTGCCCCCTAACTTTGAACATTAGCTCTGTCCTAAATGTCCAGGCGTGATGTGCCATGTCTATCCATTGTTATTCATTTCTTTGCTTACAGTAGCTGATCAAGATAAAGCCAGAATTTACCGTCACTTTTAACTCTTTTATTATTATTATTTATTACCTTACTCATTCTAGGAAACCAAAAATGTACTCCAATGTGTCATATGCAAATAAAAATCGCACACATTCGTATTGTTAACTTATTTACAAACTTTTACATTTAGTATCTGTCTTCTATGCATTTATTTATATAAAAGCTTAAGATTATATTGCCAATATAGTTTAGGGCTGTGATTTTTCACTCAGTATTCTATCACTGTATGCTCTTATCTACAAAAAATTCAAAATCTTTTAAAGTTGAAAAGAAAATACCATGGTCTACACTAAATGTTCCAAAACCTTTTTACTGATTTTTCTAGATATTTTGATTAGTTACCATTGTTTGGGCAGTTGAATATTGTTGAACACCCTATTATTCATTAATTTTTAAATTGGGGATTTATGCACTAAACCATGCTTTATACATTAAAAATTAAACAAACACCATTGCCCAAATTATTTGGAAATGAAGAAACCTAGAACAGAACAGAAAAAGCATGTGATCCTATGAGAAATACGAGGTGCTAGGTTTGGGAGTCCATATTTGTAATTTCTAGTACTTGTGAGGCTGAGGCCGCATGTCTGATGGTACAGAGGCAGCTTGGATTGTATGGTGAGAAGTCCGGATCATGACGGGATCCTTAAAAAAACTTTCGTGCATTTTCCCCTTCACGGAAGTGGAGGTCCTTAAAATGTTTTAAGCAGTGAGCAACATAAGGAGAATATATTGTGTGAGGATCCTGGGAGACTTTTCAGAGCTTGTGTTAGTTAGGAGCAAAGTCAAGAGGGCGGGAGGCTGTTTAGGAAAAGATTTCCACAGTGCAAATGCAGGTGAGAGCAGGTGTACTTAGACAGTAGAACAACTAGAATGAAGAAAGGCATGATGGTTCCACTCAGCAAGTGTGGGAGAAGAGATGGATAAGGATACCCATGCTTAAATTGTGGGACTATTTGCTTAGAGAAACAACAATGAGGAGAAGCCAGTAGCACAGTTTAAAAGCTGTGAGGTTTTTTTTCTTTCTTTTTTTCTGAAGAATAGACAGTTTACTAAGTGAAGTTTCAAAAGAAGTCTGTGAGGGAACAGAGCAGAGGTTTCTGAGTAAGAGCTCCATCTACTCTGATCATTTTATCAGGACAGAATTTTAGGAGTGAAATTTTTTCATCAGAGATTGTTGGTGCATTTGACGCAGTCATATCCTGAGAGGTCACAGATGTTGGCCTGATGACACAACAATTTAGTCTTTGGACTAGCCTGTTGTGGTTTTTGGGACCTTGCGTGTTTTTGGTCCAAGGCTTTCCCTCCATTCACTGTAGCCATTCTAGCACGTTTTCAGGAGAGTTGTCTTAGATCTCGACTCCTTTTCTGGTCCTCGTGGGACAGGGTAAGATAAAGGCATGGCATCTTTGAAGCGTTGTCTTAACATTCCAACAGCAGTGGGACTATTTATACCACAGTAAATATACATGATGGAAGAAAGACCTTTCCCAGTACCTGGCTCCTCCTTGAGCTGCAGGCTCAGCTGTGGTTTCTGAATGTTTTAATTAACGTCTCTCAAAGGAAGGTTTTACTAAAGCAAATGAGACACCTTGATACACATCCACTTAGGTACTGAGGCTTACAAGGAGAGGGCTCTGACATTCCCAAAGTCCTTAATTCTCTTCTCGCTGTTCTAGGGAAGCTGCTTTTAATTTTTTTCTTCTATGCTATTTTTTTTTTTATTATTTTCTTCTATGTTATCACTTCATTCCAAAGAAAAGGAGAGGAAGCAAGCCATTTATTATGCATTAAGACCACTGTCAGAAAATTAGTTTTACATTATGACATAGTTGAGACTTTAGAAATTTTTATTTTTATGGTTAGGTAGTTTGTTGATAACTTGAAAGGAAAGAATGGGAAAGAAAACAAGATATTGTCTTGTTTTGTTTTAAGTAAGAGAGCCTATTATATACTCAGTATTTAGTAATTAACTCAGGTGCTCTGCTACACATTTCACACATAAGGCATCTTTTATATATAGTCATAAGCCTGTTTTACACACATCTTCAATATCATTGTGTAGATGAGGAAATCAACATAAAGGCTAAAACCCTTATTCGAGGCCATACTGGAAGTAAGCAGGAGAGCCTACATTCAAGCCGAGCAGTCTGACTGTGGATGGTGAACAGAAGCTTGTCCACGATTCTGGGTGAAATAGTTCAAGGGTGTCTAAGACAGAAATCATCCTTTGTTCTCACCTCGCAACTCATAGCAACAGTCTCACAGAGAAGGCAGGCTGGAGTGTGCTAACACTGTCAGAATGTGTAGAAGGCGAGGCAAGAATTTCTAAATGTCTCGTAAAACAACTTTCAGAAGATATCAGCCTCCCCACTTGATTTCTTGCAAGGAATAGCACACTGACCTTCTACTTCTATCTATTCTTATCCTTAATTAGCAAATATTTGTCTTCTGTGAGTGGAGCTGGAACAGTCGCTCGAGTTTAAACAAGTCATAATCCTCATGATAAGAAAACAGTAATTTCTTTTTTGGGTAGCACATGAGATTTCACTATTTGATTGATTCTTAAGGTCTTGACCTCATCCATAGATATGCACTGATTTCACAGTGGACCTAGTCTAAAGCAAAAGGCCAAATGCTTTTCTTTGATTAGTAAAGAGGTACTTCAGGTAGAGTCAATATGAACTCCGCGTGTGGTCGGACTGTGGAGAAAGCCACAGAGAACCCTCTTCCGGCACCGCTGAATGCCTCACACCCAGTTTCCCATCTGCTTTGTACCCCTTGCTGACCTTCAGAAAGTTAGTCATTTTCACATTCATGAATACATCTGTATTTAAAAACTCTCAATCAGCACTTTTCATAGTTTGTCTCTAGTGGCCATTTCTGTCTCCCATAGAACAAGCTGGCATTCATCTCTTGATCCTTAAAAGTACTGACTAATTTTCCAGCAATATTTCAATATTCATCAGTAATGAATTTTTATAAGTGCTGATCTTTGAGTCTCTTTTTTGACATCTAGGACAAACCTCAGTCGACCTCATATGTCTATGTGTGGAAGATGATATTTGTCATTAAAGGACTTCTAAGGTCAAACAAAGGAGGTTACTCGCTGTTTGACACATGGGTACACTGTCAACAGTTGACACAAGTTGCTGAGATCACTTACCGACCACAGGACCCAAACCCAGAAATGCTGGTGAACACCTAACAAAAGGCATCCTTTCAGTACAGGGCTCCTTTCTCCTTGTGCGTTGGGGAGGCCTGCGCTTCCTTACTTCCCTTTGATCAGTGTCTCTGCTTACCTAGAAGTACACAGTAGGATGGTTTGTCAAAATGGCTGGTCAATGCATATCAATGGTGACCCGAGGCAGTGACCATTTTGCAAGTTTTCTTTATGATGGGCTCCAGGCTAAGGATTAGAATTTCAAGAATAATCTCAAGTCCTCCAACTTGAAGGAAGAATGTATGTCTTCCCTGTGATGCTAATGTGGTAAACCTATCTCATAATAATTGTATGCTATTCATAGACATTCACACTGGAACTTAAAACCGCGCTTGTTGTATTACATAGTAATAAGAAAAGAAGGAAACCTTTAGAGGCAGAAAACTCAGAATCAGATTTCACTGCTACCATTTGCTAGGTAAGCAACTCAATCAGATCATCTATATTTTAAAAAATTCCATTTGTCTACTGATATCCAGTCCTGATTTCTTTTATTACTTCATTCTTCCATTTATTAAATATGTAGAACTTACTTTGTGACAAATCTTGTGCTAAGAACTTTGTAGATATTAACTCACTACTGTTCCTGGTTTTATTCAGCATATTTACTTGAGTTTGGAATGCCCAGGTCACTAGTTGTCCTTACAGTGATAGGTTGGTTGTATGATGTGGTTATAGGCAACTAGAGTGGGCTTTGAGTAGACCTTCCAGAAAACATTTAGTGTTGGTGAGACTAAGGGACAGACCTGTCTGCTATGCATTCTTTCTGTTTTTCTTTGTTCCCCCAAACTTTTGTTATCCCATTTAGAACACATTTATAAAGCCCAGAGGCTCCACAGACATCATGAGGGACAGGGTATGGGCTGAGGTTGGTGTGTTTAGAGACTATACTTTTGATGGCAGTGTTGACCCTCTGCACTGGCTCCTCATACCCTAGAACGGTCTACTGCATGAGAAACTGTTTTACTTGTTCAAGCCATGGGTGGGCCTTCTGATTTTGCACCTGACATCTTTAACTATTGAACTCTCTTTAGGCTTCCATCTGTTGATCTATAAAAAATGAGGGCAGTATTCTTGGAATGTGAATACTGTCAGCATTGAACAGCATAGTGCATCCAAAGCATAAAGGATAAAGCACAGTTCAAAAAAATCGTTAGTTCTCCTTGCCTTGTGGACATAAAGCTTTCTGTTTTACCACACACACCCACACACCCACTCTCATGCACCTGCAGGCACACACACATGCACACACACATGAATAACTGTAGCCACTAGACAATCTTCATTAATTGGCCTTTAACTACTCTTTTAATTTTGGGGGGTGGAGTATGTTGGTTCTATGGCTATTGGGATGAAGCAGCATCTGCCCACTCAATATGTAAGTTGTACTCAATTTGCTTCCTAATTTTTTTCTGTACTTGATGACAGCCTAGGGATAACAGCTGTGTTGACGTGAGACTGAAAATGAGTCCCTGCCATGGTGTTCTTCAGTGACAGAGTGATCTGCTTTTAGTCCCTTCTCTTTAATCTATGAACCATATAACTGTTGGCAAATCACTTAAACTTTCTGAACTCTGTTTTCCCCCTGAAACAATGAAAAGAAAGTTAATCTCTCAGGCTTCTTGTAAATGTCAAAGAACTCAGAGCATTTGGTAGCATGATTCCTGGCCTGAGAAGGCTTCTACAAGCAGCCCTCTTTCTTGCCTACTTCTCTGGTTTATTATTATTATTTTTTTCAGTCGACTGTTAGTCTCGCTTTGTTCCTGGCAATGTTCTGGAATGGGAATCCAAGAATTCGTTTTAAACACTCCCTCAAGTGGCCAGAGAGGAAAAGATGGCGCTCCAACATAATAAAGCTGAAATATGATTTTAGCATTTTTCCCCAAAGGATTTGCTCTAAAGGATGCTGCACCCTGGAGAAGATGGCTTTCCTTTGTTAATGGTCTTTCAAGAAAAGCAGTTCTTTTCAATGCAGAATCCAAACACACTCTACACAGATTGCAGTTTAGAAAACAAAATGGAAATACAGGAAGCAACTGTGAGAGCTCTGAAACTCCTTCTAGGCTATTCCTTATTGGCTTAAATAAAATAAAGCTCTGCTCTGTCTGAAATAACCAGGGCACCCAACCTCTTCCAAAGGGGTGACCCAGTCAGGTAGTGGAGAATGGCATATTTATTTGACCGATTTTTATCAGCAGTGATTGGTGGGTCATTGGAGTGGAAGGCAGAAAAAGTTGGAATCATGTCAAAATGGTGAGGTTTCAGAAGTGCAAAGGATTGCGGCTATCTGGTCCACTGCTGAAGTTCCGAGGAGCAACACGTAGCACCCACGTTATCTCAAGAGACGATGGCCTCGTGATTTAGGAAATGCCCAGAGATGGAGAGACTTTCAGAACTATGGATGGATAAGCTGCTCTTAGAGAAAGCGAGTTCTTGCATGTGAGCAGCTGTGGAGGATATGTTCGTCTTGGCAGTTTACAGCGTTCCCTTTGGCTACAGCAGAAGCATTCTCATCAGCTGGACCCTTCACTGGATTGACACAGTGATGGGCATTTTGCACTAGGCAACCCTCCTTCCTTGGAAAGAGGGGTCTGAGCTAGAGCCGAGACACCTGGGCCAGAGCATAGGCAGGTCTCTAGGAGGTTTTGTCTCCCTCTAAACAGCTCTGCTCCTAAGAGCTTTGGAAAGAGGCCTGTCAGGGACATTCTCAGGGTCACTACTGCCTACTTTTTGCATGACACAGGCCTACATTTCCACAAAGGTTTAAGTAAAAAAGAAGCCCCCACTGTGTGTGTCTGGGTATGTGTTTCTGTGTACGTCTCTGTGCATATGTGTCTGCATGTCTCCACGTGTGTGTGCGCGCGCGCGCGTGTGTGTTTGTATAGAATTTGCACTACATATTTAATCACTGCATTTGGTTCAGGGGTTCATGCTGGCACTTGTCACTTTCTTCAGTGGCCCATCGAAGATCCCCTCACTCTCAGTTTTGCCTTGGCAGGTCTGGGCTTGTCCTTGGCTAGCATGACAGGGCATTCATACTTACCTGGTTTGAACATTTCTGAGAATCACATTCTTCTTATGCAAGTTTGGGCCTGAGGGCACAGAGGTGACACCAGCAGAACCACCAGACTCTGCATGCGTCTCTCCCTGCCCAGTCAGCCCTACTCCTCCTTCTCAGTCTTGCACTTTCAGATCCTAAAACTGATTTGAAGAAAGATCTTTTCTTTGTAAGCACCCAACCACAGATATTTTATTACCGTCACAGAAGACTGACTAATGCAGTAGCTTCGTTATGTGCTAGGAAGGCACGTAGCATTACTTAGGGTTTGGCATTCCAGCAACACCATAATCATACTTTCTGTTTTGGAATTTTATTGCACAGGGAGGCTTGAAGATTTACCTTTATTTTCTTGTAAAGAAAATGGATTTTTCCCTTCATCATAACTGTGAAGATTTTTGATTTACTGTTTTAAGAGCATTGGAGAACTGGTTAACTAAAACAGGACTACAAAATCCCTATGAGTCATAGGAAATATTATGATAGCTCTATATAGAAATAAATGCACATTTTGGCCAGAGTTCAGCAGGTTTTATCATCTGTTTCAATCTGATGAACTAAATTTGAAAAGATCCTCTCTTCTTCCATCCCCATTTTTTTCTTCAACAATTTTGCTGTATGAAATGAAGCCTTGAGTTTTGTTTTGATTTAGGTCTAATTGGAGCCATGCTTTCCCTGAATCTTATTTCAGTTAGAACTAATTACAGGGGAAAAGGTCATAGCTGTACTGAGAGTATTACTCTGTTCAAAATGTATTGGCATCCTATAATATTAACTCAGCTCTATAAAGATATAAATGAAGAAAAAAATAAATTGCCTAAACATTTCCACATCTTCCCTTTGTTTAAATCAGTAGGAAAAAATTCATACATAGTTATTGACAAGAAAATTTCTGTTAGGTATGAATAAATATCAGCTTTCCAGTTGATTTGTATCCATTTCCTGATGGCAATTTTGGAATTGCCAAGTAAGAGACACATTTTGTACCTATTGAGCTTGAAATGATGATACACTTGTGTCTCAACTGGTGTTACCATACTTACATATATAAAACGCTCTCTTATAACAGTCTGGAAATTTGCAGAGGAAGAAAATGACAAACATGATTCATTTGTTTTTCTGGAAAGGAACAAAAGAATCATTTATTCAAACATAGTATGTCTTTGACATCTAAATAGTTACACTGTAGCCAAACAAGAGCTGTTCAGGCCAAGGTGGCTTAAATTTCCATATTTGACTTATGGCAACCGTTTATTAATGTGCATATTTATTGTTCTGCCCTTATCTCTATCTGCCAATCAATGGCTATTTCTTTTCTCTGGTGTGTTGTACAAGTCCAGGTCAATTTAGAGATACAGTTTTGAGGTCAGATATGTGAGTATCATGGATTAGAGGTGGCAGCATGATATTCTATAATCTCTGCAGATTTTTTTTTCATTTGTTCTTCGTCTCTCAGTAGCCATGTAGGTATTTTTCCGGGGAATAACTGAAGTATGAATGCTCAACAATATGTCTCAATTTCTTCAAGGTGGCAGGGAAACTGACCAAGTGTGGGGAAACAGATGGAAAGCATAAGGCTTCCCACCCTACCTCCTCTGAATGAGCCTTGGTGTGACTATCTGATCTCGGTCCTCTGATAAAGACTGTGTAATAAGAGACTACTTACTCATCAGACAGTACTGGGAGGTTGGTGTCTTTGGCTGTGAAATACTGAACACGAATGGAGGAAAAAATATCAGCGACCTCCAGCAACCTACCAGAGCTTGGCACGCTCTGTCCTCAGATGCCAATAATACATTCCTTGGTTTTAGGAAAGTGCATTAACACTGGAGACCATATGCAGACTCAGGGCTATTTATTAAAAATAAATCATTACTGTAAGCCAGGTGTAAATGATAAAATATTTTTCTTTAAACCAACACTTCCTTGCATTAAAATATGTGTACAAACTAGATTTCAGACTTTCAAGTACCCAGATAGTAAACACTAAAATACATGCACAATCAGAGTCAAATATTTGTGTGCATCCATAAAAGATTATTGACTAAAAGGCCCCCTCTGTTTTTGTATGTTTATTTATATATTTATTTGCTTAAATCCTTTTGTCTATACTCAACATTGTAGGTTCAAGGAAGGGAGGGATGGATGGAGGAGGCAGAGAGGGATGGAAGAAGAGAGAGAAAGAGAGAGAGAGAGTTACTTATGAATGGCTAATGGAACAAGAGTGTCAAGTCAGGCTTACTGTTCGCATGTAAAACAATCAGTTATTGGAACAACCCCATTTTATTTTTTAGAATTGAATGCTCTCCGTCCTATACAGGGCACCTTGAACTCAGAGCAGGCAGATGCAGACTTCTTGTCCTCAGAAGCAATCACAGCCTCCTGTAAGTCAGCGACTTGCAGATTGCCCTGCAAGGCCTCCTTGATTCTTCAGGTCCATACAAAACCGTAAATTATAGCTGTGCGTGTCATTTCAAATGAGCTAATTGCTATCTCCTGGTAACAACGAAGCCGTTAGTGTTTAGGCTAACTAAACACGGCTGTAGTAATTTCACCAGAGAGGGAAATCTTGTAAAAGACTCATACTCCACTAGGGCTTTATAACCTCTTCTTCCTCTCCCACTCAACACACTGACATTTTATCACGTTAATATGAGTAAGGAATAATCATAATACTTAGCATTTCTATAGCTCTTAACAAGCGTTTGATAATTAATCCTCACGCCACCTTCGAAGGGCAAGCGGTCGCTCTATTGTTGTCCCAACTTTCAAAGCCTGGAACTGGAGAAATGTTAAGAGATTCTTAGAAAGGTTAAGAGCCTTGTCAAAGGTCACAAGACAAGCTAGTAATAGAAGTTAAACTCCAGCTGAGACATCCTGGCATGCAGATATGTGTCCTCTCGGAGGCTTGACAGCTCTTTCGTGTCATGAGGCCACCCGGGCTGTAGAAAGCTTCGTAAGGCTGGGGAGAAAAACAAAGCACAGTGGCCAGAAACATGACGGGTATGCAAGAAAGAAGCAGCTCGAGCCTCAGTTTCTCAGTCTGCCCCTTTGCCCTACAAAGCAGCAACCTTCATTTTTACCTTGTTGAGTGAAATATACAGAACTTAAAAAATAGAGATATAGGTCCAGATTTAAAAGTGTAATGAATGTTCTTTTTCCAAGTAGTGTCAGGGCACTGGGATTCCCCACTGAGATAGAATAAGAAAAGGGTAACAAGGTTCTCCTTGAGAGACACAAGAAAACTCAAGAGGGATGAGAATTATGAGGCTCACTTGTCTTCCTTGACACACACACACACACACACACACACACACACACACACACTCATGCATGTATATACCTCAGAAAACCACAAAGAAAACAAGTCTGTCAAATGAACCAACAAAAGTACCCTAATGTTTTCTTACTCAATTTTTTAAAAAATATATTAATTTAAATATTGTCATCACCAATACATGTGAACATGTAATATGCAATGCACAATAAGGTAAGTACAAAACTACGTTTTAGAAGTTCAAAATGTGAGACAAGGAATCGAGTTTCCTGGAGGAATAAGAAAAAAATGTGAGTTTATGAGATGTCTTTGACAAATCAAATGCTAAAAACCCGATTTTGCAATATTGAAAACCATTTTCCAATTGCTGTTTGTCTTTATTTGCTAACAGTCCCTAATAAAAACTGCTTAATATTCTGAAGTGAAAACCTTGCCTCTCTTAGTGATATTAATACCCAGAACAGGTCAGAAAAGAAAGCTTCAGATAGAGAAGGTCATTGGGGAAAGGTGGCTTTAATTATGTTACAAGAAGCCGTCCACACAATGAGTTCTTGGAAGAGCTTGCCTGGCGCTCTGTCCTACCAGCTTAAAATACAGAATGCTGTGGCAATAGAGCTGGCGGCTTACAGAGTGAAACAGAGCAGCTCAGAGATTTTGTTGTTGCTGGTTTTTTTTTTTTTTAATATGGAAATGATTTATTCACACAAAGTTGAAAAATGGCTTTTTCTTTGGCTTTTATGTTTGGGAAACACAGCTATGAGGAACCTAAGGGAAATGAGAGAAATCCTTTTGGTGGAAATATAAATTGCTTTTTACATAACATGGATGTGCAGATGTAAGTGTGCAGGTTGGAAGACAGTCAGCTGAGTGGCTTCTCTCTTTCCAGCGTGGGGGTCCTGGGACCCGAACCCCAGATCATCTGGCAGGGCAGTCAGTGCTCTTATCCACTGGGCTATCCTGGCAGCCCTTGTGTAACTTTTTTTTTTAAATTAAATTTATTTTTTTTATTATTAGTTACATTTTATTAACTCTGTATCCCAGCTGTATCAAGCTCCCTCATTCCCTCCCAATCCCACTCTCCCTCCCTCAGCTCCTCCCTGCCCATTTCCAAGTCCACTGATGGGGAAGACCTCCTCCCCTTTCATCTGACCCTGTTTTATCAGGTATCTTCAGGACTGGCTGCAAAGTCCTCCTCTGTGGCCTAGCAGGACTGCTCCTCTCTTGGGCGGTGGGGAGGTCAAAGAGCCTGCCATTGAGTTCCTGTCAGAAAGAGTCCCTGTTCCCCTTACTATGGGAAACCAATTGGTTACTGAGCTACCACAGGCTACATCTGAGCAGAGGTTCTAGGTTATATCCATACATGGTCCTTGGTGGAGTGTCAGTCTCAGAAAAGACCTCTGTGCCCAGATATATTTGGCCACTGAGCCACTGAGCCATCTGTTGCTGTTGTTTTGAGAAGCATCTCCCTATGTAGCCCAGGCTATTCTGCAAACTGTCATCCTCCTGCCTCTACTGCTCAAGTGCAAAGATTAACAGGCCTGAGACACCACATTTGGCCCTAATCTGAGACTTCTAAAAATGACTATGGAAAAGGATAGCAGAAAGGAATGAAACCACGAGGCTTTCAGGAAACAAGAAAATCTGCCCACCCTTCATCTCAACAGCATTAAGAGAACAGCCAGCTAGTAAGGCTCCAGTTATCTATTTTGTGGCCCAAAACAGTTGATGCAGCTTCCTAGGTAATTTGTTAGACTGCATGTTCATGAGTATGTAGTTTGAAGGGGATGAAGCTGGACTATTTTCTTTAATTGATCTTAGTTAATTAACTAAGATTATTCATACTATCATCCATCATCATATAGAAAAACTTAGTAGAGAGTCTTACAAGTTCAAATATTCAAATGTTTATCATAAAATTTATTGGTTCATATAAAAGGTGTTATTAGGGTAGTGTTAATGAAATCTCATTCAAATGTTACATCTTTGTGTTTGCCAGAGACCGGTCAGGGATGTTAGGAAAAGGACTTTATTAGGCAATAACAGAACCACATAAGCAATGGTGTTTAGGTAGAGGTGGGGGGCATACCAGGCTTGAACTCTCGTACTACTTTGTAGTCTAGAAATGTATGCAGCAGGAACTGGTAAGTTAACCCTCAGGAGAGAATGCCACCAGAAACACCACGAGACCAAACTGGGGCAGCCATTTGGTAAATTAGCCATCAGGAGGGAATGTCACCAGAAACACCATGAAGCAAAACTGGGTCAGACATTTGAATCTCTTGTGCTATGCTTTAAGACTGCTCTTCTGTATTTAAATGTGGGTTACAACCTCAAAGGACTCTAAGTGAGACACTGATACTGGAATTGTTTTAAGTCAAAATAGATCTCTTTAGCCATTGTAATCATGTCCTTAAAAAACAGAAAGAAAATAGAAGCAAAGTTTAAGGATAAAGGTGGCACATACTTCCCAATCAAATACTAAAAGATTGCTTCATTGGCCAGCATGGCTTTGTATCATCCGGTACCCAGCTTCCCAGCCGATGAGCAATGTGTGGCTTGTCTGATAGAAATATTATTTGAATCATTAGGATGCTGGAGCTAATGGCAACCGGGCATCACTTTAAGTTCTGAAAAAGGCTCTCTCTCAAAGGTGACTTACACATTCATCACATTCTTTGCCCATGTTAATTAGTAATCAAATATTCTAAGTGGGTGATGGAAAATAATTTCATCTATCACTAGCATCCCAAATCATAGTCATAAGGTTTAAAAAGTCTGATTAGGGAGTTTTATTAAAATATCTTCCTAAGTGTCACTTTGTTATATTTTCCAAGTTATTAAATCTTTCTAAGCATATGCCCTATCTAAACACATGTAAAATTTATTTAGAAAGTCAATAAAATTTGATCAAAAAATATCTTACCATACTGTTCAGTCAACTTTTTTTTCTCAGAGAGAAGCTGGTAGAATGAATGAACCTTAATTAACTTATTGGCTTCTTGGTCATGCGGTTGCTGTGTGAATCCATTATTTTAATTGGCTGTCTTCTGTGGACAGTTTTATGTATGTAGAGAGAATGAAACAACAAGTTAATTTCTAATAATTCTGTTTGTTTTGAACTTCCAATGGCATCCATCATTCTCATTTTTAATTATAATTTTCTAGCCGTGCAAATGAAAGATGAAGATTCTTCTTCAATTCTCCAGAATTCAAGAGAAGTCATTTAAGTCACAGAAACAGAAAAAGACAGTAAAACACGCCCATTGTAGCATTCTGAATCCTGATGTGGTACAGAGCTCTGCTACTTTAGCTTTGTAAGAGTTTTGGGCTGGAGAGAAGTCTCCGCAGTTAAGAGCGGAACACTGGCTGTTCTTACAGAGGACCCACGTTTGGTTCTCAGCATTGACATGGTGGCTCACAACCATCTGTAACTCCAGTTGCAGGATAGCTGATGCCATTTTTCTGAGCATCACACAGGTGGCACACGTGTATACATGCAGACATAAATATTTGTACACATAAAATAAAATAAATAATATAAAATCTTCAAAAAAGATTTGTGAGAACTTTGTCATTGTTCAAACTTCTCTAATGTTCTTTGCATTTATGCTTAGCAAAATATCAAACAAACAAACAGAATTTATGGGTGTTGTGCTGAGCAGTTTTCTAGTCTACAGAAGCATCACAGCTACCATTCTCCAATGCAGAGTTTAACTGTTTCCCAAAAAGTGCTCATTCGTAAAACCAGCAGGCATTTAATCTAAGTTTTTGTACACATAGAAGTTTGAAGTTCTCAGGAGTAAAATCATGAACTTGACTACACAGTGACATGGCGCGTGGGTTTAATCTACTAGACTGCCAAACATTTCCAAACGCAGTGTCATGTTCCAAGTGTCTAACCATGGCCTTGCAGCTAATCATGTTTCTCGTTTATATCTTTATAATGACTAATGGTGTTGGGCTTCTTATCAGTTACTTTTCTATTGCTGAGGTTGAATGCCATGACCAAGGCAACTTACAAAACAAAACCTCTGAATAAACTTATGGTTCCAGAAGGTTAGAGTCCATGTAGGCAGAGCAAGGCATGCCGACAGGAATGGCTAAGAACTCGTATCTCAAATTACAAAGACCGCTGGAAATGGTACTCTGGCTTTTGAAACCTCGAAGCCGGCTCTAGTGACACACCTCCTGCAACAAAGCCACACCTCCTAATCTTCCCCAAACAGTTCCACCAAAGAGGAACCAAGATTCTAAACATATGAACTCATGGGTGCCATTCTCACTCAAGCCACCACTGTCATCATTCGTGTACTTACTTCTCATCACTACATCTTCTTTGATGAACTATCTATTCAAATCTTCTGCCTTCTTTACCAACACGTATTAATTGTGCACATTGCTGGGGCTCTGTGTGATATCTTAATGTGCTGTACATACACACATGGATCTTGCTATCAGTCATAGCCAGTCACGTCTCCCTCTCCAACTCCATTCAGTGTCTGGTTGTCAGTGTTCTACATTTCTATCCAGTCTTTTCCACCTACGCACAGATCTCCAGTTGACCCATTTGCTGCAGATGACAGGATTTCGTCATTATTCCTCTCTAGTTATTTTATTTGTGTGTGCATGAGTGTGCACACGGGCATGTACATGGGTGCAGGGCTGAGCTCAGAAGCCCCTGATGTTGCTGGAGCTTAAAGGTAGCTGGAGCTTAAAGGTAGCTTGATGTGGCATTAAGGATGTTCCTTTTTATTTATACTTGGTTGAAATCTGTCTATATTATTTATTTTCAAAGTATATAGTTTTTTCTCTTTAGTTTTGAGGTGGAAGACCTCTCTATGCTGTCCACACTGGCCTTGAACTTGTTATCTGATTCCAACTAGACTGGAACTCAAGGTTCACTGGCCTTAGCCTCCCAAGTAGCTAGGATTGTAAGTATGTACCACTGTATTGCACACACACACACACACACACACACACACACACACACATGCACGTATATTAGGTTCTGTGTATGGGAAAAACATGCAGTATTTGTTTTCCGGAATCTGGCTTTTTTTTTTTTTTTAAAAAAAAAAAACAAACTGATTTCTAAGTGTATGAATTTTTCTGAAAACACTATGAATTAAGTTTATTTTGTAGTAGCATAAATGTCTATTGGATATGTGTACTACATTTTCTTTATCTGTTGAGGGACACTCATTTCCTGAGTAATGAACATAAGGCAGCAATAAATACATATATGGATGTCATCTCTAGCATTTTGACATAGAGTCTTTTTTACACAAAGTTGTATAGATCACACGGTAGTGGCCAAGTTTATATTCGCATCCTCAGTGAATGATGGGAATATACATCCCTGCGTCCTCACCAGTACTTGTCGTTCATTCTGTTGATGATAGTCATTCTCAATGGGGTGGGATGGAATCTCAAAGAACTTTTCATTTTACCTGATGGCTAAGGTTGTTAAAAACATTAAAAAGGTATTTATTGGCCATTTATATTTCCCTCTTATATAATTGTCTGAAAACTGTAAAATCCAAACTGAATTTTGGAGTTTGTCAAGTTTTCTCCATCTAGTGAAGTGAACATGTAATTTTTCTTTGTTAATATGGTAAGTCAAATTGAGTTTTCAATTGTTAAATATGCCTTTTATCCCTCCCCCCAAAAAACAACATTTGGTTATATTATTATCTTATTAGTTGTGATTAGTTAACAATTATCCATTTAAAAATTTGGGAATTGAGAAGATTGCTCAGAGGATGAGAGTGTTTGCTATGAAAGCAAGAGGGCCTGTGTTCGAATCCCCAGTACTCACATAAAAAGGTGATGCTGGCTACGTGTGCCTGTATCACAGTTTTGATGGGCAGAGACAAGAGATTCCTAGAAGTTCTCTGGCCAGACAGTTCTTCAGAAACAGTGAGCTTCAGGTTCAAGAGATTTTATCTCAACAAACAATGCTGATATACATATATACTCCTAAATGTAACCTGTCCAGTCTGTATAATGTTGCTAGGATGTATGTTCTCAGGGGTGACCATTTGGTATTGGATAAACAATTGCTGTGTTCTTCCTTGGGGAAAACTGTTTCTTTGACTTACAAGTAACAACAATAAATGGAAAAGGGGGCTGTGAATTTGAAAGAATGAGTAGGTAAGAAGGTTCAAAGGGAGAAAGGTGGAGGAAAAAATAATGTAATTTCATTATAATCTCAAAAATAGAAGAAAGATGTCAAAAACGTTGTGGAAGTCTATAGAGGAAGACAACATGGTGCGGTCTTCTGGTCTCTGTATGCACATTCAAGAATATCGTGCCCTCTCACGTGCACATATATTACACATGTCCCCCTGAATGGACAACCCAGGGATTCTTAGTAATGTCACAATCTTGTATGATCGTAATTTCTTTTGTGCTATGGTCATTAGAGAGGAGGGAGCCTCAAGGGAGAAAATGTCTCCACAAGGCCAGTCTGTGCAGACGCCTGGAGGGTGATTTAATTAGTGAACAGTGACGCTGAAGTGTAAGCCAGATAAACTCTTCCCTACCCAAGTTGCTTTCAGTCATGGTGTTTCATCAAAGCAATAAAAACCTTGACATTCTGTAATTAAGACATTCTGTAATTAAAACAAAACCACTGTGCGTATGTGCGTAGCAAGTATATACCAGACAGGACAGTCTCGGGTGTTACCCGCAAAAAACGTTGTCCTCTTCCTCTGAGACATTTTCTCGTTGGTGGAGCTCATCAACTGAACCAAGACTGGCTTGCCAAGAAGATCCACATACATCTTCCTGTGTCTGCCTTTTCAGCACTGGGAAGAAAGTGCATGTAACCATGCACAGTGTTTATTATTGGCATTATTATTTTTATCTTTTTTAAACATTTGCTTTTTCTGTAGTGAAAGAGAGTCTTTTTTTTTAAGCTGGTCTCTTTGAGGAAAGCTGTCTTTGGTTTCTCACTCTACCTGATTTTCTTCAGAAACACTATGTTAGTTTCTACGGCTGCCTTAACAGAACCACAGACTAGACGACTTAAACAGAGGCTGAGAGTTCAAAAGCAAGATGCTGTAGGGTTTGTTTCTTTGTTCCTTCTGCAGGCTGTGAAGGAAGGGTCCATCCGGGACGTGCATGGGGCTGAGCTTTCTCTGTGTTTTCTCACATTGCTTTTCTGTATATCTGTCTCTGTCTAAATATTTGTTTATAAGAATGCGAGTTATGCTTGGTAAGAGTCCCCCCAGCGGCTTTACTTTTTTTGATCATTGCTGAGAAGGCATTACATATCTTGACTCCAGTGGTCCCATAATTTACCATGGGACGAGGGTTCTGATTTTATCCCAAACCACTTCTCATAATTCAGATATAACCAGTGTTACCTCAGTGACCTCACCTGGGAATTGACACTAAGCTTCTCTAGTTTTCATACCTAACCCCCGTGTACACACACACACACACACACACACACACACACACACACACACACACAAATCCTCAATAACAAAACAACCAAAAAGAGTCAGAAGAAGGGGGAGCTAAAACTGGAAGATAAATGCATGCCAACAGATACAGAAAACATGACAAACACGAACATGACACACTACCAAACACATTCCATTCCCAGATTTCAAACTTCTTTATAATGCAATTCAAAATCACAGATATGAATGAATTATGGGAGAAAGAATTCAGTTTTATGTTTTAAAAGCAGTAATGACCATATAGTAGACTCAAACAGATGTGTGAACAAAGGAAATATACTTGGTACCCTGAAAAATATAATTTCCAAAATGAATAAAACAATAAATTATGAGAAAGTCACAAATATGGAGAGAAAAATCAGAAAGAAAATGGAAATACTGAAGGGAAAAGACCCCCACATATTTACATCACCAAAATGAAAAATACAAGCTGGCATCTAAGTAGAAGCTTATCACTGCTGACTAGCATCCATGGTGCTAACACACACTCTACGTGCTACCAAAGGAGAAAGGGAATCATCAGCATCAGCTACGAATGCTGAGACCTACAGCAGAGACCGGCCTGCAAGGTAAACTGGTGCAGCCGGGGCAAAAATGTTATGGGAGTAAGTGACTATATTTAACCAGCTAAAGGTCCCCTTTAAAAAAATGGAATCCATACCTGACAATGCTCGGGTTGCCAAGAACCTGAGACTGGATAGGTCATGGAACTAGGGGAAAACCTCACACTATTATTCTGATAAAGGAACTTAGCAGTAGACTGACTCCTAACGACATACTGCTAAACCCGTAAATCAGTGCCCCGCTTAACCCGCGCCAGAGAAGCTTCTTCATGTAGTTGATGGGAATTTGATACGGAGACCCACACTGGACAATGTACAGAATGTGAGAGACACTAAGTCAGAAATGGGCTGTCTTCATTAAATCTCCCCCCTCAAGATTCCGAGATCAGTGCAAAAGGGGAGGTGGAAAGATTGTAAGGTCCGGGGGTGATGGACAACTTCAAGGAAACGGTGTCTTCCAGATACAAGAGGACTGATACACATACGGACTCACAGTCTATGCACATTCTCTCAGGGTAATTACTAAGAGTGGTCTTTGGAGTATCATGATTATATATCTTAGACAACAAACTGTGTGATCTCTTCACTAATAATCCACATTTGAATTTATGTTTCTTTCCCAAATTATTTCTATTTTTAAATTATCCCATGGCCTGACATCTCCCCAACTCTCTCGCTCTCTTCAGTTTTTTGTGTCTTATCAAGAAGTTTCATTTAACTATGTGATTTCATAATTTGACGGAGTTTGTATCCAAGACGGTGGGCATTAATTGAGCAACTTAGTTTGTACAGGGTGAACAACTCCCATGACCTTGTCTTATACTGATTGAAGTTCAAACCTGTTTCTGATAGGAGTTCCATTTGAATGGAATGAGAAAACAGCTCATTGTCAAAATCAAGCTGGCCTACTGATAAGATGCTATTTGTAGTTCAAATGAAAAAAAAAAAAAAACAATCATAGATATGTAGAACCTACTCGTGGTTTCAAGGTATGATTCTTTTCGAGCAATAACTAGGGAAAAGTAAAGATAAAAGCTTTGGCAATTTTTTTAATAGAAAGTTTTTACAAGGGGATTTTAGCTCATATCTGGTAATATTTTCTCAATAAAAATATAGGTGACCACACCTTGGTCCTTTATAAATAGCTTTATTGTGGAAAAATGTCCTTTTCCCTTGTTTCAACCTTTAAACATGCAGTATGCATGTGTTATGTGAAGAAAGAGCATGTGTATATGTCATGCTTAAAATATCTACATTAGCAAAACTCCAAGTGAGATTCAAGAGGCAGCTCTGTTTCTACTGCGGAGCACAGGAACTCAGATTCAAGCACTTTTATTTTTGTTTTCTTGAGACTCAGTGCTATTCACACCTTTGTATTTCTTTATAGCCAGCGTTTGATTTACAGTGTTATTTCAGTTTCAAGATAGTTAATTGCTTTTGTACCACATTTTATGAACACATTTTTTCCAGTTGTCATTGGAGGCCAAACCATCAGTGATGTGTTCAGCCTTCTGCTCACCCAATCATATTCAGCCTAAAAAAATAGACTTTCATCTAAAGAAATTCCCTGTGGAGTAGGAAACACAGCTGTTTTATCCAACTAGGCAGCCTGCAGAGAGAGACTATTTTCCTTCAGGGGAAAGGACACTCAGGTTTTGAGAATCCAGGTACTGTACCATTGGGGAAAGAACTGAAAAGAAAATAGACCATCTTTTCCAATCCTATTGTGCAGAGTATAAAAAAAACCCTTTGTTCACACTCAATGTCCTCCTCCTTCTTGCTCAATCTTTAGTCTTTTAAAATTCTACCCTTAACTAAGTGGGTAAGCTGCAAAAAAGATTAAACTTAAAAATATACCAGGAATACAGAATGAAGAGGGGTGATTGATCTTTGAGTAGGTATCCAACAGTGCAATGAAATTCTCAAGCAGGCTCCTTTTTTATTTCAAAATGGGTTTGATTCAGAGGGATTTTATAGCTGCTAAATCATGCAGTTGGCAGAGACTGTGTGTGCTTCTCACAGTTACTTTCAAAGATGTCAAATTTGGCAAAGGCAGTAGAAATACTGGGATTTACTGAGCTTGCTTCCTCCCCACCCCTTTGTAGAAAATGCTTTAAAATCCAGAACACTCAGAAGCAATACCATATAACAGAAGTGTATAGAATTACAGGTTTCACAGAAAGAGCGTGGCGCTCTCAGGAGGTATGACTACACACTTTGGCAAAAGCATGACATCCAGTACTCGTCACTGGAGAATGCTCCCTTGGATCACCTTTGGAGCTGGCTTCAGCAGTAGAGCCTTTGGAGCCACAAAGCTGCTCATCTCTATCCAGACAGCTGCTGAACAGAAGTCTTAGCTCATCCAGAAGAAAACAGATCTGAAGCCACACCTTTGGTCTGGTCAAATACAGGCTCACAGATGCATAGCTGTATGTTACCATGAACATGGCTGGCATTTCGAGTGCCTGGCTGTCACTAACAGCTCCTCTACTGACCCAGAAGCCATTTTCAAGCTCTAGTTATACTAAATATAAACAGAGATGATGGAACAGTTTATCAGTTTGCTGAAAGAATGAATGTGGCATGCTTTGGATAGAGACACAGTGAGTGATCAATTAAAAACAACAACAACATTGTAATTATTAGCCTTATGAAGCTCAACAGGTGCTATCTACGCTCAATTAAGGAGAAGGATTGTTTTTCATAAATCTCACAGTTTTTTTTTTTAGAGTACAGGTAATGTAACCATCGCCACTATGTTTGTGATATCGTTTCACTGTTGTTTTGTGTGGGTGAAACTGGTGTCCACTCTGTGGGTCATTAGGTCCTGCTCGGCTATTGCTCACAATCAGGTTGCTATATCTTTTTGTACATAGAAATTAATTGTTATAGCTCTTTTGCTTCTACACTGTAGTGCAGTTCTTTTGATGGAATAAAACACACTATTCAAAAGCAGGCACAAATGTAACTAAAGGGTGCACTGAATTGGTTTGGGTAATCTGCCAAGAAATTGCTTTCTCATCCACAGCAAACCATTTGTAAATCTATCTCATAATTGTTGGGCATTTGTAGTTCAAATAAGTCTTGGTTATAAGGCAGGAAATCACCTGTGGTGGTCACGATTCTAATAGTATTTATCTGTGACACCAATATCTCTTTAAATACAGATTCTCAAAAATATACCTAGCTAAGTGCTAATCACTGGGACAAATGTTTTTTAATATTTTATTTTTACAATGATTTTTAAGTCATGAACTACTTTCATCGCTATTGTCTGGTGAACAAATATTGTTATATTAAAGGAAAGTTGACTGCCTTAGACTATTTACTATTTAATTACTCCCATTCAGGTAGGAACAGAATGTCTTGTTTATTCTGACTTCAGCTCCTTGCACAGTTCCTGGCAACAGTATACTCTCTGTTAGTGTTCTAATTTAATGTATGCATAAGTCCTAATAGAGAGATATTGAAATACCATAAGGTCTTCCTTGTCTCTGTTTCTTTTAAAGTGTATATCTCAAGCATGCATGCATATATACATACATGCATACATACATAATCTGTATGTATATACACATATAAATGCACACACTCACATTATCTGTTCAACTTCAGGGCTGTTTGAAATAATGACTAAACTTTTACCTTAGGATCAAAGGCAACCAGGTAGACACAACCCATCCAAACACACAAGATGATTGGAAGGTTAAACTAAATGTTTCAACCCTGCCTACTGGAACAAATATAGATTGAGAAGGCCCAGTTTTATAAACTGTGGGCAAAGGTGGTGAGCCAAACCTCCTTTTTCCCTCCAGAGAATCTCAGGATATAATTAAAAATGTAAATTGGTGGGTCCTCTCTTCACATAAGGTGACATGAGATTTTCTGTTTTCAATACAGTCAAAGCACTTGTTGGCCTATCTGGCCTCTCCTACCTCCAAAATAGCTGTATCCTTCGCCCAAATCAGCAGCTGTTGACTCAGCATCCACTGTCCCCTGCCTGCAGAGTCTTCCAACTCTCCACATGTCCTGTTTCTTCTGACCCTTCAGTGTTTGCTCATACATTACACCCTTTAAAAAAGACCCTCCCTGACCATTGCACCCACTGTCCTCTGCTCCCAAACTGTATTGCACATCTTACTAATTTTGGCTGACGAGTGAATTCATCTTCATTTCTGACTACGTTCCCTACAAATGTCTGAAGTCAGCTTTGTGTGGGTTGGGATTTTTCTGTGTATTTAAAACTAATGAGAATCTAGAATTTGTGTATCTTCAGTGAATGTGTGTGACACATGCTGTTGCCTAAAGAATACGATACTGGGAGCTGTGAAGTGCCCTAAAAAAAAAAAATGTGATTTTGAAGATCTGATAGCTCCTGAAGTGAGTGCACCACACAGCACATGACATTCAGGGACTAGCACTGAGACATAGGAATCTGTGCTGGACAGAGGAGATCGGCAGCACAGGAAACCTTGCATTCCCACTGAGGATATTTGGATAATATAACCTTACAGGAAAGGCTTTAAAAGAAGACATTGGAGGTTGGGTGTAAAAGATACAATGGATCTCTGAAAGATGAGGAGCAATTAGGATAATTACAAAAATTTTATCACCATTAGGAAGACATTGGCTGGGACGAATCTATTCTGAAGTCCAATAGGCCACTATCTGGAAATCTGTCTGAATGAAGACACGTATCCTAGTGTTATTTGGAGTGTGCAGACATGTTCAGTTTAGGGAACACATGAAGACATGAGGGTGGAGACAGAGCCAAAGGCACACCACACAACTTTTAAAAAATTTTTCTCTCTTTATGACCTCAGTTTCCTCTCTCTTCCTTCCTTTCAGTTCCTTCCCTAGATCTACTCCTCCTCTGTTTCCCTTCAGAAAATGGCAGGCATCCCAGGGATGTCAACTAAACATGGCATGTCAAGTTGCAAAGAATATAGAGAAGTATAGACATCTGTTATCATACACACACTATATATATATATATATATATATATATATATATATATATATATATATATAATTTTGTGTAATAGCATTCACGGTTGACGGTAGTATTTTTGTATTACAAATGACTAAACAAGACTCAAAGAGCAAAATTACTTTGCCAAGCTTACCTTTGCTTGTAGATGGTACAGACAGGAATCACATCCAAGTATGCTGCATTTCTCTAGGCCTATAGTAAGGTTTGCCTTTTTTCTTTCCAGTTCTGAAATCTGGAATCTTGATAGTGTTAAGAATGGTCACTAGAGCCAGGTGTGGCGACAGACACCATTAGTCTCAGCACTCAGGACGCAGAGGCAGGTGGATCTCCGAATCTGAGGCCAGCCTGGTCTACAGAACTAATTTCAGGACAGCCAGGACTATTCAGAGAGACCTTCCTTTAAAAAAAAAAAAAAAAAAAAAGAAAAAGAATGGCTACTAGGTTCTTAGATTGAGGATATTTATAGTGTCTATACTCTATACTTTAAAAGTAATTAGTATCTTCTTTGAAACAACTATAGCCTTTTCCACAACTGAAGTCTCTTCACAGTTGAACTGTATTCAGTCTTAAGGACTTTATTTCAAAGCACTCAGCCCTTCATATCTTTGGCTCCACATCCATGGATTCAACCAAGCATTGGACTGGGAATATTAAAAAATGAATCTGAATGAATCAGACCTTTTCTTCAGTCCCTTATTCCCTGAACACAGCATCACAATGGCTAATGCTGTAGTTATGTTATATGACATTATACATGATCTACAGATGGCTCATAGGGCCTGGGGGGCTATATGTGGATTATATGCAAATATGGCACCATTTGTAAAACAGTCTTGAGAATACATGAATTCTGGTATCTCTGGGGATCCTGGACCTGTAGAGATCAAGGGGTGACTACCATAACCCCTCCATCACCTTCTTAAAGATACAGACTTTATTTTGAGCTTTATTTTATGCTGGGTAACTTTTTTTTTTTTTTTTTTGAACTTGACACAAGCTAGAGTCATTGGGGAAGAGGGAACCTTGTTGTTCTGTATTGCCCGCCACTGCCGGGCTGCCAACACTGAGCGCTGCACCGGAAGTACAAGCTATTTTTTCAGGACAGTCTTAGTGTTGCTGGCTTCCGGGCAGGAATGAGTGGAATCGCAGAGTCTCAGGTTCTGCTTCCCTCAGAACGGCTAGAGCTAGCAGAGCGAGGTCCCTGCGCAAGACTGCCGATCTCACTTGGGGTGTGGAAAAGAGTTTTCCCACTGTGTTACAATTAGCTCTTTCAAATGAGATTGCTGGCACCATGCAGCAGTAGAAAACCGGGGTTCCAACGCTGGTGGTGACACTGCAGTGGTACAGCCCTTCGGGTAAGCCGCTGTGCTAACGTCAGAGGCTATGGGCAAATGCCTGTGGCTGGTCAGCTCACGGCTGGAACACAGGTCCGAGAGCTGCTCGGTGGCGGTCAGTGGCTGTGGCAGAAAAACCATTTCCCTCTACATTTGTAGTTTCATTTTCCTCCATCACATGTACCTGTACTTTTGTTACTTTACTACCGGTTCGGCTAGCACAGGGAATAGTCCCTCGACTTGGCTTAGCATGGCTATAAGCAGAAAGTGAAGGTAGCTTAGCATGGCTATAAGCAGACAATGAAAGAGAAGTTAGAAATGCAGCTTTTTAGGTTTTTCATCCCAATAGTAACACCACAGCAATGCCAATCTAAATGTACAGCTACCATGAACCAGGCATGGTGTGCACAGAATTGAATGTGTTGTGCCTAATTCTCACAACAGTACTGTATCCTAATTTCTTCATTCGTGAATTGTGATTTCGAGTTGAGGTCTAGCCATGGTCACCTGGTCAGGGTCTAGTTGGGATTCAACAGCAAGCTTGCTTGTTCCTCTACTTACTTTTCTTTTACTGTGAAGAAAGATCAAGTTTGTAGAAAGATGCGCAGTGAGTCCCGTGGTGGGGGAGGGGACCCAATTCTACCTCTTAGAACAGTGAATTCCTAAGCCACTAGGAAAGGAGAGAATTTGAGTGTCTGGAGCTCCAGCTGGGAGTGTGGCCAACCAGATGAGATGAAGCCTGAGGGAGGCTGAGGATAATCTGGATGCTTTCTCATACTTCAACAAGAAACAAAGTACAATTTTTACACCTACAAAAAATACCGTTGACACATGCAAGAAGCCTGTTGTTGGGTCAAAAATTCTTCTCTGGGATCTTCAGGCATCTGTTTCTCAGTACTGCCTAGAGGTTAAAGTCCATTTTTCCCTTCTGGTATTAAAATCTACAAGACGGGTTTGGAGTTGCTTCTAGCAGGCGCCTCATCAGAACGGAACACTCAGCATATTTTCTTTCTTGTTGTCTCCTCATGCAGGCAGTCTCCTTCTGCTGTTAGCTTGAGGGGCTATCCTCTTTTAGTCACCAGGAAGGGTTTTTTGTAATCTTATCATCGAGTCATACGCTCCATGATTCCTCTCTAATCCAAGGAAGTCTGTCTAATAAAACCACAGGCAGACAAAGCGACCCTGCCATTCTGAAGCAGCATGTCAAGGCATAAGAGACTACACGGTGACCAGAATGTCTTGTCGGCCCCGAGACATGGTGGTTCTGTGATGAAGCTTAATTTATGCAGGAAAAAAAGCAAGCTGCTGATCACTTGACTTCAGCACTCTGGACGGCGTGGTTTGGAAATCGTCCTGCTGTAGGGCAAGGTCCTGCACAGTAGTCGGGGCTCAGCTGCCTTCCTGGCCTCTCTCCAGCCTTTGTCAAATGTCTGCTGGGCTCCTGGAAGGCAGAAACTCACCCCCAGTTAGACATCGCAGTTCTCCTGCCGTCTCTCTGCCGCCCTCTCGCTCCCACGCGTGCAGTACTCTGAATGGATAGGTTCCTTGCTGAATTATTAGTCATATGCATGGCATTAGGTAGTTTTGTGCATTAAACTTTGAAAAAAATTTTGTTTTTACACTTCTAATGATTACTTTAAAGATAGAACTTGGGGTTGCATAAACTCTTAAATCTGTGCAATTACTTGAAACCATCTGGAGTTAAAGTACCCCCCGCCCCCCAACCCTGACACACCTGCCCCAGAACATGCAGACGGAAAGCCGGGGTGAGGGGAGGGGGAAACGCTCCCAACTTCAGGAAAATGAAAGCCCATGAATAAATTGCTTTTAGCTCCTGAACAATTCTGCCTTCTGGATTTCTATTCAAGGCAGCAATAAATGCTTCTTTCAATTGCTCTCCACTTCGCATAATGGCACAGGGTCAGAACAATAGCAAAAAGGTCTTGTATGTAGAGAGGCAGTTTACAGATTAGATTCAGTGATGCCAAATAAGAAGGGTCCAGTTTCCCTTGAGGACTGGCACTTGTCTTTCCTCCCCCTCCCTACCTCTCTCTCACACACACTAAACACACACACACACACCCCTCACACAGGCTTCACACATACTCACATACAAAGACACACACACCACACACCACAATACACTACATACACACAATCACAGTCACATACACCATATACATACACTTCTTACATACACACCAACACCCACACACCTACACCTACACACCCCACAATTTCACACACACACATACACCCTATCACACACTACATACACACAGACAATCACACACATACCCCTTACATGCCTACACCCACACACCCCTGTACACACATACACATCCACCACACCACACACACACACACACACA
The DNA here is from genome assembly GCF_907164565.1 of Psammomys obesus. Classification (NCBI taxonomy): domain Eukaryota; kingdom Metazoa; phylum Chordata; class Mammalia; order Rodentia; family Muridae; genus Psammomys; species Psammomys obesus. The sequence continues at coordinate 12,461,932 of NW_026596034.1, forward strand.
CACACACACACACACACACACACACAC
>NW_026596034.1:12461968-12504555 GCF_907164565.1 Psammomys obesus
CACACACACACACACACACACACACACACACACACACACACACACACACACGGTCTGTTTCAGGCTCTCCAGGAGATGCTGAGTGTCAAGCCCATCAAACATTCTAACGCTCTGAACTCCCAGCGTCCTCAGGGCTTGACCATGGAAAGAAATCTGGATTCCAGGGCTTCACTCACCATTTTAACAAACAAAAGAAGCATGGTCTGCTAGGTCCCGAAGACTTTCTTTTTCTTTTCTTTTCTTCTCCCCCCCCCCCCCCCCACTGAGAAGTCAGTGTCTTTTAGTCAGTGTCTCCTTGAGGCGCTCTGTCTCTGCACTGAACTGCAGCTCTGGTGTGTGCTTTTCCACTTTATTGTTTCAGAAGTCTTTTTTTTTTAAATCAGTCTATGAATATGAATGCTAAGGTGATAGTGCACTCAGATTTCTATCCTCAGCCTGGGAAAGGCTGTGGGGTGCCTTCTGGGGACTCTCCTCAGTGTGAAGGGAGGGAACCCCAACTCCTTGAAGGCCACCTTCCTCTCCTCTCATTCTTTGTTTCTTTGTTTCCCTGCGCATCACGCTGTCTGAAATTTTCATACATGAGTCTTCTCTAGAGATTGTCAAGTTTGTGTATTTTACACAGTCATGATCTGACCTAGTCATTGATTTAAAGAGAGATTGTTGATTTTCTAATCTACTATCATCTGCCCCCTCTAGTTACTCCCTCACCACACTTCAGATTCATGACTGTTTCCTGGACAGACTCACCTCAATATCTTGTCCACAATTATACCTTTCATATTTCGCATCTCAATGAACGGCCCCATACACTTAGTCCCCCCAAACATGGGTTCATCACTGATCCTTCTTTCGCCTAAGCTTGTGTCTTGGTCCCTTTCCTATTTGTATTCTTATAATCATTACTCCAGCAAATGTTTCTGGTATCTTTTCTTAAACTCGTAACACTTTCTTTGATTCCAAATGTCCTAGAAATTCAACCTTCTTAGAGCAGAAACTAAAACTTAAACTGTGATGTATCCTTCCACACTTAAAAACCTTAAAAACGTTTGTTTGTTTGTTTAGTGGAACCCTGGACTGGCTTGGGTTCCCTGTGCTTTTATATCCCCACATGTTATAGTGTGTTCTGCTTATTATTACTGTGCAGGAAGTTGGGCCATAATTCTATCAGCCTACTGCCTTTTATTATACCTGATTCTGTGGGTCAGAAATTCACATTCCAGCAAAGGTTTTTTTTTTTTTTTTTCTGGATTCACATTATCTGGGGATTTAGCTGGGACTTAATGGCTAGAGTTGGCTAGAAGGTTCATTTCCTGCCAATGATGGTAGGACTCACCAGCTGTGAGTGTCAGCCAGGCTGCCTGTATTGTGCTGCATTGGTTTATAGCATGGAGGCCTCGTAGAATTGATGGCTCGGTGCTCCGAACATGAGCGTCCCATTGAACAAGATGGAAGCTGTGTGGTCTTTTATGAGTTACATGGATCAATTTAGCAGTTCTCTGTATGTCAGAGCAGTTCATAACCTGTGATATAGAAAGAACTTATCTTAGCTTTTTGTCTCCGGTTCCTGGCACAGAGCTTCAAAACTTCTTACAATTTTCTGAGTGATCAGAGTGTCTATTGTTATTCATCATAGGCCCTTAAAGATGTGAATTTATGTTAAAGAGTGAAGGATTAGTGCACTGTGAGGTAGCTTTTGGATGGAAACTCATTGCCAGAAAAAGCAATGTTGTGGTTAGGGAAATGGAGCTTTCAGCCCTACCTCTGAGCTCTGGAGACTGACAAGAGGCTTGAAGATTCAAGGGCAATAATGCAGCCAATGACTTCCCAATCATACCTATGCAAATGAGACCTGGAAACAAAAGATGAAAGTGCTAAATCATGAGGTTTCAAGCACTTCCTAGTTGGTGGACATGAGGATGTGCTGAAGGGCAGGGGCGCACTGACTTCCCGGAGCTCCTGCTGTGGGACCCACCGGGCTTTGCTTATCACCTCGTCACCTGGCTGTCAATTTTTAGATATGTATAATAAAACGATAACAGCAGGTGTAGTGATGTCATGAGTTCTACAATTTATTCTAGCCAATTACTGAATCCGAAAGAGATCTCCACTTGGAAATCACAAGCCCACCCAGATTCAAGAGCACAGGCACCCTTAAGGAGTACTGGTGCTCTGGCTCACATTTTCAACCGGTACCCTTAGTGTGTGTACTTTATCAAGCAAACAGTCACCAAATACACATATTTGATGTATACATAGTTTATTGCATTTCTTTTCTGCGTGACTAGAACACATTTTGGTCATATCCATTCTCTTTCCCCCATTCTCTGCTTTCTTCCACCAACATATCTTCCCTCTCTCTCTTAATTTCACATATTAAAAAAAAAATAACGCACTAGGTCCAAGCCGTGCTACCCACACTCACCTGTGTATGAGGTTCTCCATCCTCTGGGGCATATGCAACCTTGCTACCTGCTCCTTATCATGTTTTCATCCTAACCTATTTAAAGAAACATAGGGAACAGGTTTTTTTTTGTTTTTTTTGTTTTTTTTTTTTTTTATTCTCATTCTTCCCATGAATGCAGTTTTGAAGGGGATAAAGATGCCAGGCAACAGAAAGAAAGAAGGCATCACTGACCGGATAGTTATTACCCAGTGCATTCCTTTCTTTTATTGTCTTCTTTAATTCTAGGAGCCCTTACCTAACACGGGTGTTTCCCCTGTCTCACAGATCCACCAATCGGAATCCAAAGGCTTGAAATCATTTGCTGGCGTAGATGGTGTAGCCTGGACTGAAACACAAACATCTCTGATTCCAGAGTTCCTTTAGTGGTTTTGATTTCGCGTAGGACACCCACCATGCCACTCCCGGTCCCCGGTAAAATGCTGTATCTCACACAGGACTGTAGGCCGTTGGTGCTTTCATGCAGTCATTCTGGAAACAGGGTGACTATAAATAGGTATATGCCCTTTAGCCTCTTCATCTGCTTTCTCCCCCTGGTTATTCTCAATAAGAACCGACTTTTATCTTTTTCCCAGATGCAAAGGTCATATGCAGCTATGGTGGGAGGAGACTTTAACAGCACCTATGCCATCTTCACTCTCTTCACAGTCTGATTAAAAATATGTAAGGGGAGTTCATGGATAGTGTCTTCTCCTTTCATCACTTACCAGGAAACACTGTCTCTCTACTAAGAGCATCGTGGATTAACTCCAGGCTTTGATGCTGTAGGATGTTGGGTCTAGGAGTGATGCTGGCTGTAGGAGTGGGAGTGTAAGTTGAGATGAGATGTCATTGAGTTTTCCTGTCATGAAACTCTCTGAGTATTAACCTGCTCAGAAAGACCTGGAAGCCTCTTCCAAGCTAACTATATTAAATGTAATTATAGAGTGAGGAGCTAGGCCACTCAGGCACAAAACATTATATATATATATATATATATATATATATATATATATATATATATGATGCATTTGTGTCTATTTTATATAAGCTAAACCCTTCCTTCCTAAATAGAGTACTGTCACCTAAGCTCAGATTGCTCTATTATAATCAATGGAACAGAGCAGCTTTCTATCCAAGGCTTATAGGTTTCAATTACTTCAGGGGACAATCTGGTGTGTGAAGATAGAAAATTTCCCTTTAAGTAGCATTTACTAAGAATTTCAGGCCTTATGGAGGATGGTACAAAGGATCCCTATCAATATATTTTCCCTTTTCAAAATATGAGGCACCCATTAAAGGAGTGTGTGTGTGTGTGTGTGTGTGGTGTGTTCAGTGATTAAATAGTAAAAGTACAGGAATTATATATTTAGGTATTCTCAGTTGTAACCAGAGAGCATTTACTACAAATATACAAAAGAGTACTTAACCAGCTGAATTGTTATTACTTTGTACATGTATCTACTCATTTTCTAGATATTAATCCTTTAGATTGTTTCATTTTTTTTTATGGTAGATGTGGTAATGTTAAAAATATAAATGATAATTACAATGAGAAAAAAAATTAACTTACCAGTTCTATTATTGATATAATTGCTATTATAAGGAATTAACTTGACAATAAACCATGTGTCTTTTACTGGCCCACTTATATTCACTTGCTTTGTTCTTATGATTGATCTTCTAAGGTCAGTACTACATTTTCTTAGTAAATGAAGGGACTCCTATGTACAATGGCAGTTCTAGTGAATAGACATGGGGATGAACAGAGAGGAAGCTTCTTGAAAGAAACTGATAACTCTGCAGTTAACAAAAAAACAAAAAACTTAAAATTAATTAGGAATGTAGGTTACCATCTATATACTGTAAATATAGAAGTAATATGTGTGGCTTAAAGGCATATGATCATTAGAGAGAGAAGATCCTGGTTCCTGCTTTGCTTTTGAGGACTAGTAATAAAGCTAGTGTGTAAAAGTGGGGGAAGAACTGAATTAAAGAACTGACAGGAGAATAGGATGTCTGGCACTCCAGCTGGTACCAATGATTATCGGGACAAGAAGTTTTAGAGGTTGTTTGTAGGTATGACTACAAGGGAATACACAGCCTAAGGACTCAATTGTGTTAAGGCCTGTCATGCCTGGGGTAATAGGAAGAATCTGAGACAAAGATAAGGAATGGATAAGGAAGCTGGAGAAAGAAAAGGCAAGATGAAGCTGGTTAAATCCAGCCCTTTGCACAGGTGTGTCAAGGTTGAGAGATAATCAGACCACGCGGGTTGTCAAGAATGAAGTCATCAGGAAGGGAGACGACCACTGTGGTACAGGAGACCAATGCAAGCGTAGAAACATGTTGCTTCTAAATCCCACAGACACAGTACCATAAAGACTGGGGGCCCTGAGAACTAGGGTCCAGCAGCATTCATTAAAGAGTGAAAATAGAGTTTAGGTCAGGTCTGCATGGGTCTAGGTCTACTTAGATCAGGAGCTACTAATGCAATTAAGAGTTTGGCAAATCCCTAGATGGATTCTTATGCATCTTAAAAATAAAGTATACATGCAACTGGGAAAACCTGCAAAAGATCAATAAATTGAAACATCTTCTAATGCCGGAATCCCTGCTGGTCTCCAGCGGTGTGTGCAAGCCTACTGAATAGTTGTTCATGGATCAAATTTACATGATCAAAGCTTGATAGTCCATGGAGGTACAGAGCATGTGTTTGGGGGACACTTTGGAATAAAATAGATAGGATGCCATCTTCTTCACCACTTACGTAAAATAAATATTCACGATCACTTAAAAATGTTTAACTGCAGAAAAAGAAAGCAGTCACTAAGAAAAAGGAGACTAATGGTCAGGGGAGGCATCAGATATTAGAGACTTGACCCGGAGGAAACTGGGAAGCGTGCGTAAGCTTCCTTCACAGTGAAGCCACAGTTAGAAAATTCTATTGCCTATTACACCTTTACGTGTTGAGTTTCTACACAAGCAAATTTGCAATCTCAGGATTTATGCTTTAATTTATAATACAATAAAACTGTATATACTTGTGGCAAACAACATGACATATGTGCATATTTTAAGGCCAAATCAAACTAATTAGCATATGTGTATGTATACACATTACCTCACCACTTAGTTGTTGCGAGGGCCTTAAAAAGTCATCTCTTTCAGCAAGTTTTATATTCAATATATTATTTTTAATAGTTACTGATCTCTTGAATTTGCTCCCCTTACCTGAAATTCCTCACTCTTTCATTTATTCTTTATATCTCTCAGAAAAATATGTTGTCAAATTCAGCTCTCATCTTCCGAATAGAGTGTTCATGATGATTTTTGCCTGTTTTTGTTTGTAGAGATCTGCAATCAGAACTCACATCTGAGCCTATAGTTAGATGGGCTGGTCAGGTTGGTAAGAGTGAGGTGAGAGAGGGTGACACAGCGGGGATATAAACTGAACAAATTGTAATAAATGATAATAAAAAATTTTTAAAAAGGAAAAATCAAACAAACAAAAGAGTAAAGACTGTCAATACTTACTGAATATTTACTGAAAACCAACCTTTAGGTAACAGAGCAAACGTTTGGAAACATTTAGTTATTTAGTTTCCAAGCATCAAGTAATTGGAAGTAAGTATCCTTCAATTCAAAGCAGCTGGAATCTGTACTCTTAACCATAGCCCACTGTCTTCTTTTCTCATTTTGTTGAATACAGATGGTCAGTGAAGGTCAGTATAGCCAGTGGTTTCTAGACCCATACAGCTTAACATTGACGAAAATCCAGTTTCTCTTAGATGGCATCTATGACATCCTTCTCAGGTGTTGATTTTACAATTTTTGAAAGCATTTACTAATGAGCTTATATTAATAGCTTTGCAACAATGTTTCTATTATTTTTATAATCACAGAATTATAGAGTAAGATAATTACACCTGGGTACTATTTGATCATATTTGATAAATATCTGTGGTTTCTACTTTTGCTTTAGGCATTGACTGTTCGGTCTAGTCAAGTATTTGATACTATACCTGTCTCTTCTTTCACCCCTTCTACACCACACTGGGAAACGAAAAAAATAAAATGAATGATGCAAATTTAACTATCTCATTTTGTGTCTCTTCTGGGAACTTGATCTTGAGCTTAAAGAAAGTAATTGGGGTGGGATCATTCACAGTAACTATAATTTTTTTATTACATTTTGTTTGTGTTCACTCAGGCATGCACAGGCACCATAGCACCCTTGTAGAGGTCAGAGGGTGACTTACAGGACTCAGTCTTTTCTTTCCACCATGTAGGACTTAGGGACTCAGGTCATCTGGCTTTGTGGCAAGCTCCTTTACCCACAGCGCCACTTTGCATGTCCTCAGGGTAATTCTAGGTGATATGTGAATTCCAATAGTATTTTCAGAACTATTCCTTTACTCTCTCTTTCTCTCCTTCCTTATCTCCCTATCTTCATTCCTTTGAGGCAGCTAATGTCCATGTAACTTAGGCTGGTTTCGGACTTGTATGTAGCTCAGGCTCATGCTCCTCCTGCCTGAGCCTCCCAAGCACCATGATTATAGACAGGCACTGTGGTTGTGTCTCTGTCTCATGCTTTGATTATTTAGCTCCTTTTTATAGACTGCACATCATCTTGAATCTTTGAAGTCCTTCTGTGACTATTTTATATTGCTGTAGTCTGGTTTGTTTGATTACAAGTGAATGAAGAGAGTTCTCCTTCAGTATTTGGTTGGAAATATGACTTAAGAGCTTGAAAGGCAAAACTTAACCTCAAGATAGTTCGTAGAAGAATAGGTCCAGTTACATTAGACCTTAATATCAACATGATCATCACTCAGTATGCCCTGGAAGCCTTGGACAATACCACATAAACCATTGTTCCTAATAAGCACACCAAAGATTTCATTTGTGACTCAGGAGATATTATTGCTATGTGTGGCCTTTTGTGTTTTGTCTTTGTTTTTTTTTTTTATGTTTTTCATTTGTACCCCACAAACAATTTCCATAAGACTACAGATATTTTGTTTTGAAAGATCTATAGCTTGATTGTCAGCTCCAAAGTCCCTTTCCTGATCTTTCCAGCAGCTGCCCCAGCAGCACACAGCGGGTGGTGAGAGCTGGAAGGGAAGGGTCCCTAATTAAGCAGATGAGTAAAACAGAACTTGTCCAAGGGCAGCACCGCCTGCACTGTCCTGCTAGCCAATGCAAATGTGACCTTCCAGAGGCCAGAGCGTGTGGCTTTTAGGAAGTTTATCTGTCACAGTTGAAATCACTCAGGGGCGTGGGGAGGACTGCAGGGGGACCCTTGTTCTCTGGGCAGAAACTGCAGGCCTGGTCTTTAAAGACCCACTGCTGTTTTGTGTGTTCAGAAGCAATTTGGGAAACACTGTCATGTCAACTTTATTTCCTAGCTCTCTAGGGGGACTCAGTGGTTGCCCATAAATAATACCGCAGGAGGCTCAATGGAACTGTAAGGCATTTTGCACACCAGGCTTAACTTTAAAATGTGTAGGAATTAGATTTTTAAAGGAACTTTATTTTATAAAGCTTATTGATTATTTTTCTAGTTATAAGAATGCATATTCATTGTAGAAAAACTTGGAAGCATAAAAACAAGCATGAAGTAAATGAACATTATCTGTAACTGACTCAGGCGTTATCTTATAGTCCTTACATAATTTATCCCCGTGTTTTCAAGTATATTCAAATCTGTCTCGGTTTGCTAGGAGGTTATGCACTTGAAGCATTACTTATTTTATGAGATTTCGGTATCCTAAAACTCAATTGCTGCTCTTTGTTTTCCTCCAACAGGAGTTCATAAAGTCAAAATTTGTGACCGCGAGTGCTGGAAATACTTGAGCCCTTGAGTTCATAGGTCAGGACTTTAGAACTTTACTCTTTGCTGGATTTACTGACCAAGTCATTTTGAGGATGTGCTAGGTAATGCATCCCTTTTACCTGTAAAATTTACTTTCCACAAGATGTTGTTCCCTAGGTGCACCATCTATCACTGACCTCCAGATGCTCAGGGAAGACCTCCATGAAAGGGTGATGTAAGAATGAGTGACTGTATCAAAGGAAATCCTGTTGGAGTCTTTAGTCATTTCCTTTCCCCAGGGGACATTTTGTAATTGACAGTTTTAATTTTCACAGAGGGAGGTTGAATGGGCCTCACTCAGCTTCAGTGGATCAGAGCCAGCTGCGCTCCTAAACATCCTCCAACACAGAGTGGCATTTTGCCACTATGAAGAATTATCCAGCTGCCAATTTCCAAAATGCCAGTGGTGCCTGGGCTGAGATACCCTGATTTGGCAGAAAGGTGGGCATGTGTCGTTACCCTGTTGAGAGGAATAGGGAAGTAGAGGAGGCTCAAGACGGGCAAAGTGAGTACCTGTAGGTCAAACATGGAGGCTTCTTACGCACAGATAAGTGGGGTTATAAAGTGGCAAAGAACAATGCCATCTCTTTTATTAAGAAGAAAAAAACCTGCCTTCTTTTCTTGGCACAGATGGTCTTGGCTCATAAATCTGCCATTCTCTCAGTAATCACATGAAGGAAAGGGATGATTTAAAGCAGTTATAAGGTTTATCTTGCAGAAGGAAAGTGTGGGTGTCTGGAGAAGAATAGTAAACATAAATTCTGCTTTACATCTGAGCAGTGAAGCCATTTAGCGTATAACACGACTTCCACCTGAACTGTGGCTAAGAGGGAGGTATAAGATACGGCCAGTGACTTTAAATGATTGACGAGGATTTCTGTGAAAGGAGCACTAAGACCTCAGCAGAGCCAAGACTTTCCGATATGCCGTAATAGGATTTTTACTGTTTCTCTCACAGTCAAATAAAGTTCAGTAGTAGAGACAGACCTTGTATTAGCACCTTCTAGGCTGCCTGTCAGAATGCTTTATTCAAAGAGACAGATTTACATTTCACAAGGAAATAATTTCTAGAGCTTTCCCATTAATAGTTTTTCATCGAGAGAAAAACCAGATTAAGTAGTTTCACCCATAGATTGGGAGATTAGCTGGAATGAGCTCAGTGCATGAAATATCTTACTGATATTGAAAGAAGAATATGCTTTGAGATATTGCTGTGAGAAATTACTGGTTTCCTTACACACATTTCTACTTATATTTTCCTTTGGTATTTTTTGCCAGTCCAGATACCATCTGATTGAGAAAAATCTCAAACAATTCAACTTCCAAAGCATTTAAATGTTGATGTGATGAACTTTATCAGCATTCAAACACAGGAACACCCTGATTCCACCCTCAGTACCCACAAGAAGTCATTTCTACAGGCAAAAACTCATAAACTAGAAACAAATTACAGTTTGATTCAAACAACCCATTTCTTCCTCTGTTTCTCTTTATGAATTAACTCTTATACCACAAGCCTTTTATGTAGCCAAGTCACATGACTACAGCTGCAGCCCAGTGTCAGGCACTGTCCGAAGTGCTGGACGATAGAATTAGCCACTCACATGAGGAATTTGTGTGGAGAATTGAGTGGGACCTGTTAAGAAAATGACCAGCTCAGAAATTAGGGCTATTCAGCATTATAGCTCATAAGCTCTGTGATAGTGGCTGAATCTTCTAAAATTTACCTTGAAATTCTTTTCAGGTTTTAAAGTAAAAGTCCTCTGGTAAAAATTCTACTCCGTTCAATTAATAATCACTCATGAAAGCTAATATCATCAAAGTGACACACACATATATGCATATATACATATATATGTATGCACGGGAGTGTGTAAACACAGCAGTGAGTCCCATTAATTTGTAGCGTATACATTAATAGTATAAAGTTCTTGAATGAAGCAACTGCATTAAACCGAGCACATACTAGACAGCAGAAAAATTGATATGTAGCAAAGGACGAGTCCCACTGTGAGAAAATGAACAACTGGAAAAGCAAAACGAGCTCAACTTTTAAGTTAAAGGATGCCGGTTATCCCAGCATGTGATATAACAGGGGATAATTTCATGCCAGACTTACCAGTGAACATACATGCCCATGCAAATGGAAAGGGGCAGTTTTAAAGACTCCAATGGGTAGAGACTGTATCTGCAGGAGGAAGGAGGGCAGGGAGTGAGCTGTATTTAACCACTGGCTTTTTAATTGCTCTTCTTTTTCACCTGAAGTTTTTAGTAGGCACAGGGTGGCGCTCTATACACAGCCTTGCCAACTTTCAACAAACCCTCCCTTCTTATTATTGTTCTATCAGACCTGGGGGTGGAAATAGAGTGTCAAGGTGTATATCTGCCATGGAGTCTGTGCCTTCCTTTTCCTTATGTTTTAAAATAGTTTCTTTATTATCTTAAATTATTCTAATATAAAACTTCAAATGTTTTTTTTTCTGTGAACCTACTTGATACAGATTCCATAGCACCTTATAGAAGTATTGTTACTATAAGCCACAATTTATTGAATGTGTTGTATATAAGACAAGCATTATGCAAAATTTCTTTTTAAATTCTAATGACAAGCAGTAATTTTTTCAATAGAGCTTATGGGACTTTAAAAAAGATTTTATTTGCCTATTTATTTAATTTATTTGCATGAACATTTTGCCTGCATGTATGTATGTTCACTGTTTGCATGCCTGATGTTCAAAGATGTTATAAGAGGACATCAGATCTCCTGGAACTGGAATTACATGGTGGTTGTGAGCCACCATGTGGGTGCTGGGAACTGAACCCAGGTTCTTTTCAGGAGCAGCCAGTGCTCTTAACTAATGAACCATCTTCCTAGCCCCAATATATACCCCTTCAATGATCTACTTTTGGTGGATAGATGTATAAAATATATTTGATACTTTAAGTGAAAAATTTAATGTGATGCTTTACAGCTTTCATTTCAAATGCCAATTCTAACTGTATATCAGTCTATGAAGTTATATAAATTTTGAGTTTGCTTAATTTTGGTTTGTGATTGATGGTTTTATTCGTTTGCAAGGTTCTTAAAAAGTTTGTTAACAATAAAAATAAAAATATTTACTTTTAACTTTGTGTGTATGTGTGTACCACATATTTAAAGGGACCCAGAGGCCAGAGGAAGGTGTTGATCTCCTGGAACTTGTATTAAAGCCCTGTGCCACCATGCCTGGTCTTGAACCCTACACCAATTAATTACTCAAAGAGTTGTTGGCATCCCTCCACGGAAGCATTCTTTCAGTCTGCAGGTATTGCCTTCTTTAGGCTTCAGTCATTAGCGAGTATTAGAGAGATCTTTCTGAGAGGTATGATGCCCAGAAAATAAATTGGGACATCTTAGTGACACATACATAATATGAGGCAGTGCTTAAGGGTACTGATTTAGAATGGGAATTCTTGGGTAATTGTGGATACAGCACTGACTTCTCTTATGTTTCAGCCTTCCGGTAAACAAGAAACATTTGTAATAGGGCTATAGGATGGCAATACAGTAACAATGAAATTATTAGATACATGTAAATTGCCTATGTTAGAATATTGCCTAGGTGGAGTAAATGATCAATTACTGTTAACCTTATTATTATTATTTCATTATTACTTGTTTTTCTTCCCAATTACTAGAATTAAACAAAAACCATGTTAAATAATTTCTTTTTAAAGCCCACCTGAGACCTTGAAAAAATACCACACCTATCAAATTGTAGGTAGGACAGGTATAAAATATGGGTTTAAGATTTTAAACTTTTCAATCTGCTACTGGCTGGAGTCTCTCAGAGGACAACCATTGATACTCACAGCCAAACACTAGATGGAACACAGGGAGACTTGTGGAAGAGTGGGGGTAAGGATAGAAAGACCCGCAGGGGACAGGAGCTCCACAAGAAGACCAACAGAGCCAACTAACCAGGGACCAGGGGAACTTGTGCAGACTGAAGCAACAAACAAGGACCATGCATAGACTAGACCTGGGTACCCTACACAGATGTAGCCAACGGGCAGTTCTGGATTAATGTGGGTTCCTAGTAAGGGGAGTGGAGGCTGTCTCTGACATGAACTGTTGCCTGCTTTTCAATCACTTCCCCTGGGAGAGAGGATGAGCTCAGTCCTGATGCAACTTGATGTTTGATGTGCTGGAGTGAGTTACAGAGGGGGTGGGGGACGACTCCCATTTTCTGAAGAGTAGGGGAGGGGATACTGGGAGATGTGGGAGGGAGGTGGGGCTGGGAGGAGAGGAAGGAGGGGCTAAGATCCAGATGTAAAGTGAATAAATAAAAAAATTTAAATTAAAAAATACATCACGGAGATGCTAGTTACTAGTTTCCCCACCTTAATAAATGATCCATTGATTACTTATCAGCTTGGTGGTCTCAGAAAAACCATTTAAACTCTCAGAATTTCAGTTAGTTCATCAGTGAAAAAAAGATAACAAGGGCTCAGTACATTTTACTCTTAACATTAGATCACTGTGTTTGCTGGTTTAATAAGACACAAGGTCAACTGCACCTACCTGATGCCTATGAGGTGTTTATGGAAAGATACCACGTGATGGCACAAGGCAAACTTTTGCCCTCTAAGAGGCTCTGCAGCCCAAAGAGCTTTTGGAAAAGCAGATGCAGAAGTTATAAAATTAAGAATCTTTCTCTCTCTTTCTCTGCCTAAATTTACTTATGTATCCCAGGTTGGACTAGAATTCATGGTCCTCCTGCCCCAGCTTCTGAGTGCCAGGGTTACAGTCAGGTATGAGCCACCGTGCTGGGCCTTGGTGGGTGTCTCTGTGCAGGTAGTTTAGTGGGAGAGCACTTGTATTGCTGCATGTGTGGGACCTTGGGTTCGATAGAAAACAACGGAAAAAAAAAAGAAGGAGGGAAAGGAGGAAAATAAAGAGAAATGAAAGATTACACCGCAGGAGGAAAGTCTCATCTAGTTGCAGATCTTGGCATTTAGTTAAATTTCTTATTTTAATCCCCAATGGTGGGGAAAAAACGGACAACGAAGATTAGGATTATGGTCAGAGATATACCTGACTCAGGGTTATACAGCTTCCTTTTCCTTCTTATCACCCTATGACCTTCTGCAAGTCTCCGCCTTCTACAGCAATCAGATTAACTTCATATTTTGTAAGAGTTTTGACTTATTTTAAAAACAGGTTCCACGGCTTTGCTCCTTCTAAACTGCAGATATTCTTCTCCTAAGATTCTTCTTGCTGCCGCAATGGCGATTCGTACTCAGTTATTCTGATGTCATTTTATTTGGCTACTGAAGAAAGCAACTGAAATGGCTATAATGGCTGCAATTCAAAATAAAAATGAAGCATTGCCATATATCCGAGCTCTGGGGAGATGACCAGATGATAATCAGGACAACGTATACGCAGAAAGAAGAAATGCACTCACTCAGTGAATTAACGAGAACAAATGAACCCTGTATGTGCCACTGCCTTCTTGAGAGGGGGAAAGCTCCATTATATAAAAGAAACTGATATTTGAGAAAGTGTTTTTGGGCTTGCTTTTTCCCTCCACTTAACCAGAGGTTTGCAAACCGACCTTAAAATTATATCACCACAGTACAGATGGCAGTGTATCTTTTTTTTTCCGTCCTCTGCATTTACTAAGCGTTAAAGTGAGCGTGAACTGAATGAGGAGACACTGCCTTCTGTAGAGCGGTGGTTCTCTAAGTCTATTCATTAACTCACTCTTTGCAAAGAGTGTTCAAGTCAGAGTGGTAACTAACCAGAGGAGTTCCGAGCCACCTGACTGGGAAACGCTTTTGCTCCACTGAGACAGCAGTCATGGTAGGAGAGGCCAATCTCCTCCAGCGCTGCTCATCTCAGCGCCCAGGACCGAGAGGTTGGACTCACAAGCCAAGAGGTGGTTTGCTCATTTAGGGTGTAGGAGCCAGAGGCTACTGGCCTCGGGCACTGAGTTTGGAAGCTTTACTCTGGAAGCAAACCACCGGTCCCCGTGGCAGCTGGCAGCTTCTGTCGTTTTCAGCGTTGACAACAGTGGGTGGTAGGAGCGCGCAGTGCGAGGCGTCATCTAGTACGGGACTTCTCATACAGGTCTTGGGGAGACCAAGGGCCTACACTGTCATACTTCAGCTCCTGACAGAGGCAAGTATTACGGCTCTCAGCTGGGGAGTTGATCTCCTCAGCCACCATTGGCAGGCGCTGGTATTACAGCTCTTAGGGGGCCAGGGTAGCTGAGGTACTTCTGCTGTTCTGGAATCTTTCGGTAACCGGTAACCGCGGCACAGTTTCTCTTATTCAGCTCTTTACACTCTTCATCACCCCTGCTTTCTGTTGGCCCAGCCCCCCCCCCCCCCCCCCCCCCCCCTTTTTTTTCCCCCCCCCCCCCCCCCCCCCCCCGAGATGCTTCTGGGTCCCTCTTGTCGCTATTGCCGCTGTTGCTGCTGCCACCTTCACTTCTGCCACTGTTACCAGCTCAGTCTGATCAACCAATAAAGACCAAAAAAATCGGTTAAAAAAATCTGGGGGAAGCTTTTATTACGACTAGTGTTGTAACAGCAGAGGCAAAGCAGAAAGCTCCCTTCTCATGTCTTAAACGTGCCAGACGGCCTGTTTCCAGCCACAAAGGCGGTGTGATAAAGGCATAGGCCACCATATAAACGAAGGGCCCCACTTTCATCAATCACGGCAGTTTGTACTGCTCAGGAAGGACTGTTTCGTACCAATCGTAGGTCTTCTGCGAGGCCACCGGGGCAAATGCTTCTCCTCTGATCTGGCCTGATGAAAATGGCTGCAAGGTTATCTTCAGACAGATCTGTGTGATTCTTCCTACTGAAAAAACAAAGGTGGGCCTGAGAGATTTATGAGTCAACGTATTTGTTCATTTTTTTTTTTTAACCTTTAAAAAAAACTATTGGGTAGAGAATATAGACAACTTTTTTTCTCTCTCAAAGTTGTGTGTGCATTAAGTTTTAGTCTGAATGCACTTATTTTTTTCTGCTATTTTCTCATTAAACTTGTCACTTACTTGCCTAAATTTTGCCCAAGTATTCATTTTGCAGATGTTCTCACTTATTCGTTGAAGCCAGATGGGGCATACATTTTAAACAAGTAAGCACAAAATAGGACAAAAGATCACTACCCAGGTTAGTTTTTATCATAAAAATGATTCTTACAAGCATATAAATCTATGTAATTTTGAGACAAAAAAATCATCTGCTTTTAATCAAAAGATCACATTAATTTTATAACATGTTAATCTGCGGAAATTCATCTCATAGAGATAAATAATGAAACTATCTAAATATGTAGAACTCTGATGGTCCTCTTGCTTGTGCCAGGTTTTTTTTTTTTTTTTTAAATTGCAATGAAGCACACTTAACTGAGTTGGATTTTTAAAGTCTGGAAGCAGCAGATTTCCCCAGAGTTGTATCAGATATCAGAATCAAGGGTTATTAACATTACAAAGAGCACCACCGTCCTACAGTGCCCCCTTATCATTTTGAGCAGCTGCCTCTAGGCAACACATTTAACCTTGGGAAATGTGATAGAAATTGTGCATAGTCAAAACTGCAGTAGATTCCCTCAACTGGGATCTACTGTAAAGTGTTATTTAGCTGCAACACAACAGAAAGATGAAACCCTTATCACTTGATGTTTATCGTTTCCATTCTAACTCCCTCAATACCGTTACATTACTTAAAAACAGCAATATTCCATTTGCTGGCAGGACATTGTTTTCCCTACTGAGAATGTCATTACAAGGAAAGGCCCCTGGAAAAGGAGTGTTAAATATTTAAATATAGGAGCACATATCATTCACTCTAGGTATCTTAGGGCAAGACGCACAAGGTGAATTTTGTTTTTTAAACTTAGGTTTGGTTTCTATTTTGGCTTTTTATGTTATTACTGGCTAAGATTAGAAATCATCTAGAAATAGGCGTATGCCTTTATAAAAGCAAAGTTGTCAAAATGTTTTGAGAAACTTAAGACCTTTCATAGCTTTGGTCCAATAATTTGGGTCATGGGATTTAGTTTTAGATACTGTTACAGATGTGGATGAGGGTTGAGAGGCTATCTAATGTTACTTCTAGATTCTTGTGTCATAAAATAAGGAGTCCGATTAGAGAGGTAGAAAGAGGTGAGGTTTCTTAAGAAAGAGAGCAGGTCTTAGAAAGGAAGAAAGCAAGAGAGTAGGGAAAGGATAGAAGCTCATTGATATCAAGGCCAGAGCTCTCACCTTAAAGGGGACAAGAGGCTGTTTATTCTAGAGCTGTTTTGAGGGACCATGGTCTGGGAATACAGATTTTGGTTACCCCAAATGTTCTAAAGCACAAGTAGTTTTATGAATTTTTCATATTATTACAGAACAAGGAACGTTATAAATCAAGGCAAGTTTAAAATCCATTGATGGGCACACCAAAGAGGAGGTACAATGAAATGAAAAGTGTTATTACATATGCTCAAGATGTTGATTTTTTAGCTTCTGGATTGGCAAAAACTAGTGTTCTTCTAAGTTCATAGATTCTAAAAGTTTTTTTTTTTTTTTTTTGTCTGTTGTCATAAATGTTAGTTTTGATACAGAGTGGAGCAAAGATTGGCTGTTTCAGAAGATTAACACTAGCCCAAGGTAATTAATTGGCCTTTGAACCTGCAAAATTCCAATCTCTGCCCAGTGTTGAAATTCCGAATTGGTCACCACTCCCTGCAGATACAGAATCCTTCTAGGATTTTTATTTTAATTTTTATTCACTGCCAGACACAGCTTCTTTTTTAAGAATTGTTGTTCACAAGGCTCACAAAATTATGAACCTTTATGGATCATTTATCTAGGACCTATGCTCTTACACATTTGCATATTATGGATTTTTTCTATTGTATGCTTTGTCCCTCTCAAGCTTCTGCCTGGAGATTTCCAGTTTTCCCCTCTTTTCCTGATTTCCTGCCACCTCTGTCTCTCTTACTGCAGTACTCCTGCACCCACAGCTGTGGTCTCAGAAATCTTTCCGTGGGACAGCCTTCTAATGTTTGCCAGGCTGATAAAGGGTGTGTAGTTCCCGCTTAAGAGAGACCGTAAAACTCCGTATGGTGTTTAGTTTTCATTGTCAACTTGGCATAAAGCTGAATCAAGTGCACAAAGCACCTCAATAAGGGATTGTCTAAATCAGCTTGTTTTCTGGGTATGTCTGTGGGTGATCCTGTTGGTTAAGTTAATTGAGGCGGTAAGATCTGCTCGCCCTAAGTGCAGCTTTCTCTGCGAAGAGGATTGAAGACTGCATATGAGCGAAGAAAGCATGCCGAGTGAAGAAAGCATGTCGAGCATGAACATACATGCGTTAACTCATTGACCTTATCTTGATTGTAGAAGCAATGTGACCAACTCCTTCAAGTTCCTGACTGCCCTGCAAGAATGCACTGTAATTTGGAATTATGAGCTAAATAAAACCTTTCTTCCGTAAGTTGTTTTTATTGGGATGTTTTATCACAGTGAGTAGAACCACAATTAAGACACACACACATTCTAGTTTGTCCTTTGATTGGATAAGTTTTTGATCCCCTATTGTATGAATTATATAGAATATCTGCATCACAAAACATTTTGCTTGAAAGCGCTGTATTCTAGGAGACACGAAGTTTACAAGCAAATTAAAGCTGCAAGGTCTAAGTAAGCATCACAACTGATGACTCCAGAAAGATCAAGAGACAAGAAAGCCATGACTATGATTCTCCACAAGAGTTAGTTTTTCATAGCTTCCTCCCAAGAGTAAGATACTTTGGATTGCAGAGAAATGAACAACAGAAACCATACTGGTAGTTATATGTGGAGAATGTTTGAGAATAAAAAGAACAATTTATAGAAGGAATGTAATGGTGGAGTAGGTTAAGAAGGAAGCAGAATATCACCTCTAAATGAAATGTCATTATCACATGCCTCTCCTCAAAGCTCAGGGATCGCTGAAGAAGAGGAAGAGAAAAGATTTTAAGAGTCAGACATGGTGGATGACTCCAAGAAAACATTTTTTCTTCTTTTTTTAAAAAAAATCATTAATTAATCAATTTATTTATTACAATTTATTCACTTTGTATCCCCACTGCAGCCCCCTCCCTCATCTCCCCTCAGTCTCACCCTCCCTCCCTCTTTTCCCCCATGCCCTTTTCCTAGTCCCCTGATAGGGCAGGATCTCTTCCCCTTCTATCTGACCCTAGCCTATCAGGTCTCATCAAGGCTGGCTGCATTATCTTCTTCTGTGGCCTGGCAAGGCTGTATCCCCCAGGGGAAGGTCATTGAAGAGCCAGCCACTGAGTTCATGTCAGAGACAGTCCTTGTATCCCTTTCTAGGGAACCTACTTGGAAACTGAGCAGCCTATGGGCTTCCTCTGAACAGAGGGTCTAGGTCTTCTCCATTCATGGTCCTTGATTGAAGTGTCATCTCTGCAGGCCCCCCCTGGGCCCAGGTTTTTTGGCTCTGTTGTTCTCCTTGTGGAGTTCCTATCCCCTCCAGGTCTTTCTATCTCCCTCTTTCTAAAGAAGCTAAACAACAAGGAGGACCCTAGGGAAGATGCTTAATCCTCATTCAGAAGGGCAAACAGGATAGACGTTGGAAGTAGAAGAAGACAAGGAACAGGACAGGAGCCTTCCAGAAAGGGCCTCTGAAAGACTCTACCCACCAGTGTTTCGAAGGAGATACTGAGACTCATAGCCAGACTTTGGGCAGAGTGCCGGAAACTTTATGGAACATTTTTCTTTTTTAAAGACACGATAGGGCTGATGCGCAAATAAATTCGGAGAGGTTGTGACAGCAAAGGACCCGCACAGATTCCAGCTAGACAAGACCTCGGCACAGAGAAAGGGAAGTAGGCATTGCTTGGAGAGGGAAAACCAGTTTCTTTTTTCAGTGGAGCAACACTGGGTATACAAACTACACTCCTGACTAGGCCCCATGCGCGGAAGTCAGAATTGAAATACATCCCCACAAGGGTGATTTTCTCTAAATATTCACGTAAAACGGTACCTTGCCTCCTCCTTCAGCACCGCAGCAGCTGCCACACAACACAGCCCCTTCTCCACTGCACATACGGTAAACTCACTCAGACTGTGGATGCTGTGCATTGTTTGAATTGTATTCCTGTAACTTCCCTCATGCAAAAGAAATTTAACATAAACTTTTTTTGACAAACACACATACACATCCATCATTCTATTTACATTAAAACAATGATAAATATCTCACATTTATTATTTGTATTTAAGAATATTCTGGGAAAGAAATCAATAGCAATTAACCTAATAAAAAGATTTTCAAAATGTTCATTGCTTAGAAGTATTTCGATGAATATAAAATACATTCATTATAGTTTGTATGGTTATATTTTATATAATTTTATCTTGTTATTCTTTAATATTAAGAAATTACATAGAATTTCATTTTTAAAAAATCTGTTTTAGCAGAAAATTCCCATCCAAATCTATGAGGTCAATGGTAAATTTCATAACTTAACAAA
The DNA here is from genome assembly GCF_907164565.1 of Psammomys obesus. NCBI lineage: Eukaryota > Metazoa > Chordata > Mammalia > Rodentia > Muridae > Psammomys > Psammomys obesus. The sequence goes on from NW_026596034.1 coordinate 12,481,811, forward strand.
AATTTTATCTTGTGACTCCATGGATATGATTTGAAATACATAGCATTTAATGCATTTTAGAGTTTTATGAAACATATTTATAGACCCAATAAAACCATATTCATAGGTTCTCAGAAGTTTTGATTACAGAAGGTTATCAACCTGGATGCCCTTATCAGAGAGCTTAGTGTATCCTTAAAAGACTTAAATTCATGAATGTACCTTAACACATGCATGAATATACCACACACACACACACACACACACACACACACACACACACACACATACGCACACACACTTTAAATTAGGTATGCCCTAAATACAAATTTTAATATATAATTAAAATGTAAAAATAAAATGACCACAAGTTTTGTTGTTCGGTTAGTTTGGGAATTTTAGGGCCAGGTTAAGTTGTGTCCCAGGCTGTGTTAGACACCAAATGACACACAGTTGCATGAAGAGAACTATCACAACACTTGTTACACAATTACATTAAGCCAGAACATGCACAGTAAAACAAAACTGAAAGTTTTCGTCTCTATCTTTGGAGGAAACACGTTGAGTTCTTGGAGACATCAGTAATGATGTATTGTATTTCTGCACTGCAGTGTGTTCTTTTGGGTGTCACATTCTGATCTGTAAGGTCATCAGGTGAGAGGTTGTCCCCTTCCTTCTCTGGAAATGACAGACCTTTGGGTACTTACATAAAAGACATGGCCACAGGGGGCGTTTGATGTACTCATGCATGGGCTTTGCATTGAGAAGCAGGTCTGTCTTCTGTCCCTTGATCTCTGAGGCTTATCAGAAAGATACCTAGGTTAATAGTCTCAGCAAAAGGCATCACAAGTACAGTCACCTGAATCCCTTTTCTCTGACCCTCTTTGTCTTCTTTCTGATCTCTGTTCTTTAGGACCAAGAAGTGTCCAACAGCTTAGTTTGTGCAATTTGAAGTCCTGTTGCTGCTTTTGATGTTTTCTAAGAAAGTCAAGGCCTGACTGTGTAATGAGATATTGACCACGAAGAGCTTGCTCCTCTGGGCATGAGGGAGTAAGGTTCTCCACTATTTTATAAGCTTCAATTAGCCTCTTAAGACAAGAAGTGTAGGCATAAAGATGGAGCAGAGATTGAGGAAATGATCAACCAATGACCCAACTTGAGATCAGGGGGAGCGAGGCAACCCCCTGATACTATTAATGATGCTCTGCTATGCTTGCAGAAGGAACCTAACATAATTGCATTCTGAGAGGCTTCATCCAGAAGCCTTATGGAAACAGATGCAGAGACCCAAAGCCAAACAAAAGGCTGAGCTTGGGCAGTTTTGTGGAAGAGTGGGAGGAAATATAAAGGGATCCAGAGGGGTCAAGGACATCACAAGAAAACCTACAAGGTAATCTAACCTGGGCCATGGGGGCTCACAGAGACTGAACCAGCAACCGAAGAGCATGCATGGGCTGGACCTGGACACCCTACCCATATGTAGCAGATGTGCAGCTTGGCCCCTAACAATAGGAGTAGGGGCTGTCTCTGACTCTGTTGCCTGCCTTTGAATCCATTTCCTCTAGCTGGGCTGCTTTGTCTGGCTCCAGTGGGAGAAGATGCACTTAGTCTGCTGCCACTTGAGGTGCCAGGCTAGGATGGTACCCTTTGGGCACCCTATTCTCTGAGAAGAAGGAAAGGGGTAAAAAGGCAGAGGAGGGCATGAGGGTGGGACTGGGAGAGAGGGAAGGGGATGGGATTAAGTTGTAATGTGATTAAATAAATAAATAAATGAGGAAAGAAGATGATACAATTAAAACAAAAAAGAAATCTGGCAGGGTTTTCTTTTTTTCCTTGAGGCTTTTTGAATACAGTTTTCATCCTTGTGGTGAGACTCTGTATTATCACTTTTCATCTATGGATCCCCGCTAGGGTGATAATTCCAGGCAGTATGTTCCTGACCTGAGAGGACTTGTGCTCCCACCAGATGATGTGGATTTTGATTAAATCATTTAACCCATGTGCCTTTTAGCTTCTTCCTCATGCTCAGGTTTTCTTCCAAGTTAGAGAGCACAGTCATGACTAAGTACAGGTGTTTCCATATAAGACCATAAGGTAAAGCGAGGGGAAGTTACTAGTAAATTGGGGTGAGTCCTCAATGAAGCTTCTTTGTATGACTTAAAGGCTGTGGCTGGAAAGGAACATGGAGCCTAATTGTTCCTGAGGCTTCAGGCATTTGACTTTAGGGGAGTGCTCTTGGTTTAGGAATAGAGAGTGTGTAGGAAACTCTCTTCCTGGTATTTAAAATGGCATGACTTGGTTCCCTCTTCTCTGGTAACTTGGTAAACAGAAAAGTAAAACAAAATAGAAATTGAACACAAACAGGGTTCTCTGGGGTATTATGGGTGTCCCGTAGGCTGGTAGAGGGAGATGAAGACTTGTACACATCAGAGCGTTTCCCTTGAATATTGTCAAGTTGTTCCAGCTGTAAGTTGGTAATGTAGCTTAAGCTCCCATCCTTTGCCAAACTTCTCATCACCCAGCTTTCATTAAGAGCAGATAGTACCATAGAAAATTACAATTATCTTGTTCTTCTTAAGTTTTTGGATTCCTAGGATGAAATTTATTTAAATTCTTGAGGTTCTTGAGGATGTGTTGTAGTGGGGATTCCAAGGAAACTGGAGATGAGAGTTCCGTGGTGATCCTTAGGGGAGAGACAAGACATGAAGGTCCTCTGGAGTTGTGGGGGTGCCCTTATTGTTACCCTCACATGGAATCCTTACATTGGTTTGAGTCACAGTCCTTTTGAGACTGCTACTCCTCTGGTCAGAATTTAAACCAATGGCCTGACTGTCTCTCCCCACAATGTTGGAATGAAGTCCCAGATACAAGCATTTCCTTCACCTTCAACTCCTCTTTCCTAAGGAGTTCTTTTTTTTTTTTTTTTTTTAAAGCCTCCAGTATTAGATTGATAACAACAGCAAGGAGGCTTGTCTCTGTTCTTGAACCTGCCATGACTCTCTGTGGGGAAGGTGTAAGGAGATGAACAAAGGGAGGAAGAGAATGGAGCTGGGTGAGTAAGGTGTTATTAGACAAAAAGGTTTTTGGGGTGTGGTGATACTTGGAAGACCTAGTGGTCAGCACGCAGTGTGGAAATGAGGTGTCAAGTGGCCATTACTGTCTGCACCAGCACCATCATGGCTGACCCCTCGAAGTGAGCAACATTTCATGCGCCTCCTGCCATCTGTAGTCTGTGTTCTCCACATGTCTGCTGCTATCTTTGGTTGGCATCCTGTATGTGGCTGCAGCCCTTTTTGGCCAGCATAGCTTTCCTATGTGCACATGTTCGATTACTGACAGCACACATGTTTCTTACAGTCTGCCTCTGTGCTCATCTTGCTAATATCCACTGCTAGCATCAGCAGATAGATAGACACTATAATGTCAAGGGTGCGCTTGTTGGCCCTTGTATTAAAGCTGGATGTCATTGCTAGCAGGTTGAGGGTGAGGGTCTGATTACTTACCTTAGCCTTATGCTAATCCATGAAAGAGAATGAAATGAAATGGGACTTAATGACACGAGGCTACCATCATTGCTTCCACCAGAGTCTGCCATAAGCGTTTCAAGTGTTTAAGGGTAAGTGAAGTGGGCAGGAAGTAAAGAAATGGATGTGTTGATGAGGTGAGTGAGTATTAGTAGAAAGTAAAAAGGAGAGCACTTTTGATTCCTGCTCTGCTCCTGGCTCCTATTGCAGTAGATCCAGCTGCATGCCTGTGGTCTCTGTTTCTGGGTCTATGATCTCTATGTGCTTTGGGGAAAAAATGAAAGAAAAAAGGGAAAGAAGGATGGAGGGAAGTAAAGAGGAAGGAAAAGGGAGAGAGGAAGAGAAGGAGAGAGGAAAGGGAAGGCCTGGAGAAATGAAGAGAGAGAAAGCAAGAAAGGGAATAAAGAGAGTATCTTGGGCTCCTTTGAGATAAAATTTTTGAGAGCTTAAAGGCATAAATCATCCTTTCTGGCTGGCTGCTCACCTTCTGGGATTTCAAGCATCTCTTGTCCCAGAACAGGGAATTGGGCCAGTTCCACACGTGTAGTGCTTGAAACAGTTTGTTAAGAAAGAAGGACTTCCTAGTAAGGAGGTAGGCTGAAGAGGTGGGAAATTTTAGATCCTTGCTAGGGATGGGTTATGAGACTCACAACCCTTTGTGTACATCATTGCAATAGTGCCCGCTTTCTTCCACACCTGTCACAGGCCTTTCTTCCCAATGTTCTGTCCTTTCCATGTAATCCTTGGTGACAGTGGTGGTACTGGTGGAGGTATGTCTTTTCTCCTTCCCTGGGTTTCTTCATATGCTAATCTCTGAGCACAGTACCATTAATTACGGTGAGAAGTAATGCTGTTTTATGCCATGTTCTGTCATCTCTTCTAATTCTTAGGGGAAACATGAATTCAAGGTTGCCAACAGAAATCTGTGGAGTAGAAAAGCTCAGTAGCTTTTAAGATTTCATGGACAGGAGAACCTCCCCTATCAGCGGTCTTGGGGAGTAGCATGCATGCAGAAAGGGGAGGGATGGTGGGATCGGGAGGGGAGAAGGGAGGGACTTATGGGGGGATACAAAATGAATAAAGTGTAATTAATAAAAATTATAAAAAAAAATAAAAGATTTCATGGACAGGTACCAGTCAAGCCTTCAACTCCTGGAGCTACTGAGAAACAACACTTTGTCCAAAATTGAAGCCTTTGAAATGTTGTTACTGTTATATTAATGAAGATGAAGAATTGAAGAAAAAGTTACAGTCAAAACTGAATCCTTAAAATTATGCAACATCAAATGATATTAACAAAGATTTTATGTTGATGGCATTGGAAAAAATAACTGTTAACATAAATGTTGGATAATATTTATTTAAGCTGCAAGCAACAAAAAGATATACATCAAAATGCCAATAGCATTGTATCTAAGTTGTATAATTATATTAGAATATTGATTTTTATTCTACTTTCTCCTTTATTGTCCAATTATCTTCAATGAGTATATTTTACTGTAGAAATAACAAATACACTTAAAATCTGACATTTAAAAAATATCTGTCAAGGACATTGGATCATATTTTTAAGTTTTTAATTTTTTTTTATTAATCACAGTTTATTCACTTTGTATCCCAGCTGTAGCCTCTTCCTTCATCCCCTCCTAACTCTACCCTTTCTCCCTGTTCTCCTCCCATGCCCCTTTCCCAGTCCCCCTTCTTTCATAAGATTCCCTGCACTCTACCCAATGTTTGGCTATGAGTCTCAGCATCTGGTTTAATATCCTGCTGGGTAGATTCTTTTAGAGGTTCTCTGTGGTAGGTTTCTGTCCTCTTCCCTGTTTTCTCCCTCTTCTGATGTCTATCCTGTTTGACTTTCTGAATGAGGATTGGTCATCTTATCCAGGGTCCTCCTTCTTGTGTACCTTCTTTTTTTTCTTCAAATATATTTTATTTTTATTATTTACAGTTTATTTACATTGTATCCCGAATGTAGCTCCCTCCCTATCCTCTCCCAATTGCACCATCCCTCCCTCTTCTCTTCCAATGCTCCTCCCCCAGTCCACTGATGGGGAGGTCCTCCTCACCTTCCATCTGATCCTAGACTTTCAGGTCTCACCAGGACTGCCTGCATTGTCTTCCTCTGTGGCCTGGCAAGGCTGCTCTCCCATTAAGGGGAGGATGATCAAAGAGCCAGCCACTGAGTTCATGTCAGAGACAGCTCCTGTTCCCCTTACTAGTGTACCCACTTGGACACTGAGCTGCCATGGGCTACATCTGTGCAGGGGTTCTACGTTATCTCCATGCATGGTCCTTGGTTGAATTATCAGTCTCAGAAAACACCCCTGTGTCCAGATTTTTTTTGGTTCTGTTGCTCTCCTTGTGGAGCTCCTGTCCCCTCCAGGTCTTTCTATTTCCCCCTTCTTTCATAAGATTCTCTGAAATCTGCCCAAAGTTTGGCTATGAGTCTCAGCATCTGCTTTGATACCCTGCCGGGGAGAATCTTTCAGAGGCCCTCTGTGGTAGGCTTCTGTCTTGTTCTCTGTTTTCTCCCTCTTAAGATGTCTATCCCCTTTTCCTTTCTGAATGACGATTGAACATCTTACCTAGGTTCCTCCTTCTTAATTAGCTTATTTAGTGTAAAGATTTTAATATGTTTATCCTATATTATATGTCCAATATCCACTTAGAAGTGAGTATATGCTATGTGTGTCTTTCTGCTTCTGGGACACCTCACTCAGGATGATCTTTTCTAGATCCCACCATTTGCCCACAAATTTCATGATTTCCTTTTATTTATTTATTTTTTTTAAATTGCTGAACAGTATTCCATTGCGTAAATGTACCACAATTTCTGAATCCATTCCTAAGTTGGGGGACACCAGGTTGTTTCCAGCTTCTGGCTATTACAAATAAAGCTGCTAAGAACATGGTAAAGCAAATGTCCTTGTTGTAAACTTGAACAGCTTTTGGATATATGCCTAGGAGTGGTATAGCTGGATCTTGAGGAAGCACTATTCCTAATTGTCTGAAAAAGCACCAAATTGATTTCCAAAGTTGTACAAGGTTACATTTCCACCAGCAATGGAGGAGGGTTCCCTTTTCTCCACATCCTGTTCACATGTATTGTCACTTGAGTTTTTGATCTTAAAGATTCATATGGGTGTAAGGTGAAATCTCAGGGTTGTTTTGATTTGCATTTCCCTGATGAGTAAGAATGTTGAGCATTTCTTTAAGTGTTTCTCTGCCATTCGATATTCCTCTATTGAGAATTCTGTTTAGCTCTATGTACCCATTTTTAAATTGGATTACTTGATTGGTTGCTTTTTTAACTTCTTAAGTTCTTTATATATTCTGGATATTTGCCCTCTGTCAGATATAGGGTTGGTGAAGATCCTTTCCAAGTCTCACTTGATGAGAATAAAGTGCCCCTCCTCATCTTTTTGATTAATTTTGGTTGAAAGTCTATTTTAATAAATATTAGCATAGTTACCCCAACTTGTTTTCTGGGTCCATTTGCTTGAAAAACATTTTTCCAGCTCTTTACTCTGAGGTAGTGTTTATCTTTGTTTCAGAGATGGGTTTCTTGCATACAACACAATGTTGGATCCTGTTTCCTTAACCATTCTGTTCGTCTGTCTTTTTATTAGAGAGTTGAGTCCATTGATGTTGATAGATAATAGTGACCAATTAATGTTAGTTCCTTTTATTGTAGAGTTGTAGTGTTTCTATCCTTGTTTTCTTTTAATTTTTTGTTGTGAAGTTATGTACATCCTGTGTTTTCCTGGGTGTAAGTTGATTTCATTAGATTGGAGTTTTTTTTCTAGTATCATAGTTGGGAAAATTTTCTTCTATGGTTTTCTTGAAAATATTTTCTGGACCTTGGAGCCTGGAATCTTTTTGTCTATTCCTATTATTCCTAGATTTCGTCTTTTTGTGCATCCTTGATTTCTTGGATGTTTTATGTTTCCCGATTTTACTTTTTCTTTGAGAGATATATCAGTTTCTGCAATTGTATCTTCAACATCTGAATTCTCTCTTCCATCTCTTGTATTCTGTTGGTGATGCTTAACTTTGAGGTTCCTGATCTTTTCTCCAAGTTCTCCAGTTCCACAGTTTTCTCTGTTTGTGTTTTCTTTATTGATTTTAATTCTGTTTTCATGTCTTGTATCATTTCCTTCATGTTTGAATGTGGATTCCTGTCTTGCCATGATGGCGTCTTTTTATGTTCATTTTTTCTCTATATACCTCTACTTGTTCCTCTATATGTGCCTTTATTTGTTTGGCTGTATTTGCCTCTATTTCTTTGAGAGCTTTGTTTGTTTCCTCTTTATGTGCCTTTAATAACTGGATAAGCATAGATTTGAGATAATTTTCTTGTGTTTCCAATGAATTAAAATATCCATTGATTTTTGGGGTTGCTGGTGAAGCCATGATGTCCTGATTTTTGTTGGATGTATTCTTATGTAGACCCCTACTCATCTGCTTATCTGTCACCTTTGCTGTTTGTTCCTGGAGTGTGTACTTCAGACTGGGTTTGTCTGTCTCTGGTGTCTGGAGCATTCTTCAGGAAGATGAGAGAGGTCTACTGGTTCAAGAGTGGGTGCTCGTGTTTCAGCTGTAGCTAAGGGAGGAATGTCACAGGTACATGTGTGCAAGCACAGGAGTGTGTGTGGAAGTGTGCCTTGAAGGACAGGGTGCTAGAGCGTATAGATGCCTGGGAGGGTGGAGCATAAGAGCAGGTAGGGGTGCTGGTGCTATTCATGGGCACAATGCGCATGTGCAGGTGCCCTGAATGCCTCAGTGGCTTACATGTCTGTCATCCTATTCTCCAGTATTCAGATTTGTCTGGGTTGCACCATCTTGGCTCCAGGAATTGTTTGCCTGGACTCCACTGGGGTACCCACAGATCAGGGGCTTCAATGTTGAGAACGCTGCTCCAAGGATCCCTATGTTGCCCACAGTTGGGGTGTGGGTGTGGGGGTGATCTTATGTGTGGCTGCTAGCATAGAGAGACCCTGGATCTGAGGCTGTTCAAACACTCCCTTTAGGGGTACTCACTGCCTCACAGGTCTAATCAGAAAGTACCTGGTTGTACCCCTGTTCTTTACTCTTAGATTTGGGCTTGAAAGGGCAAATGAAAGTGTCAGAGATCCATCAGCTCAGTGGTTTCCCTGCCTCTGCTGTCTTGGTCACCTATTAGGGAGGCTCATTCTTGGGGCAACCACTCTTCCTCCCCTGAGCAGGGAGGCCCATGCTTGGGGCAAGGGGGAGTGCAGGGGGTTGAATATTCGATACTCTTAGGGCCTGGAGACATCCGTGGGTGAGCTGGATCCATACTGGCCTGCCTCACGGATTGTCCCCGCTCACCCAGGAAGTCATAATGTTGATGCTCTGGCTTCAGCTGACCCCCACCCCTATCAATTTCGGAGTTTTGGATCCTGTGCCCCTTTGATATGGTGTGCGCTGGTCACTGCCATCTTTGACTCCCCTGTTTTTAACTTTTTGAGTTAAAAATCATCTATTTTCTTTTATAGGCCACTTTATAGTCATAAAATAGAGATAATATTGACTTTCATTGACTTTCACCCTCAGCTTAGGTTACTTATCATCAATCATAGACTTTTTTTGATACCGTATCAGTGTACTGGTCTATCTGGAAGCTGAGATAAAGAGAATTTTGCCTCATACCACAAAGAGTTTCCAACTTACAAAATTTTCAGATTATAGACATGTACTGACATCTGATGAACACTACATGTTATATCTAGGGTTAGAAATAGCTTAACATTTTTATCTTAAAGTCATGGCTATTTGTATTTGCTAACTCTCTGCCTACTCAAATAGCTCCATTTGGGTGTGATTGCTCATCTAAATAAATTAAGAAAAAAAACCACCATGTGGTATTTAATTCATAACAAAATTTCTTTTTTTTTGTAATTTAAAATTATTTTTTAATTTATCCACTTTACATTTCAATTGTAGCTCCTCCCCTATCTTCTCCAGGTCCCACCCTTCCTTACTATTTCCCCCATCCCCTCCCCTAATCTTCAGAAAGGGGGAGCTCTCTTTCTGTACCATAAAACACCAGCCTGTCAAGCCTCATCAGGACTGCCTGAAATCTCTTCCTCTGTGTCCTGGCAAGGCCTCGATGCCAGGGGGAAATTATATAGGAACATGCACCAGAGTCTGCATCAGAGACAGCCCCTGCTCCCCTTAGTAGCGAACCCATATGGAGACTGAGCTGCCTATCTGTTCCATCTGAGCAGGTACTGGAGGTCTTCTTAATGCTTGGTTGGTGCATCAGTCTCTGAGACTTCTGGGACCCAAATTTGTTGGCTTTGTTGTTGTAAAGTGGAGTTCTAAAGTGGAGCTCCTGTCCCCTCCAGGTCCTTGTATCCCTTCACTTTTCCATAAGACTCCCAGTGCTCTGTCCAATGATTGGCTGTGAGTTTCAGCCTCTTCTTCAATCACCATGTTGGGTGGTGTCTTTCAGAGGACATCTATGGTATGCTACTGTCCTGTTCCTTCAACTTAACTGCTTCTTGTGTATATTGTTTTTGTCATTCTGAATGAGAATTAAACATCCCCCCTAGGGTCCTCATTAATATTTTACTTCTTTAAGTCTGTGGATTATAGTGTGGTTATTCAGGATTACATGGTAATATCTATTTATAAGTGTGGATATAACATGCGTGTCTTTCTGGGTCTCAGTTACCTCACTAAGGATGATCTTTTCTAGTTCCATACATTAGCCTTCAAATTTTATGATTTCATTGTTTTTAATGGAGGAGTATTGTGTAACTGTACCACAAGGTCTTCATCCATTCTTTTGTTGAAGGACATCTATGTTGTTTCCACATTTTGGCTATTACAAATGAGGCTGCTGTGAACATAGCTGAACAAATATCCTTGTTGTGTGTTAGAGCATTTTTTGGGATATATGCCCAGGAGTGGTATAGCTGGGTCTTGAGGTAGAGCTATTCTCAATTTTCTGAGAAAGCAACAGATTGATTTCCAAAGTTATAACAAAATTTCTATTTTTGCATTCTAACATATGACCTGAGAAATTAAGATGATGCAGCAATTAAGTCAATTTAAAAATTCAGAGTAAACTTTATTCTTGTTCAACTGAGAACTGACAATGAGAGCTATGGCAGTCAGGCAGGCAGAAATTTCTCACCTTGAGGAGCACGTCTCTGGTCTTCAAGTTTAAGACTGAACATGGATTCTATGTACCACCTGGCCTCACACTACAGATCCCAGGTTCTTACTTTCCAGGTCTAATCTTCTCCCTCTCTCTCTGTTTTTTAGCATGGTAATATTTGTCCATGAGAGGCTGTTCTCTTCTCTCTTCTGGCTTTCTATTTTGCCCATGGGATTCTATGGATACAGTATCTTCCCAGGTAGAAGGGTTAAATTTGTCTTTTCTGTTTCAATCTTGTCTCTTCAAGTATGGGCTATATAACAGCAACAGCAACAACAATAAAGATAACTTTTGCATAAAATTAAAGCTTAAAAAACTTATTATTTTTTAAATTTAGGTTGATGCTGTGCAATAGGGCTTGTGGGAGAGGAAAAGTTCTGACCCTATCATCCCAATTCTGTAACACACGACTGGTGAGCGCCCGATGGTGGCTGGGTGCAGCTGAGGAAATGCTTGTATTGTTATCATTAGTGTCAGTCACCTGTAGCTGCTGCCTAGTTTATTTCACAGTAGAAATTTGATTATCCTGTGAACCAATGAGGTTTCGTATTCCTTGTTTTCTCATCTATAACCTCTCTGTCATTTTTCCTTTTCACTGTGATTCCCTCTGTAAAGATCTTTGACAGATGGTCAGCAGTAGGATAGAAAAACATTGAAAACACAAAGGAGAAACAGGATTTCTTAGAAAACCAAGTGGAGAAAATCAGCCAGACATAAGACTCCTTTAAATCAATCAATTTAGGAGGAAGGTTCTATCCAAGCACAACACATTTAAGTTCGCAAGGACCTCTATGTAGGGTTAGATTTTTCAACAACCAACTTTATTTAGAATTTTTAAATGATTTTACCTCCTTTCCAGCCTAATGACCAGAGGTAGGGGAGAAAAAGGTTATTAGGAAGAGGGGGCTGTGGACATTTTTAGATGGAGTTCCTTGGGTCGATTCGACTCTTAGTTGTCTGGATAACATCAGTCCGGTCAACTAGCAAACACCAAACAGCATCTTGAATCAACAGCAGCAGCACAATTCAGTAGAAACAGCAAGACTCTGCGGAGTAGGCACAAGTCAGCAAAAGTGGCAAGACTGAGCCGGCGTGCCATCAGAAGTCCTCTCAGTGTTTCTCTCTGAGAAGTGAAGTGTAGGAAAACAAAGTCCAGTGAAGCAAGGTGAAACTTACAAAGCGTAGTGATGCAAAAACATCGTCTCTGTCCGGGCCTTATTTATCCCTTCCCTGAATCCACACAAAGCTGTTTTTCCACTTGATATGAGACAGCTTCCAGCAAAACATCACATACCCTCTCACATATCTGTTTTCAGCTGACCAAGATCATGCGCCCTCTCATGAGTTTGCTTGTTTGTTTGTTTGTTTGTTTTTTTCAACTGAGGATGAACTAACAATATTTCCACATGCCACATTTGGGACCAAAAAACAAAACCAAACCAAACCAAACAAAACAAAAAAACACACAAAAGAACCCAAAACTTTCACTACTCTTCTAGGTAATGACCATAGTCTATAAATTTTTCTTTTCTTCATATAGGTTAGTTTGATAAGGGGTTTCTGTAAATTGAAAAAAGTTTTAACTCAAAAGGTTACTATGAAGCTCATTTGTATGTTACATGTGAAATACCCTGACAATGTGGTTATGTAAGAATACGTAAAAAATATTTCTTTTCCCCTGTATTTCAAATGGTATCATGGAGAGTGGTTTGGTCTACTCCTGGATCCATGAACTTAGCACAGTCATGGCAACTCTGTGATTCTCATGCTTTGGAGCGAAGTATTACAGAGCAGGATTATGGTTCTTCCAAATGCTCCACCCCCTGCTTCCCTCAACCACTCCGGTAGGCACAAGTTGTGTTTTGGATCTCATTAGGTTCAACATTGCTGTCTACCTTGGGCTACAGTATCTGTTGCAGCTTGGCAGTGTCCGTGCTGGGCACAGCTGTCAGCATCTCTTTGCCTTCATTTCAGAGAATCAGATGCTATTGGCAATAGATCAGAAAGCAAGCGAGACATAATTAGGGCTTTTCTTCAGCAAAGAAGAAATAGAAAGATCATCCTCCAGACCGTCCCTATACCCCAGCTGTTCTGGGGCAGTTTCTCCATTTCACTGATGAAAAAACTCAGATTTTTTCCTTCATTTTTTTCTATTCACATGTCCAAGCTCACAGTGGGGGAAATAGAATTGTCCCATTTTTATTACTTTACTTGCTGTTTTAGCACAATACTGTGCTTGAAGTTAGAGTACAAAGAGACAGCTGTTACACAGAAGGCATATGCCCTGCCTGCTGGGAACACACTCCCCACATCCATCCCTGAGCTACGGACTGTGAATCAACTTATTATCTGTTATCAAAAATAAATGGAAGCAGAAGAATTGTCCTCTTCAGTTTTTCAGTTTACTAATGTTTGGCTCATTAATATCATTTGGAATTGTAACGAGAGAACTGAGAGAAGCTGAAATCTGTCTAAAGGCAAAGAGTAGGATATGACAGGGTTGCAAAAATGAACAAGAAGATCCATAGAGCATGAAGAGGGAATAAATGTAAAATCTTTCAAGCAAGTAGGAAAAATACTAAGATAGGGGCTATAAAATTTATTAATTTACCAATTTAACCATTGGGGTTGTGGTTGTATACTCAATGTGATAAATATTTAATATAAACTCAACTATTCTAACATGTCCTTGGTCCAGGTTCATCGATAAACAAGGGCAGAATGTGTGGTAACACTGTCTATGTTCACCTTCCTCATGGTAATGCTCAGATTTTTATAGAAACTCTACCTTATGCTTACAGCTTTGCTAACAAAGTTGTATTTACACATTATGATACTTTCATGAAATAATTGTTATTAATTTTTTATCTACACATGAACATGCTGTGACTAAGAACATGCAACTAGGTGAGCTGGGGTGGGTAGGTAGGAGGCTCTTCTTTTCTGAAGAATAATGGAGGGGGGATGGAGGAAGGAGGGGGCTGCCACCGGGATATAAAGCGAATAAGTAAATTAATTAATTAGAGAAAGTATATTTTATTTTTTAAACTTAATTTAATTAATTTATTATTATTAGTTACATTTTATTAACTCTGTATCCCAGCTGTATCCTGCTCCCTCATTCCCTCCCAATTTCACCCTCCCTCCCTCATCTCCTCCCTGCCCCTTTCCAAGTCCACTGATAGGGAAGGACCTCCTCCCCATTCATCTGATCCTGTTTTATCAGGTATCTTCAGGACTGACTGCAAAGTCCTCCTCTGTGGCCTAGCAGGACTGCTCCTCCCTTGGGGGGGTGGGGAGGTCAAATAGCCAGCCATTGAGTTCCTGTCAGAAATAGTCCCTGCTCCCCTTACTGTGAGAAACCAATTGGTTACTGAGTTACCATGGGCTACATCTGAGCAGAGGTTCTAGGTTATATCCATACATGGTCCTTGGTGGAGAGTCAGTCTCAGAAAAGACCCTGTGCCCAGATATATTTGGTCCTTGTGGAGCTCCTATCCTTTCCCCATCATATTAACTCCCCTTCAGAAAGTATATTTTAAAGCAACTCACCATATTTATTGGGAGTTGGATCCAAATCTGTGGGTGAGATCCAGGTATATCACCTCTATTTTCCTTCTGGACTCACAGTACTTAACTATACATAGCTCAGGCTCTTGAGCAAATGAGCAATGTTGGGGAACATTAAACTGATACTCTTTAGCCAATGATGAAATCAAGATTTAAACTTTTGAGTTTATTATCTCCAACACAATGTCTATGCTTGCTCTTTTGTCTGTCTATGGAATCCACTTTTTTTTTTCCTGATAGCCAAAGACTCTTCCTGTCTTCCACGGAGATGAGGGAGAATCTTTCAACCTGCCTTAAGGAGTTGAAATACTGTGAAGGGGACAATGCAGGCAGGGTAGGAAATTTGGCATGAAAACTGTTTGGCAGCCCTGAGAAAATAAAATAATTTAAAATGAATAAATGATGATAATTGAAAAATTATCTTCTTGTAGTATGCGGGGGTCTCTGCTGGATAAGACTGGAAGTAGAGGTAGGGAGGGGAATTGTGGTTAAGATGATTAAACCTCATTATAGAAATGTATAAAACTGTCAAACAATAAAAATTCCAGAAGTAAAAGTTTATTGCTGTAAATAAGTAATGATTACTTTCTTGGCTTTTATAATCACTCAGATATTTAATGAATATTATTGTAGTTTCTAAAATGATTTTTCCTAAAATATTTTTATATTCTGTTATTGTGACTTTTTTTTTAAAGAAGAGAGACCAGCTTCTCTCTTTGAAAAACAAACAAACAAACAAACAAACAAACAAACGAACATATATATCAGGTTTTATTTTGTTGAAAATAGATACCAGAGACTTGATAGCCCAGAGACCTAGGGGAACGAGCACAAAAAACAAAGTCAATAAAATGATTCTTAATGATATTCTTCGGTATTCATAGATTGGTGCCTTGTCCAGACAGCATCTGAGAGCCTTCCTCCAGCAGCAGATGGGAGCAGATAGGAGATGCAGAGACCCACAGCCAGACATTATGTGGAGAGAGAGAGTCTAAATTGGAAGTATTTATTGGGTCCTTCTCCTTGGAGATCAGAAAACTCTGTGGGTGAGGGGGAGGAAAGATTATAGCAGTCAGAGGGGAAGGCAACACCAGGAGAACATGGCCCATGGAATCAACTAAACAGAGCTCACATAGGCTCACAGAGACTGACGAGGCAAGCATGGGCCCTGATGGGTCTACACCAGGCTTTTTGTAGATATGCCATGGCTGTTAACCTTGAGTTTTTGTGGGAGTGGGTGTGTCTCTTTTGGTAACCCTTGAGATTCTTTTACTCCTATTGGGTGGCCTTGTCTAGCCTCTATTTGAGGGCTTTTGACTTGTCTTACTGTAACTTGTTTTGTTCTATTTGGTTGTGGTCTCTTGGAGGCCGTGTTTTTTTTTTTTTTTTTTCTGAAGAGGAAATGGAGAGGGAGTGAATCTGGGGTAGAGAGGAGGTATGTGTGAGGGGGCTGGGAGGGCTGGAGGGAAGGGAAACCATGTTTTAGATGTGTTATATGAGAGCAGAACAAGCTCTTCTCTCATTTGCACCTGCTCCCATCTGCTGCTGGAGGAAGGCTCTCTGATGACAACTGGACAAGGCTCCCATCTACGAGTGTAGCAGAATATCATTAGGAATCATTTCACTTCATTTTTTTTTCTTTTCGCCAGTCATGTTTTGTTCTACCATAGGTCTCTGGACTATCCAGCCTCTTGCTCTTCACCATCCAGTCAGTGTAGGGCATGTGGCACTGGTCTAAAGTTAAACCAAACATTTGTTGGCCACAAGACCTGATCCACCATTACCTCAGTGTATCTTGCAGCCAGGACAGGTTGTAGGTGGGAGGTTTTGTGGCTGTGTTGGTGTTCAGGTTTCTTTTTCTACACCCTGCAGAGTATCTTCTCGTACTAAAGAGACTAAAGGGTAAGGGTGAGGGCTCCAAGCCCATTTCAGCTTCTCTATGTTCAGTGAGCTGTATGGAAATTGTCCTTGGCAATGGGACCCAGATGTCAGTTTTCAGAGGACAACATTCTATCCTAGCATTAACCAGGGTTGTTTAGGGATTTCCACCACCACCAACAGTAACAACAAAGAAAATAGATTTTTTCATATAATATCTTGCTCATGGTTTCCTCTTGCTCTGTTCCTTTAAGTTCTTCCTCACCTCCTTTTCCATCTGGATCTGTTCTGTTTCTGTCTCTCATTAGAAAAATAATCGGCTCTTAGGGGATAATAATAAAGTAAGTAAGATAAAGACAAATACATTAGAATGGGACAAAACAAGCAAACGGAAGGGAAAGAGCCCAAGAAATAGATAAGACACAGAGACCCACTTGTTTACACCCAGGAATCCCGTAAAAGCACAAAACCAGAAGCCATGCTATCTCTGCATAGGACCTAAGTGGTAAAAAGACAGTATAGAGATAAAGATGGAGCAGAGATTGAAGGAATGGTCAAGCAATGACTGGCCCAACATGGGACACACCTCATGGGAAAGAGCCAACCTCTGTCACTATTAATGAAACTCTGCTATGCAGAGATCCACAGCCAAACAACAAGCAGAACTTGGGGAGTTTTGTGGAAGAGTGGGAGGAAGGACTGCGGGAGCCAAAGGGGTCAAGGACACCACAGAAACTAACCTAGGCCCATGGGCACTCACAAAGGCTGAACCACAAATTAAAAAGCATGCATGGGCTGGACCTAGGCACCCTACACATGTGTAGCAGATGTGCAGTTTGGTCTTCATGTGGGTCCCCTAACAACTGCGGGGTGTGGGGGACTGTCTGATTCTGTTGCCTGCCTTTGGACTCCTTCCCCTAGCTAGGGTGCCTTGTCTGGCCTGAGTGGGAGAGGAAGTACTTAGTCCTGCTGTGACTTGATGTGCCAGGGTTGGTTGGTGCCCTTCTCTGAGGAGAAGGGGAGGAGGAGTCAGGGGAGGGGGATGTGAGGGTTGGACTGTGAGAAGAGAAGAGAAGAGATCAGGCTGTAAAGTGATTAAAAAAATTAATGAAGGAAGAAATTAAAATAAAAAAGAATTAATAAAAATAAGTAAATAAACTCTGCTTTGGTCCAACTCTGAAATATTAAAAAGAGAGAGAGATAAGAAAAATAAATAAGATAAAATCAAAAGAAGAAGAAATGAAAAAGAAGTAAAGACAGTGTCCTGAATGTGATGTTATAAGACAAAAAACCTCCAAAGACATCACTGAGTTTGTTTTCTGTTGGCAGAAGTTTTTAAAGAAAATTATTTTATTTCAGTTTATTTACTTTACATCCCAAGGGTGCCCCCTCCCGCCTCTCCTCCCAGTACCCCCTCCTCTTTCCCCCTTCCCTTCTCCCTTTTGATGGGCCGCTTGGTCTTCATGTGAGCCCCTTGGTGAGTGGAGGGAAGTGGGACTGTTTCTAAAATGGACGCTATTGCCTGCTTTTGGATCACTTCTCCCTGGTGGGATTGTCTTGCCTGGCCTCAGTGGATGAGGATATGGGGCATATCTTTAAGAGTAATTTATTTCCCCAGTGAGAGTCCCTTGGAGGAAACTAAATTTGTATTTACAGTGATTATCAATTGGAGATAGCTTCTGGGGTAGGGATGGAGATAGTGGGGCATGTGTCTGCATCTCTTTTTGGCTCTAGGACCCCAATGCTAGTAAAAACACTCACTGTTCTTGCCATTTCAATGTGCATACTTGGTTGACTTTTAGCACATTCACAACGAAGAGTTCCCATCACTAGACACCTTTCCAGAACACATCATCTCCCAGAAGAATTTTCTGAGCCCCTACAAAGCCACACACTATTTATTACTTTCCTCAACCTCTAGGAACCACATTTTGCTTTCTATTTGTATGGAGTTGTCTACCATGGACATGCCATATAAGTACAGAAAAAGCCAAGCTTTTCAAAGTAGTTGAGAACTAACGACATTAAAGAATTAACTTTATTTTGTACACACTTGAGGATTTTTGTATTTCTTTTGTTTATGCTCCCAAACAACATTTGTTATTTTTTAAAAATCAACTAGATGATGCTGTTAATTTGAAGCAATCTTCAAATACATTTATTCTTCCGAGAGGGATGGATGCAAAGAAACAAACAAATAAATGGAAATGGGAGGAAAAGTGATAATTGCACTACAAATTCAAATTAAGCTAATTTACTGCCCCTGAGATGAAGACTAATTGTAGCTGCAGCTACATCCTGCACATTTATAGCTCTATTTCTGATAACACTGAAGAGTTTTCTTAAGGCACCTGGCCCCAAACTCCAACAAGAGGGCAGCACATGGAGACATATCCAGGAAATACTGACTCGGTTAATGAAAGTGTCTTGAGCACTTAGGAGTCTCCCTTAGTTCTGCAGTGTAGCTGGCCATGCCCCATCCACTTGGGTTTTCTGCACCAGGTAAGCGTTTCCAGGAATGAGGGGGTCTTCAGAAGTTGTCCTTGCCAGGTCTCAATCTAACCTCAGCCATGCCTGAGACCTGATTTCGCTAGGCACTGTCATTTTTTAGAGTTCATTGAAGAGGGAGTAAATAAGCTTGTTTTACTTAGGAATGTTTTGTCTGTCCCTATAGTGAAAAGGATTTGATTACATTGAGGTGGCTGAAAATAAGATACACATACCAAAGAAGTCACACCCGCCCACAAGGAGAGGATTGTGGGTGACATGATCCAGTAAGGAACTGCGGCAATGAGTCACAGTAAGACGTTGCAAAGTCTCCCCAGTCAAGAGTCACGAATAGAATGTTTCAGCAGATGGGAGTCTAGCATCATCATGGATGAGTGTCTCCCTTCACATATATCAAATCATAGATTTAAAAAAAAAATGGAGAAAGATACACAGTTCACCCAGGAGCACATTTGTGCTCACTCACTTGGCTTGACATCTTTCTTCATATATATGTATGTCTATATATATATTTAAATTTTGGTAGTTTCTGCATCTCTTGTTCACTGAGATGTATGTATTTTGTTTTCATGCCTTTATACATTTAAAAAGCAGTAAAAAGGTAGATGTATTGTTCTGTTTGAATCTTGAGTTGAATATACTAAAATGCCCTGCAGCATAACCGCCCTGTAAAGCAGACCTCCATGAGACTCAAGCTTTCTCAATGCCCACATGAGTGGAAAGTCATAGCGTTTTATTCACCAGTTTATCTCTACAGTGTTTCCTCCACACTTAACATTTCCAAATGTTTCAATATTTATGCTCACTCTGGCTGTTCATATTCATGGCTTGTTAGATTCCATTGAATACTCAGTAATTAAAAAAAACAAAAACAACTTAAAGAACTCTCATTTGCCAGTTCCTTAAGTCTGTTATATACTGTTGCAAGTAAGTTTAAAGATGATATCACAAAATGCAAATGATGGAAAGTTTCCCTGTTTATACAAGTGGTGACAGCGGGACAAGTGAAAAGTGAGTGTTGGAAAAGTAGGAAGAAACCAGAGCAGATTCAGAAACAGAAACACAGGGTAGTAATATATTTTAGTGGTAGAGTACTTGTCTACTGTGCCCTGGGTTTCATCTGGCACCACAATGAATGAATGAATAAATGAATGAATGAATGAATGAATGACAGAAAGAGGCATATAATGGCTTAGAGATGAACAATCCATTTGTATCTGTGCTGTTGTCCTTTATGGAGTCCAAGGACAGCGGCACTTAATACACTCATTATTTGACTGGCTTTGCTTTCAACAGCTGGTGCACTCTGCTCTGTGTCCTGTCCAGTAAAACCCAGTGGGATCATCAACCTAGAAAGTTTATAGAAAACGCTTATGTAAATCCATTGTGCTGTGAGAATTATAAAGCATTATTTAAAAAAAAAAGATAATTGGTTGGTTTACGTGATCCAAAATTTGAGGAGGTGCCAGAAGGAGAAGGTAAATACAAGGTCCCTACTTGGGACTATTTTAGACAATAAGACTTTTTTTATGGTCAAAGTTGGGAATGCAGTGCTGTAAGCTCAAAATGTCACAATGTAAGGGCCACTGTGGCTAGAAATAGATATTGTGGTGGATCCAATACGACTTAGTGGGATCACTAGTTGTGAGCTCCCTCCCTATGTAAAGTTCTGTAACCATTTTTAGTAAGAATAAGTTATAGGTAGTGCTACTTCAAGTTGTGACTCTCTGCTGCTTTAGAGTATATTGGTCTCCTAACCTCTCATTTTGCTAACCCTTCTCAGCTTCTCCTTACCTTTTTAGTAAACTTTTACACATTTTATACATTAATATTTAATTATTGAGATAAGGTCTCTCTATGTATTTCTGGCTGTTCTGGAACTCCCTGTGTAGACCAGGCTGCCCTTAAACTCCCAGAGATCTACTTGCATCCGCCTTCCGAGTGCTGATATTAAAGACGAGCCACAACACCTGGCTCATGTGAGGTTCAAGTCACATGTTCTTTAAAAAAAAATGTCTGGGGGTTTTGTCATCTGTTGCCACAGTAACAAGTCATCCAGTTAAAAAGCGGAAAGCAGCAATCATTTATGGTTTGTAGATGATGTATGTTTAGAAATTTAGCTAGGACACCTGAGGCTGGGTTCTTTGTGGTTCATGATCACTGTGAATGGGATCATTTGAATAACTAGGACCTTGTTGGTGATTTTTCATTCACACACATGGGCTTGGGCTGGGACTGTGACTGGAGCATGCCCATGGGTGCTTCTTGCTTGGGACTTCCCTGCCTTCTTGAGAACACGTGTTCAAGAGAGCCACGCACGGTCCATCCGGTGCCACATTGCTTCACCCGAGTAGTCACCACACTCCCATTTGATATAGTTTGGATCTTAAGAGTCCCCCAAAGGCCAATGTGTTCAATGCCTAGTTCCAGGGCAGTGCCATGTGACGAGGTGATGAAACCTTTAACAGGTGGGACCTAATGGTCAATTTTAGGTCAATGGAGGTAATTACTTGAAGGGGCTGTGGGATTCTGCTTCTCTCCTCACTCTTTGTTCCCTGGTTCATGATGTAATTGTCTGTTCTGCCATATGCTCCCAATGGGATGTACAGTTCTACCACAGGCCCAACAAAATTGACACATCATGGACGGACTGGAGCCTTTAAACTGGAACTAAAATAACCCTCTTCTCTTCACTCACCCCAGTGCTGTTATAGAGACAGAAAACAGACCAACAAATCCTTTAAACTTCTAGATCCAGGAAAGGAGACATAGATCTAGTCCCTTCATGGAATGAATGCCAAGGGCTTTGTGGGCATCTCTTTTGAACCACCACAGTAACACAATCTCCTTTCCGAGACGCAGTGCCTTTGTTTGTGCAAAGGGTTGCTGCTCATAGGGTTGCTAGAAGTATTAGAAGTAATCTTTGTCAGGAGTTTGTACACTTTTCTTTTTTTTTTTAATTTTATTTTTCTTATTAGTTACATTTTGTTAACTCTGTATCCCAGCTGTATCCTGCTCCCTCATTCCCTCCCCAATCCCACCCTCCCTCCCTCATCTCCTCCCTGCCCCTTTCCAAGTCCACTGATAGGGAAGGACCTCCTCCCCTTTCATATGACTCTGTTTTGTCAGGTATCTTCAGGACTGGCTGCAAAGTCCTTCTCTGTGGCCTAACAGCACTGTTCCTCCCTTGGGGGGTGGGGAGGTCAAAGAGCCTGCCATTGAGTTCCTGTCAGAGATAGTCCCTGTTCCCCTTACTATAAGAAACCAGTTGGTTACTGAGATACCACAGGTCACATCAGAGCAGAGGTTCTAGTTATATCCACTCATGGTCTTTGGTTGAGTGTCCATCTCAGAAAAGACCCTGTGCCCAGATATATTTGGTCCTTGTGGAGCTCCTATCCTTTCCACATCAAACTCCCTTTCTTTCATATGATTCCCTGTACTCTGACGAAGGTTTGGTTATGAGTCTTAGTATCTACTTTGAAACACTGCTAGGTAGAGTCTTTCAGATGCCTTCTGTGGTAGACTCCTGTCATACGTTCAATGCATATCCCATTTGTCTTTCTAAATGAGGATTGATCATCTTACCCCGTGCCCTCTTTCTTGATTATCTTTTTTAGGTGTATAGATTTCATTATGTTTATCATATTTTGTAGGTCTATATAAGCGAGTATATTCCATGTTTGTCTTTCTCCTTCTGGGATACTTCACTCAGAATGATCTTTTCTAGATCCCACCATTTGCCTGCAAATTTCATGATTTCCTCTTTTTTGATTGCTGAGTATTATTCCATTGTGTACACTTTTCTTAACCAACCAGACAGGAAGCATTTGTGGCCACTTAATTCTGAGGGAAATCCTTATATGTTGTATGTGACAGAAGCTGTGGATATCATACAAACAAATGGCTTTGGCTCTGTTTTAGTTGCTTTATTTATGAACACTAATATCTTGAATCTCATGTAATTTCAGATGCCCTGAAATAACATTCTCTTCTTGATCTTTTAAATTCATTCCAAACTGTAAAACAAGTTATAACTATATCTATCATTCTATCTATCTATCTATCTATCTATCTATCTATCTATCTATCTATCT
>NW_026596034.1:12504565-12706066 GCF_907164565.1 Psammomys obesus
TCTATCTATCTATCTATCTATCTATCTATCTATCTATCTATCTATCTATCTATCTATCCTTCTGTATACATACATATACACATACACACATCTGGCTCATGGTCTGTGCAAAAGCAGGTGCCAGATTTGGGCCTTGGGCTATAGCTTGATGATCTAAGTAGGTGAGTTCTCAGAGGACATGGGGCATGTTAAGGGATGAATAATTACACATATGGTCATTATACTCAGCCATTCTCAGAGGCACATTAGAGAGGCAGCTCTCTTCCTTGATGGATTTATATTTCTCAAGGGCACAGCTGTCATATAATTCAAAGAAACAGAATAGTAACAGGTATTTTAGAGACAATAGAAGTGTTTTTGAGTGTCATAGGTTTAGCAAAAGATGTGTAGGTATTACCAATGGAAGCTGAACTTGCCATCTATCTGAACTTTGTGGTTTATTGACCTTCATTGGCAGCAAAATCCTGATCCCAACCCACTGCAGGATGTCTCAATGTAAGTTGTTTGGTGTCTACATCCTTCTATAATTGTGACTGACATGAGCATCTTCTCTTATTTCCTTATCACGACTTTGCAGTTTTTCTTCTTGAAACATTTGCAGCCACAGCTTAACTTGCTGTGTTCTTAAGGTGGAATCCAAAATGTTTTTGAGTCTCATGGTTTGTCTATTAACCAAATAGGAAAGCTACTAGTGACATGGTTCAAATTTGATTTTTTTTAGTCTGAAGTTCTCTGTACAGAGGGAGTCTTTCACTTGTCAGATGTATGATTTTTGGCAGATGTATGATTTTTTTTTAACAGTAAAGTCCTTGTCTGTAAAATCAGTATAAAAATCCTTATCCTATAGTGTTATGCTGGTATTCAATATGATTATGCTAGTTAAATTCTTGGTATATAATAAATGCTTAATAAATATTTTCTGCAGCCACAAATATTGTGGTGACTCATCTTGAAATTTCCCAGGTTATGTATTTGTGGTGACACTTACGGAGTATCACTTGTTCACTGTGAGTCTAACTTATTCGTTCATCAGCAGCAGAATGTGATATCTTTGTCTTTAAATTTTTATTAATTTACAATTTTATAAAATAGAATTACAACCATATATCTTGTTAATATGAAAATAAACAATTGAAGTTATGTTTTATTATGCACTAGGCACTATTTAGTTACCAAAGGCATATTCTAGAGGGATTTTAAAATACAGAAATAGGTAGGCTCAATAGACTAGACTTTCTGATTGAGTTCTTTACTATTAATTTTTTTTTTTTTTGCAGTGCCATGGATCCAAGCCAGGGCCTTGTACATACTAGAGAAGAATTCAAACCCTAAGTTATATCCCAGTCCTTTAGAATTTGCACTTCTGACCTTTCCTTACGTGGTGTCGATGCTGCTGGATTAACTAAAGATGCATTAGTCTAGGTGACCTCTAATAGTCTTCCTATTATGGGAATTACTATGCTTTGACTTTTGTGCATTAGAGCTCTCTGATATGATGCCATTCTGTGTAGTCAGTGCAAATGTACAGAAGTGAACAGTACAGAGAAGACTTCCTGTTCTCTTAGGATCTTCTGTGCTAAGACTTATCATAGCCAATGCACATGAAGGAAGCAGTATGTACCAGGAGTCTCCCAAAGCACTTTATAAATGTTAGCCTATTGCATCTTGCCGATACCTCTTAGGGAGATGTTGTAAATATCCTCTTTTTTTTTTTTTTTTCCAAATAGGATAACGGAAGCACACAGGCTTAGCAATGTGCCCATGCTACTACTATGCCTGGCAGAGCTGAGAGTCTAAAACTCTGATGGCTTTGTTTTAGAGCCACACATAGGCACTGGCATTCTACATAAGTGTGTATTCCATGGACGGGGCCTTAGTCCTTTCTGGCTGTTTAATGATATTCCAAAGATTTTGTTGCTTCAGAACAACATCGGTTTAGTTCACCCAGCCCTGAACACTGGGAAGTCTAGGGTCAAGTTACTGGCAGACTGAGTGCCTGCCTGGTGTGAAGGCCTGCCTCCTGGCCCATCATCTTCTCTTCACACAGTGGGAAAACAGGACAGACTCCAGAGTCTCTTTTATCAATCCTCATTTAGAAAGACAAATGGGATGTGCATTGAATGTATGACAGGAGTCTACCGCAAAAGGCATCTGAAAGACTCTACCTAGCAGTGTTTCAAAGCAGACACTAAGACTCATAACCAAACCATGGCAGAGTGCAGGGAATCATATGAAAGAAGGGGAGTTAGTATGAAATGGAAAGAATAGGAGCTCTACAAGTACCAAATATATCCGGGCACAGGGCCTTTTCTGAGACTGACACTCAATCAAGGACCATCTATGTATATAACATAGAACTTCTGCTGGGATGTGGCCTGTGGTAGCTCAGTAACCAAGTAGTTTTCCAAAGCAAGGGGAACACGGACTATTTCTAACAGGATCTCAAGGGCAGGCTGTTTGACCTCCCCCCCCCCCCCAGGGGAGGAGCAGTCCTGTTAGGCCACAGAGGAGGACTTTGCCGCCATCCTTGAAGATACCTGACAAAACAGGGTCAAATGAAAGGGGAGGAGGTCCTCCCCTATCAGTGGACCTGGAAAGGGGCAGGGAGGAGACCAGGGAGGGAGTGGGGAGGGGGAGGGAATGAGGGAGCGGGATACAGCTGGGACACAGAGTTAACAAATTGTAACTAAAAATAAAAAAAAAAATAAATAAATTAAAAAAAAAAAGGAACCAAACCTATCCTATTCATGAGATTCTGTCTCCACATTTTATTTTCTGCTAAAGGCTCCATGTCCTAATACCATAACATTGCAGGTCAGGCTTTCAATGTAGAGATTTTGGGGGAACACAAACAGAGTGGAGCATAATGAGATTTGGTGGAAAGACCAGTAAGGGGAAGGGAAGAGTTTTTGGGTGTTTTTGTTTTTGTTTTTTGCTTAACCAATGTGGCCCATGTGAATAAATAATCCACAAAAAAATAAAAGAAAAAAAACCCTTGGAATCAACACAGCTGAAGAATTTTTTTTTAAGCTAAAAGCTGTAAACATCTACATCTTTCGTCAATGCTCCCAAAAGATAGTTAAAATTACAGCAATGCTATTTTTAAAAAGTAGAAAGCCTCTTCAGAAAACATGAAGTACACTGTGAGGGGGGAGGGGACATTACTGTAACTACTCCAACAATATTTTGCATCTGGGAGAGGCTTCAGGAGGAAGCTGCCTTTTCAAAGCTCAATCTGTTGAGGTTACAACTTCTGTGATGTTATGGGGGGGGAATCCCCAAGATACATTGCATTTACCCTATATGAGACCTTCCCTCCTCCACCTGTCTTGTCTTGCTCCCATCCCTACCTACCCCCACTCCACCCACAGAATCTATTCTACATCAGCTTGACATAAACTAGGGTCATCCAAGAGGAAGAAGACTCAATTGATAAAATGCCTCTATAAGATCTGGCAATAGGTAAGCCTTTAGTGTGTTTTCTTAATTAGTAGTTGATGTGGGAGGGCCTAGTTAATTGGGGGTACCATCCCTGGGCTGGTAGTACCCTGTGCTCTATAAGAAAGCAGGCTGATCAAGCTATGAGGAGCAAGCCAATAACCAGCACCCTTGCTTGAGTTCCTGTCCTGACTTTCTTCAGTGCTAGACTATGGAGCGGAAGCCTAAGCCGAATAAAACCCTTTCCTTCCCTGCTTTTGCTTTTGGGGTTTTAGCACAGCATTGTTACCCCCGACGGAGACAATATGTATACAGCAAAATGCCCAGGTCAGAGTAAGTGCCTGACATAAGAATATCTTTTATTTTAAAATTTAAGTAAAAACAGCATTGTCTGAAGGATGGGGCAATGAGATTGTGGGGTGGTTGTATCTTTAAGCCCCGCCCCCACGGCGATATTCTGTATTGTCTCGTCATCTCATTCATTTTTA
The DNA here is from genome assembly GCF_907164565.1 of Psammomys obesus. Classification (NCBI taxonomy): domain Eukaryota; kingdom Metazoa; phylum Chordata; class Mammalia; order Rodentia; family Muridae; genus Psammomys; species Psammomys obesus. The sequence continues at coordinate 12,508,492 of NW_026596034.1, forward strand.
TATTTTCATGCTCAAGCTGTGCGTAATCAGGAAAAGCCTTTCTAACAAGTGCAGGTACAAGCTTCTTCTCTGTACTGTTGTAGTTTTCGTTAATTTTTTCCTTATTTTTATTTTATGTTAATGCTTTGCCTTCACATATGATATGTACCTTATGCATGGACCTGTTGCCTGCTGGGGCTAGAAGAGGGCATCAGCATTCCATGGAACTGTACTTAATGATGGTTGTGAGCCACCATGTGGATTATGAGATTTGAACCTAGGTCCTCTGCAAGAACAAGTGCTCTTCTTAATTGCTGAGCCATTCCAGACCCTTCTCTTTTAGTATTGGTGATTACGTTTCTTAGCAAACATATAGTTTACTGCGGAGTTTTTTTTGGGGGGGAGGTGTGTGGGAGGATTAGTTGTTGATTCTTATTTTTATATATTTGAAGAATTATCTTGAACCTACACTTCAGTTTTCGTTGAGCATCTTTGTTGAGACGAACTTTTACCACACAAAGAATGGGAAGTCTGACTCTAAATCAAGAGGTTCTCCAAACAAATGTGTCTGTGTTACATGATAAACAAACAACCTTACCTCTCTCGCAAATGATGAAAACTAATTTGACCATGTTGCTATGAAAATATCGTCCTCTTTGGGTTTTGAAATGTTGGGCTGGTTACTCCACATGCAGACTGTTCACTCTTTGTTTCCACGATGCCAGATCTTTTGTAGAAATGTGTGTGTAAATAACTGTGCCATCATTTCATGCATTTCACAGATGCTTGCGTCACCCTTAGAGAACCTGCCAAAGCTCTCAAGGTAGGAATCCAGTGCCAATCCATCCCTCGGCTCAGGATTTGTTTTGTGCACTATGGATACTCAGCATATATTGTGAGGGCTATTGATAAGAACAAATTCAATTGTAGCTCTTTACTCTCATGAAAAATGTTTGCCCCTGCTCAGTTTCTGAATCCATTGCCTGTCTTCTCCAATTTGGTGGCTATGTGGAAGCTAGGATTTAAATAGCCATGTATTCAGTCATGTGCCAGACTTGATTTCTGAGCTGTAACTCCTGAGGAGTCAGGAGTGTGGAATAAGAAATCCTTATTTTAATGCAATTTTTGTGCTCTTATTTATCACTAAAGAGCTTAAATAGATTGTAGTGTTCTCATGACGTCTTGTCTTTCATGGCTTTAGTTTAGCTTAATGCTTTGCTCAATATTATGCCTTAGCATTTATTGTGATTTGGTTATGGCTTGGGTGTGTCCCCCCACAGTTCATATTGGAAACTTGTTAATATAGTAAAATTTTAATAACTAGAAGGGCATTTTAGAAGTAGGGTTTAATGGAAAGAGCTGGATTATTGGAGACACAACACTCAGAAGAGATTAATTAGCTCTTTCAGGGTCCTGGTTGGTTCCCCAATGAGCAGATAATTGTATATAAAACAGCAAGGATGGCCCCTGAATCCCCCTGGCTTCCTGACTCAGGATGTGTTCTATCCATTCATCATGTGGCCAAATTATTTTTTGTTTCTCTGTCATGTTGTAGTTCAGTCAAGAGCCCTTGCTTGGAAGTTGGTGTCATTCTATGTGGATTCTTCAGAATCAGAATCATAAACTAAGACATGACTTACCCTATAAAGGATGCTGACTCAGGTGTTTCATTACAGCATCAGGAAGAACCAATATAGCACAGGCCTCATAATTTTACTTTTGCTTTACTTTTGTCTTGAACCAATGTATTCAATTACTAAAGGAAAAATGACGTGAGAACAGTGAACTTTTTCTGTTAAAAATCTCATATCTTAAATAATGAGAAAAATGAGACACACATCCTAGTACTATAATTGAGCAAGCGTTCCTTAAAGAATGGTGGCACATGCCTTTAATCCCAGTGCTTGGGAGGCAAAGAGGCAGGTGAATCTCTGTGATTTCACGGCCAGCCTAGTCTAGAAAGAGAGTGTAGGGCAGCCAAGGTTACACAGAGAAACCCTGTCTCAAACAAAACAAAACAAAAACAAAAACAAACAAACAAAAGAACCATTCATTGAAGGCTTTGTCCATAGCCCATGATATACTGGGAAATGCTACAATGACTAAGTGATGTGTCCTAGTGGGAGGTCTTTAGGTCACTGTGGACATGGCTTCACGGAATGCTGTCCATATTCTGTCTCTCTTTGCTTTATGGCTATGAGGTCAGTGGTTTTAGTCCATCATATATTCCATACCGCGACTTGTTGCCTTGCTACAGACCCACAGTAACAGTGTCATTTGATTATGGTCAGTCTGAAGCCTCCAAAACTACAAGCCCAGGTAGACTTTTCTAATTATGCGTAGATTACTTCAGTTGTTTGTCATAGCAATGGAGAGGGGCTAATACATCTCTGTTAGACAACACAGTTCCAAACCTTAGCTTGATTATTTGCTAGCTGCATGCTTGAATTATTATTACCTCAACTTTTAGTGTCTTAAAACAGCTATTTTATTTTCCCTTGATTCTATGGTGTTAATGCTTTTATTTTATTAGTTTTTTTTTTGAGAGTTTAGTGTTAAAAATTTAAAGGCTAAGCTAGAAAGTGCTTACTGGGAGGATCTCATACATCTGCAGTTAGATGTTGCCTAGAATGAGAACTACCTAAAGGGTCAACTGGTTTGGCTGTCCAAGCCATCACCCTCACGTGCATGGCAGCTCATATTGGCTAACGCTGGAAGTTGGATATTAGGGTTACTGACTGGAGCACTTGTCCGTGAGCCCCGAGTAGCTGGGCTTCTCTTAAGGTACCTAGCTCCACTACACTGAGCAACCCAAAGAAAAAACTGCATGGTCCCTTTGTGACCCAGCCTTTAGAGTCAAATAGTATCACTTTGGCCTCATTATGTTGGGTAAAGAAGTCACAAAACTACCCAAAATAAAGGTAGAGGGAGTAGGCATCACCATGCTGGAGAGCCTGCAGGATTGTGTGTGTGGTGGCTGCCTTTAGAAGATGTGACTTGCTTCATCATGTGAGTTTTTGCCAGTTACTGATAATTTGAACTTCAACCTCCATCCTTAAAATGGTGATAGTAGAGTTAAACCTGAAGAGAATTTCAGGACAAAAACATAGATTAGATATATTTGCTGAACTTTTTCTGTTGAAAGCTTAATTGTTTGGAGAATTATTTAAGATGACAAAATCCAGGCACTTTCCTCTACACAAGTCCATGAATTCATGGCTTTGAAGAAATGATTTTGAGATTGTATCCATATTTCATGTAGGTCCAAATGCTTCAGTTTTCTAATGGAAAATTCTCTAACAGAATGTCATATCTAGTGTAACTGACCAGCCAAATTTAATTATTATTCATGCCACAAGGCCTAATACCCATTTTCTTGCAGAGAACTTGGCTTTGGTATCTATTGATAGATGCCAGGCAATAGATTATTATTGAAATGGGAAAGGAGTTGTGACTCCCATCCTGGCTCCACAATCAGGCTCCAGGATGGAACATTTAGAGTACAGGATCATGATTGCTGGATTCATTTTCATTGTTGGGGTCCACATGGAACTGTGCTTACAAAATGAGCTCCCTACCTTCATTTTTATCCCAACAAACAACCCACAGGGCCAACTTTCTTCTTCAGTTTTAATTGAAGGAAAGCAAACAGAACAAAATTGCAATTATCTTTTATGTCACATTTGTTTTCCCATGAATTATTAAATGATTGATCACCCAAATGTAGTTAGCATACTTGTTAATTTGAGGATGGAAAGGATGGAAATTCTCATATTCACTCATCTAATGGGCATCACTAATTGAAAATAAAAAGTTATTTTTCTTGTGGAACACTGACTTTCCAATCAGTTGCTTTGGTGGAAAGTTTAAAAATTAATGTGAAGTGAAAGGCACATTAAATAAAATACCAACAGCAATCTTGTGTGTGTGCATATGTATACGTGTGTATATGCATATGTGTAGGTGTGCGTATGTGTGTTTGTGTGTATGTGTATGGTGTGTATGTGTAAGATAGACAGATAGACAGACAGACAGATAGATAGATAGATAGATAGATAGATAGATAGATAGATAGATATTTGTACTCTGCGATTGTGGTTAAAATGTCATGATCTTTTGGCCTTCAAATAAGGTTGACTGGGCTTCCTCTCCTTGTTGTATTACATAGCCCTTGAAAACACTTATCCCAAATGGAAAACTTAGGAATGCTTTCTAGATAAAACATTAGCTTTTATTACCCCCATCCTGTTTACAAGCTGGGGTATGTGCCACGGAATACATCTCATCCACATGGTCTGAGACCGTGGGAGGAGGCAAGCCCTAAGATCAGCTTGCGTTAGTTCCCCTAGAACCAAACGTCTTTCTTTAAATCCCTGAGAATGAGTGATTGGGAAGATTTCCCTGCTCTTTAGTTTCAAGACAGAAAGCAAATTCAGATTATGGCCAGGAAGGGGAATAAGGTGTTTAAACTTCTGCTTCACTATGAGTGAGGTGTCTGAGCTTGGAATACGTAAGGACCGCTGGTGTGTAACATGAGACGGACACACTATATGTCGGTCCAAATTGTCTCATACCATGTTGCAGTAAGAAAAGTAAAACAAGTTCATGTGCGTTGGGAAGTTGCTATATTTCTTTTAGGCCTCTTTGTTCTAGCTGTGCTAAGTGACTTAATTACATTATGTCACTTAATAGTTTGAACAGTACAATAGTGTGATGGTTAGCTTTAATCGTTCACTTGACACAAAAGAGAACCAGCTGGGAAAGGAGTCTAACTTTCAGATTATCTAGATCAAATCGGTCTTTGGCATGTCTGTGAGGAATTGTCTTGATTGCCTTAGTTGTCATGGAAGACGTAGCCTGAAAGTGGGCAGCGCCATTTCAGGACCCCAACTGTGCAGCAGTAGAGAAAGCAGCGGAGGACTAAGCACGTATACGTCATTCTTTCTCTGCTCTTGACCATGCAGGTGACCAGTTGCTTCCGGTTCCTGCCTTCACAACTTTGCAAGGATGATTGTAACCTGGGGTTGTGAACCCAAACAAAGCACTTCTCCCCTAACTGTCACAGCCCCCACCCCCAGGATATTTCTTTATAGCAGCAGAAATGAAACTGAACAAATCTATTTATTATGCCTGGAAATTTAGTAGAATGGATTATAAAACATAATCCCCCAAACTATAATATTTATAAAATTTGTTTTTATTTCCAACTTGAGACATATTGCATTCTATTATATTGTTAGCCATATAAACTTTAATTTTTTTTTCTGTAAAAGCTACTTCACTAATGGAAATAGGCACACCTAATTCTATCTCAGGAGCTGTCCGTTCACATTTTTATTTGTTGACTTGATTTAGATTGTGGGCATATGAAAGCCTAGGCTAAAAATTGGTCTTATGTGAATTGAGAGGAGCACAGGAGCAAAGCCTTCCAAAGAAGTATAATCAATTTCAGAGGCAATTAATAAACTGGATCTGAAATTAGCTTGGAAAGATTGAGCAATATCAAAACAAAAATTATAACTTTAAGCACCTGCAATATGCCAGCAGCTTTAATTATTTTCTTTCTAATTTTCAAAACCCCCCTGAAAATTGGGAATTATTATTTCCATTATACAGATGAAAAAAAAAAAATGGCTCAGAGGGATCATGAAGTTTCTTCAAGGTCAGACGACCAGTAGTAAATTTAATTAGTAGTGTGTTCTTCAAGATTCTTTTATTATCTCTTTGCTCCTTCCCTTTTCCTTGCTTATTAATGGAAACGTTCATTTGGAGCATCTAGCATTCTAGGCTTAATATTCGACAGAATACATTTCAAAATGCTGATATGCACTGGGAATGAGAACATCAATCCAATTGATCAGAACTCTGTTGATTGTGAAAATGGTAACAAGAAAACACAACTGTTACAACCAGCTCCGATAAGGCAGGTAAAGATTTGAGAGATTAGAGTGATGACGGGGTAGCTCAGTCATCAACACAGCTAAAATCCAGTCCCTGTGTAACTTTAGGCCTTATTTTGACCTGCCATCTATTCTGATTAAATTATACTGAGCAATGGCCAAATCTCCTCTTCAGTCTGTGTTGTGTAGAAACTCAAGGGATATGATCAGCCTGGAGTAGTATTGGAGATAAATGATTGGGTTGGTGGTTTTCCTGAGAAGCAGTCTGATTAACTGTGTAGAACATTCTCTCTTTTGTGCAAAGTTGGCGAGTCCCAGAACAGTTGCTACTAATACAGACACCCACAGAAGAGCTCCAGCTAACACACACACTTGGAAGCCCATCGAGGTGTTAAGCTGCAGGCACGGGGACTGAGCCTTACTTTTAAGAACACAGAACAGCACAGGTGTAATGAGAGCACCCTGAGAACACATCTTACGGTGTCTTCCTAGAGTCAGAGCTTTGACGTGAAGTCTACTTCCTCAAACATTCTTTAATGTCTCCCTGCTTCCCTGCTCCTTTACTAATTATTGATCAATGCTAATAATTATTGTTTTATAATGTTTGACAGAATACATTTAGAAGTATGCCTGAAAGGTGATTCTACAAGGCACCAGAAAGGGTGTATAAAAGAGACAGAGGAAGGAAGAAAATACAGGGCACGTTTAAGCAGACAATCAGTGTTGTGATCTCCAGGGTCAGTCCCTGTAGGGGACTTCAGTGGACATATTAGTCTAGTACCCAGAGCTATTCCATCCAAGACCCGAGGGTGCCGAGTGTTCTGATCCTGTTATTTGAAGATCACATTTACTGATAGTAACTGGTCCAGTTTACCTGGGCGATTAGAAAAATTGCTTAGTAGAGAATGGCATGTGTTTGCCATTGAATGCTATTGATAATTATGGGGCTTAAAAATCAAAATCAAGGGCTTAAGAATAAGGCTTGGCACACAAGGGTAATCCTTTTATTTGTGTCATAGTTTTTGGTTTTTGAGACAATGTTTTATGTAGACCAAGATGGCCTTCATGTAGCAGAGACTGGCCTTCAATTTCTGATCCTCCTGCCTCCACCTCCCAAGTGCTGGGATGGCAGGGGTCTGCCACTGTGCTTTGTTTAATCTTAAAATTTACTCAGTGCTCCCTTAACCTCTTCTGCCTGCAGAACTAAGTGAGATGCTGGGAGACAGCAAAAGGATAAAGATGTTTTCCCTGTCTATGAAGATGCACCATGTTCATTCCAAATTTCACCAACATTCTGCCTCATGGACTGACTTAGGCTGAATAAAGAAGTGATATTGTAGAGTTTTAGGCAGTGTCTCCACAGCAGAGCAGCAACACTTCTTCCTGAGAAGAGGGAGCATGGCTTTTCTCTGTAGCCCAGACTGGCCCCAATCTGGAGATCCTCCTATATCAGCCTCTCTCGTACTAAGATTATGGGTATTCCAGCCCAACATGCTCGCTTGATGTAAGGATAAAGACATACTCCACTTGTGATGTTTGTATGTATGTATGCATTACGCATATATGTATGCATGATGTACGTATGCATATGCATGCATATATGTATGTATGATGTCTGTTTGTATGGATGATGTCTGGCTACTGTTCACACTAAATACTATATTAAATTTTACCTTGTTTTTTTAAAAAGTAATTTTAAAAAGTTTTTATTTTATTTATTTTATTTTATTTGTATGAGTATTTTTTCTTGCATATATATATATATATATATATATATATATATATATATATATATATATATATATATATGCACCATGTTTGTGCCTGTTGCCAATGTAGGTTAGAAGAGGGCGTCAGATCCCTTGAAACTGGAATTATAGGTGACAGAATTATGTGGGTTCAGAGAATCAAACCTGAGTTCTCTGCAAGAGCAACAAGTGCTCTTAGCTACTGAGCTATGTCTCTAGCCTGTTTTTTTTTTTTTTTTTTTTAAACTGCATGCAGGAAAATATTTTTTTTCCTGTCTCTAAACTGCTATACAATTATTGCCCCCTTGTTGACTTTTCCTGGTTTCATCCACGTGCCCAAAAGAGTAATTATGAAAATATAATGTGGAAAAAAGAGAAACATCATCATTTTAATTGGTAAGGATTAATCAAGTCATAAAACTACTACATATTAACCTCACTGAACTGCCTCTGACTCTCACCTCCAAAGTTGATATAAAGGCAATCTGAGCTGTCCTGCGAGGGCCATTCATATCCATTAATTGTTACAATACAAGACATACTGGGTCTCAGCTGGCTGCCATTTCTTCTGTATTTGAAATGTGCTTCTCAGCAGAGATGGGAGGACACCACAGGGACTCATTTGAGTCTGACTTTCACATTAATTTTGCTGTGCTGTGAAGAGCAAAGACAAAATCAATGTCCATCAGTGATTATTCAAGGTAAAATATCTAGTGATATTGAATACCAATGGTAGCTCCAGGCATAAAATTTACTTAAGGCTTGTTGAGTAGACAGCCATTTATTCTAGGCCTGCTTCATTTTCCATGTTGCACTTACTAAGTTTTTAAAGGAAAAATAAAACAATTACATGGAAAAAAATAAATTCTACTTACTGACTCAATTTGCCAGTATCCAAATCTTTTTCCAAATGGTAGAGCAGAGCGTGGTTGCAGACTTTTCCTGAACTTAACTGACAATAGTGTTTCCAGTTGGTAGAAGCAGAATATTTCACAGTGCACAGTGACACAAAATTACGTGGCTCAATTAAATTTTCACAATGAAAGCTCTTTGTAATTTGTGACTGAACTTAAAATAAGAATAGCCTGTGTCTTTAGTCCTGGACAAATCTTCTTAAGCTGCATAGGTCTTCATGGCAGATGGGTCTGAACATATCTGGTTTCAAAAGTTTGTTTTGTTTCAGTTGTTATCATGATGAGCCCCAAAGCTGCTCTCAGTGATGTGTCACACACTGGATAATTTTCAAAGAGCAGATAGCCATATCCAGATATTGTAAAAACACTATTTTTCTTAGGGTCTAGTATAGGCCACCTGAACGACATCTACTTTTGCTGCTTGATTGATGGCAGAAGCAGTGGTGTGGACTGGGAAGAGGGTCTCCAAGCCATTCATGTTTGGACAATAAGTGTCTTGGAGTAATTTTTGTCCTGTCATGTCAAGTGAGGAGTGGTGATAGGTTAGCTGTTCTTTGCAGCTAAACTTCAGTCTACAAAGCACCAGAAAAGGGAGAAAACAGTCCCTGGAAAGCACTGAGGGTTTTCTAGCCAACCAGCTTGCATTGTCAGTTTTTACAGTGTCTATTTTGCCGTAGTGTAATCTTATATGAGGTTTATTTTTCTGTGGAGAATCACTTATAGCTTGGTGCGTTTTGTAATTTCACAAGAGACTTTAGAATTTAGCTTTCAGTGATACTTTTGCTGTTTACTCAAGTGATGGCAGCTTCTAGGAGGCCAAAGGCAATACATTGAATCAGATAAAATTTTCATCCTTTCCACATGATTTCCCTCTTTAAAAGGCCTAAGACTTGATCTCGTTTCTAGATTGGATGAGGTAGGGCTGATGGAAAGCCAGATTGGGTGATCTTAAGGCCAGAGAAGAACATCTAAAGTTTGAACACTGGTTTAATTCAAGATCAACATCTTCTATATCATATATTAAATCTGAGACTCCACTGGGGCCGTTATCCCTTCAGAGCAGAACATACACAGGGCTATAGAAACTTTACATTAGCTGCTTCGTTGGTGCTCCAGGCCCCTGTGTCCTTCTTAGACAGATTAGTGGAGTCATGAAGATGTTTCCCATAAAGTTCTCTTTCCCAGTAAAGTCCTCTTTCTGAATAGGCTTAAATGTGGGAGCAACCTGTCCCCAATTAAGACGTTTCATTCTGTGTGTTATCAGTTCAACGAGTTTGGCTTTCTCTTTCTATGTTTCTATGTTCTGTGTTCCATGATAGCCCTATGTTTGTTGTCAACTTATCATTTGATTTCTTGGTCTACCACAGCACTTAGAAAAAAGAACAGGAACCCCAATCATGTGCTGACTGAATGTCCGTGAATTAGGATAAGGCAGCTTGTATGTGGGAATTTGTATCTGTTTCATTGATAATTGTCCTTATAGTCTTTTTGATGTATGTCAGTGACTTCTATTTTCATTATGTTCTGAATAAGATGTTTAAACCACTTTGCTGAAGGTAGGATCCATTTCCATACCCCACTTTTTTTTTTTGCATTACTTTTTCCCATTCTTATAATTCAACATAAATAAAATCATATAGTATGTATCTCTTTGGTTTTGATTTTTAAAATTAAAGTTTTTGAGATCATGGGCTATTTGCTATTTTTTTCTTTTTGTGGTTGAACAGAGTTCCACATGACATATCAAACTGTATGAATAGATCACATCCCAAAAATCACTTCCACTTCTGAGCTATTAGGAGGAATACTGTTCTGAATATTTTTGCACAAATATTTAAATGTCTGTTATTTATGATTATCTTTTAAAAACTGAATCTCTCTGTTATAGGAGCCTCATTTCCTTATTGTCACATATATTCAGACAGTGCCAATTTCCTTTTCAAAAATGTTTGTCCAGATAAAATTGGAATGCATGGACTCCCATCAATTAAGCAAGTAGACACTACTACTTTTCACTGCAAAGGCATATTTTACAAGGAGAACATCACAGGTGTTCAGTGGAGATAAGCACTTTCTAGTGACAAGTTCCATCGACTTCTCATCAGATGGTTGTGTTGTCTTGTCACTGCTGCCAGTTATTGATGACTTACCATCCATCCTGCCTTCTGGGAAGACCCAAAAGTAGTCTCATTGTCCGGTGTCTGAAGGCCACATGCAAATTGACATCAAAACCTGTGATCTTATAAACTTTAAATGTCTTTGTTAAGGCCTTTCTATAGACCAGGAGAAAAATGTGCCACAGAAAATGGCCCCTGTCCCTGTACTCCTAAATCAGTCCAAGCACAAAGTAAATTGTTCCTGCAATAGCTATCAAGAAAAGAGGGGAGTGCAAAAATAGATTATCAACTAGAATTCAAATGGCTTGTAGGTGCCAGAGCATCCTACAACCTGAACTCTTAATTGATAGAAGAGGACAGATAATTGACATTTGAGTTTAGATGTTTGCAAGCCATAATAATCACTCTAGCCTAACAAAATTCCCATCTTCCTATTTTTCTTTCTGAAGTATATCTCTACTATGGTCTAGTTTAGGAATTCATTGAGACAGAGTGTACTGGATATGCTATTATAGTTGCAGTGATCATTTTAAAACTCCGTTTTACTTGGGGTTCCTTAAAGACGCTCTCTTCCAATCCCCCAACCCTAGGTAGGAGAGAGAAGGGTAGTAGTGAGAGAGGTCACAGACCCAGTTATTTCTCCCAGATGTTTAGGGTCGAAGGGTTCTTTTAGGGTTATACTAATCTCTGTCAACAGCAAAAGCAGCCAGCAGTCTCCACTAAGCCACGGCACCCCAAAGCGTCTCTCTCCAGCTGTCTGCTCCAGTCCGTCACACTGTCCATCTCTGGTTTCTCCCATCAGACGCTCACCACCGCATGCGCCACACTTTCTCTTTCTGGGGTCTCATATTTACGTACTCAGAGCTCTAGCCCACTCCCCTCTCAGTCAGTCTGCGGGTCATAACCAGCTGCCAAAGGCCACACCCTGCATGAGACAATTACCAGATGTGGACAAACTAAAACTCCACACTTGGTATTAAAGCCAAAACATATTTACATAGTTTACCAAGAAAGCAAAGCTTCCATTACAATTAGTGGCGTGCATGTCCACACATCCTTCCACCTACGCATTCTGTGCTGAACGTTTGCCAAGTCTATGCGCGACCAAAGTGAAAGAAGCAACTGGATGCCTGAGGTCCGTCCAAAAGTCTCAAATTCCCCAGCAGAACATTTATTTCTGACCTTTTATTGTCACCGTGTCCTTCTGTATTTATTGTGTTGTATAAGGTCAAAGAAAAGAACACAGGAAAATCCTCGTCGTTGACTTTCATTAGAATATTTTGATGTGGGTGGGTGGGTGGGTGGGTTTCTATCTTCCCACTAAAATATGGGCTCATGAGAGCAGAAGCCTGAATGCAGCCGGCCCCGAGGAATAGCTGTATGCCATATACATATATCTTTTCTACATCCTCCCTCTTTCTCCTGTCCACACAGATTTCCAAGGTTATGGCATCAGGGCAGTTGCCATCTGTGCAAAGAATAAGGTCCAAGCAGAGACCTGCAATGCCAAGACAAGCTTCCCAGGCTCCACTTAGAAAAACAGAAAATGACATTGTTAATTGGGGAACGGATATCTGGAGCGTTGTGCCAATATTCTCTTATCTAACTGGCCTTTCAAAATTGAATGCACTCGCTGGGGCTGCTGGATCAGATACTGTCGCTCTTCACATTCTGGGGAGATAATTTCAGGACTTTTTAGTCAGTTTCTGTTCAGCTCAGATTATATCAAATTTGAAAGAAGGTGAAACCAACTACGTCTGTTTCATTCCACTTCTTGGGGAGATATGTGAACCCCATTATGACAATTGACTTTATTTTTCACTTAGAAATTTTGCTCCGACTCAGGGCAGAGTTAATCAGCTCATAGACAAAGCAGTTAGTTACCGCACGTCTCTAAGATGAAACACGCTGTAAAATGTATAATGGCAATAATTAGAATCACAATATTAATGATAGTGAAATTAACATTTTGACCTTCATCGTCTTCCACAGGTTAAAAAAAAAAAAAAAGCATCAAAATCTGAGCATTATCCCTGAAGGTATAACCGAAAAAGGCTACATCTTTTCCTTCTCAAAAGCAATTAATTTCCACATAAGAAAGTGTTATTAAAATTCACAATTGTCTTGAAATATAATATTAATTTGCAAGGACATTATGGACAATAATTCAGAATAACTCTCAAAACTTCCTAATGACATCATCTTACTTACTATTCCATAGACAGAGGCAGCAAAACATTTTCATTTTCTTGCTGAATAAATGAACAATGATACAAGTATCAAATACTGCGAAGTGGTAAATTTCTCCAACATTTGCTCCTGGCAAAACCAAACTAAACCAAACCAAACCCAACCCAACCCAAACCAACCCAAACCAACCCAAACCAACCCAAACCAACCCAAACCAACCCAAACCAAACCAAACCAAACCAAACCAAACCAAACCAAACCAAACCAAACCAAACCAAACCAAACCAAACAGCAACAAATCCACAAAATGACTTTCATCATGGAACCAAGAGAGGGAGATACGGGTACTCACGTATCCCATGCATTTCTCTCTTCCCCTCAGTAGACAGATACAGGGAAGCAATTTAGATAAAGGGGGTGACACCTCTCTTGCTCCCTCTACTGTCTTGGCTCAGAAGCCCCAGCCTCCCACAGTGGTCCACACTTCATCCTTATGAGCTCTGTGTCTGCATTGAATGGGTGTGTCTACATATAAGACCAGACCTTAGCTATTTTCTGTCTAAGCCAGTCAGGCTTTTCCTATGGCTCCCTAAAGTAATAAACAGAAAGTGTAATACAATTTACACATTCTGAATCAGTTTTAATACACAAAACACATCTAAAACTGGTTTACACGTAATTAAAAATACCATGCATTTCTTAGGCTGGTTTGACTTAGAACAACAAAAATAAGTAAAGTAAAAAGGGAATAATAATAATAATAATAGTAATAATAATAATAATAATAATAATTGTGATTTTATTCAGTGTACAATTTTGTTATAATTGGCTACTTTTCAAGTATTAATTTTTACTTAAATGGGCAGTTGTTCTAGTTAACCAGTTTCCAGGTGTTAGTTTGGCTCTTTGGACTGTTAGGACTGGCAACTGAGTAAATCCATTTATAGGAAACTAATCAATTTACAGAAAACCAACAAAACCAATCAGCTGATGGATGGAATTGTTATTGGATGCCAACTGTGGATGGGGTTTGGACCTGAAAGCTGTAGCTCTGCTCAGCTTCTCTCACTTATGACATTTTTGGTCTTGCTTCCCCTTTCTGTGAATCTTCTCCCTTCTATTCTTCACCTGGTCCATCCAGAAAAGAAGCCAGTTTGGTGCTGCAATTATTCATTATTGTCCTTGATGAAGTAAGAGAGAGACCCCTTCCACTGGACACTTGGTTTTCAGCTCTACTCAGTTATACAATGTGACTTCACAGTGTAGCAAATTTTGATTTGATACTTTCTCCTGAAAGAACAAACTGAAGGAATATGTCCAGCATGTGCCATCAATCATGTTTTTACATACTCAGTATAAACATTTATTCATTGACTAGGCATTCACTGAACCTGTACTATGTGCCAGTACTGTTTCAGGCTCAGAGTGCTAGAGCAGTAAACAACAAATTCCCATTCCTTGAGGTCCTGACACTTTGATGGACAGAGTCAAACAGTAAATGGAATTAAAAAGTTACCTGGTATGTGCAGTGGCAGGATGCTAAGGAGATGGGAGTGGGGAGGCATTCTGGAGAAGAAAACAAGAAGGGAGGTAGCGTGCCTTTTGCAGGAGATAGGGAGTAGGTGGAGCTAAGTTATTTGTAATTTTAAATTGGCTAGGGAGAGCTACAGATGAAATTGGAGCTTAGACTTGAAGAAGCCACACAGTTTAAATTATGATTTTGTAGAACATTATTATAAATTGGTTCCGTTAAGTGATAATTGTAGTTATTGTTAAACTCTTTAAGTGTTTCTATGTGAGGGTCTGTGGTGAGAATTTTGCACCTATTTCTCAAGTCTGAGCTGCTGTGTATTCTTCCCACTTCTTAGCTGAGGAGTTAGAGGGCCAGAAGGATGGACAACTTGCACATGGTGCTTTAGGTTAATGCCTGAAAGGACTTGAATTTAATAGCCGATTCTGGAATTTGGTCTTCAAATACTAAGGCTACTTTTTGAATGGCATGCTAGCTTAAAAATATACATTAAAGTACAATGCTGCAAAGAAGAGAGATGAATGCTATATCAACTTCCCATCGGAACCTTAAATAACGATGGCTTTTGACTAAATCTTGTGCAGGCACACTCCATGCCTTTTTATGCACACCAATGACTTTGCATCCCACCTAAGTCAACAGACCTGAACACGCTGTGCTGTAAACTGTGTAAAATAAGTCATGGATGTTTCTCAAGTCAAAAAATAGAAGTCTACACCTTATATTGAGTTTTTGATATTTCACTTGTGGACACTGATATTTAGTCAGATAGCTTTTTGCTTATTGGATTTTTAAAGTCTTTCATACGATTCAAGTTGTGGAGCTCAGTATGTGTCCTGTCTCCCTTCTCTCTCTCTCTCTGTAGTTGTTCTTTATAGTTCATGTGGAGTGCTAGAGGTTCGATGCAGATGTCAACAGTTAGTGTCATTTGAAAAAAAAATCAGAATAAAAAGAAATAACCTTTGCAGGTCAGCAGGAAAAGAAGCAACTTAGGACTTCCAGGGTCAGTGGCTCAGGTATTGATTCACTCAGGACTTAGGAAATGACTTTTCCTTGATATTCCTTTTACAGAATATTGGTTCTAGCTTTGGGTATGGGCAGGTCAGTGTATTACCATACACTGGAGTTGGAGTATAGTATCACTGACTGCAGAAACCACTCCAGGGTGTCTGAAGGGGCAAGTGCCCATCTCTGCTCCCTAGTGGCTCAATATCCTAATCCTAAGCTCACAGAGGCAATGGTATATTCCAGTTGTTGCTTCGCTTGATATTCTGGTGTTCTACAACCAGATAATAAGAGCACTAAAATGAAAATAAAAATCCTGGCTTCTGAGTTTTCAGAAGAAGAAAGGATGACCTCAGCAGGACTTGAGGGACATCTCAGCTACCAGAGGAGGCCATGGCTGAAGTTGAAGGATAGAATGAAGAACAAAAATTAAAGAAGAGAAAAGATGGAAGGCAAAAAATGTGCTAAAAAATGGTCACCATTTTTTTAACTTGCATTGTTTTAAAAATTTTATTATTTTATTTATTACAATCCATTTCTAACAATTCTGTTTCTGCCGTGTGCTTTAATATATCGTGAGAAGGATAAAATCTTTATATCAGAGATAAATCTTGAATCTCTGAGATTCACTAAATAGGTAGGCTACAAAATTTAAGGGTCCCTTGAAAGTTGAGGTCAGTTTTAATGAGACAAGATGACTTTGGGGAATGTTTTAAGGAAGTCATCCATTCTTAGAAAGGAGGTTATAGACTGGGTTTCCTATAGGACTGTTCTACAAAACAGAGAGGGACTGGTGAGCCTGTGTTGAGGACAGAGGACAACTTGAAGGAATCAGTTCTCTCTTTCCATCATGTAGATTCTAGGAATCAAATTCAAGCCATCACTTTGGTCTGCTGAGTCATCTTGCCAGCCTGTACTTGTTTTAAAGAAGCCCCTGAGTGAGATGTTTCTAATAGATTGTAGCTCAATATAAGAGCTTCTTAGAATTTAGCATATGTTAGAGTTGAGAGAAGTCCTCTTCAGTCTATGCCGTGTGTTTGCTAGCCTTCTTTTCCCTAGAGCTGCATAGCACATAACGTATTTTCGTGTCTAGAATCAGGGCTACTCTGTTCTCCAGCTACAATGGTATTGAACATTTTTACTCTCCCTACCCACCTTTCTTCTGTGACCTTTCTCTGGTCATATCCTGTTTTAGTGATGTGCCTTTTCAACCATGCGATCCAAGATTGAAGTTCTCATCATATTGATGTGAAGGAGATATGTATATTCACTCGAAAGCTATAGGAGTTAAAAAGAAAAAAAATTAACAGTACCACATCTGCATGTTAAATGCAGGCCCAAGGTGAGAGAACCTTTCAGAGGCAATCTTCTGTGCGATATTAGCATTTATTCCATTCTGACCTTTGAGCTATGGGCAGCGAGAGGCAGCTTTTGTTTCTCTCCCCTAATGCTGATTTTCCAGGCATGAAGGTGCCAGCAGGGGCTGGTAAATAACACAGACAAGCTTTCTGCCATTGCCTTTTTTATTCTCGACATGTCACGAGATACTCTCGTGTTTGATTGATTCTTTCCCACCTAGTGTGGAGGTAGCCCATGGATCCTGTCCCAGCTAGAGATCCCAGTTCACGAAGGAATGCTGAAGAGTTTGCGTAGGTCTGATGAAATGTAACATGAGCTGAAATGTTCTGAGACGTTCCATTACAAGAGGAAAGGGAGGGTCTCATGAAGCCCCGGGGAAGCTTTCCATTCTGCCTGCAGTTTTGAATTATATTTTGATGGGACAAATGCCAAAATTTCTGAGTTGCATCGTAGAAAGTGTCCCTGCTCTCAGCGTGTTATTTGCACTTTTCACCTGTTTCAATTTTTTAAACTGTTTTTATTTATTCTACTACGCGTGTGTATGTGTGCCAGCATGCCTGTGCATGGCGTGCAGTGTGGAGGTCTTGCAGGAGTCACTTTTCTCCTTCCACCCTGTGAGCTCTGGGCACCAAGTGTAAGCCATTAGCCCTTTGGCCTGCTGAGTTACCCTCTCAACCGTCACCTGTTGAAAGCAATTATGTTTTTATTTTTGGGATTCATGTTCATTCATTAAATATGTTAATTTATTTAGCAAACACTGTGTGCCAGAAACTGTGCCAGAGATTTGGAATACCAATATAAACAAGAATGAGGACATGGTTCTCCCTTTACAGCATTGATGTTGTGACTATGTACAAGCGCACATGTACACACACACACACACACACACACACACACACACACACACACACGAAACAATAATAAAAAGAGCCTATCAATAGGAGTGTGGGAAGCACAGAAGGAATTTGAAAGAGGAGCATCAAGGAGGGAGGGAAGAGAATGAAGAAAGTGATATAATTATAATTAAATATATACATATATACGAATAAAATAAAATAATTTTACATCTTGATAAAAAGAATATTCAGAAGTGATTTATACAGGAAGATCAGAGAATGAGATTCTAAGACAAGAATAAAATGAGGATAGGGCTCAGTTTGTGAGAATTTCCTAATAGAGCACTGCAAACTGGGTGTCTTTAGACAATAATATGTATTCTGCTAGAGGCCAGAAATTTGAGGTCAAGTTAGCTGAATATGTTCCTTCTGAAGTCTCTTGGGAAGCACCTGTTCCAGCTGCTGCTCTCCTACCTGCTGGCAGCCTCGTGAAACCCCAGGATGGTATGTAGCTGTCTTCATGTCTCTTCACATCCTCCTCCTTCCTCTTTGTTTCTCTGCCCATATTTATGCATATAGCATGTACATGCACACAGATACATACACATATATACATGTTTACACACACACATTTTTATAACATGAATGATAATAGATTCAGGCTGATTCTTTTTTTAATTGAAAATAGGTTCTTCTCCCATACAATACATCCAAATTGTAGTTTCCTCTTCCTCCACTTCTCCCAGATTCACCAGCACCTCCTCTATTTCCCGCTATTTATACACTCCCCCTCCATTTCCCTCCAGAAAAGAGCAGGCCTCCAAGATACAACCCCCAAACATGACAGAACGAGATATAATAAGACAAAAGAATTAGGGCTTAATCTAATGACTTCATTTTAATTTAACTCTGCAAACCTGTCATTTCTAAGCAAGGTCACATTCTAAAGCTGTGGACTTCTACACATTCTTTTGGAAGACCTAACTCAAACCATAGCAATCAAGAAACAGTGTTCAGTGAAGAAGAAACACATTTTTATGTCTAAGTTGGAATGAAGCATGGAGACTTGATAACTCAGAATTCTGGCTGCTTGAATAAAGTAAGTGGTGGGGATGAACAGCAGTGGGGATAAGAAAGTGGGGTTTCTTGGGGCTGGAGAGATGACTTGGTGGTCAAGAGCACTTGCTCTTCCAGAGGACCTGGGTTCACTTCCCAGCAAAACAACATGGTGGATTACAACCATCTGTAACTCCAGTTCTAGGGTATCTGGCACCCTCTTTTGATGTTTGTGGGCCCTGTACATACATGGTGTACCCACATAACCTCACACATGAAGTACATAAGGCTAATAAAAAGTGGGCTCTCTGGCAGCTGGGAAACATGGGTACACATTTATTTAACATCCAGATGATAGCCCCCTCCTGGTCCTACTCCCCCCTCTTTTCCCTACTCCCCCACCCCTACTCTTCAGGAAAGGGGAGCCCCCCACCCCAGCTCATCAAGTCCCATCAGGACTGAGAGCATCCTCTTCCACTGAGGCCTGGCAAGGCAGTCCCACCAAGGGAAAGTGATCAGAAAGCAGGCAACATAGTCCATATCAGCAATAGCCCCCACTCCCCTTATTAGGAAACCCACATGAAGACTGAGTGGCCCATTGGCTTCATCTGTGTAGAAGGCCTAGGTCCAGTACGGTGCACTCATTCGTTTTGCTAATAGCAAATGCTACAGTGTCTCTGCAGGGATATAGAGAAATGACAGAGTTTTGTTTACTTCCTATCTTCAGTTCACGGAATGCAGCGAGGGATGGGAGGCTCCCAAGTGGTCACGGTACTTGACAGATTATATAGAAAAATTATATTTTCCTGTTAGTCAAATTGTCACTTTTGTCTCCTCTGGCTGGATCTGGAACCCCAGGAGTCAGGTGAAACTGTGAAACACGGTGGACATGGACTTTACACCACATCAGGATCAGTTGCTAAACTGCTCCCTCTGGGGATCACACCACCCTGCCAGTGCTGGCTCTGCATCTGGAAGTTTGGGTATTTGGTACAGAGAGACTGGACCCAGAGGAGGTGCAAATAGAGATTGTGACAGTTCAATCTTATGCCAACTCTATTGTTTTAGGCTGAGTATATTTAAGAAATTGAACTTTAGGCCATCCATGTCTTTGACTTCACAGTCCTTATGCCCAGAACCTTTTTTTCAGATGAAAAAAAGAATCCATTTGCACGGGTCTGCGTTTATCTTTTTGATGATCTTATTCCTACTCCCTTCACTGTGTCTTAATTTACTGTCAAGCTTGGAGACTTATATTTCTTATTTTATCTCACACTTAAGCCCTGGCCCAGACTCTTTTCACTAGAATGATTAAATGATACTTAGATTTTATTTTAAAACTTCATGTATAGATTGTACCTTTAATCTTTAAAAACCCTTTCAAGGCAGGTGTCTTAATTGTATTTTAAATAACAATTTAAAAACAATTAAAAATTAAAGAGTAACAATTAAAAATTAAAAAGTGGGAAGTGAGGGGGAGAATTTAAGGGACACTAAGAAAATGTCTTCTATTAGCCATTCCCATCATTGTGATTTCCTGGCTGTGTGACCATGAGCTCTTTAATTTCTAGCCTCAGTTTCCTTATTCCTAAAATAAGAAATATGACCATGATCAGCTCACATTGGTAAGAGAAATATTGTGTAACTGTGGTGGTTAGTTTTATGTCAACTTGAGACAAACTAGAGTTATTTGGGAAGAGAAACTCTAATTGAAAAAAAAATGCCTCCAAATGATTGGCCAGTAGGCAAGTCTGTTGAGTATTTTCTTGATTAATGATTGATGTAGGAGGATCTAGCAGGCTGTGGTTAGTGCCAACCCTCGTCAGGTGGTCCTGGATGGTATAAGAAAGCAAGATGAGTAAGCCATGAGGAACAAGTCAGTAAGCATCATTCTGCCATGGCTTCTCCTTCAGTTCCTGCCTTGTACTCTTGCTCTGAATTCCTTTTTTTGATGGATTTTGATATAGAAATGTAAGATGAAATGAAACCTTCCCTCCCCAAGTTACTTTTGGTTATGGTACTTTATCACAGCAATTGAAACCTGCAGGATCTATGTACAAGAACTCAGTTTAGTGCCTGACACATGGTATGTCCTAGTTATTATTAAAATCTTAGTGTGACTCTCACTTACAAACTTACTGGATGTGTGCATCTGGGCCGGTTCTTGCCTCAATAAATTGTCACCTTTAGTATTTGCTCTGCTAGTCAACCTCCTAAAACGTTATTGTTGTGATGGCTGAAGGAGTTATTTTGTTTGGCTGAAGGAGTTATTTTGTTGTTTGGTATTTAACATTCTATATGACCGAAATATCTTAGATGAAATAAAAGAGGGAAACAAAGTGTGTTGTTTTTTGTAAGACAAAGTAAAGAGTTTGGATTTAATTTCAAAGGTAACAGAAAAGCATTCGACAGTTTTGAGTAAATAAATGATGTGATATGCTTGAAAATTCAGAAAGCTCGGTTGACCTCTGTAATAGACTGAAAAGGTTGGAATTAAGAGGTTAAATGCGAACAGTCAGGGGCCAAGTTTGGCCATGCAATGTAGTAAATGTGGTGCTAGGAAAATGGAAGAGGTAGAGGCCAAAAGAAGTGGGGTGGTGAAGAGTCTTTGCTTCCAAAACCTTGAAAGAATGGAAGATAATGGAAAGAATGCTGAGCTGTAGTCAGTATTTCTCAGCCATGCCACCAGCCTGAGGTCATATGTCGAAGTTTTGACCTCAGTACCTCAGCATGTAACTTTATTTGAAGACAAGATATTGCTTTCTCATTGCTATGACCAAACACTTAACGGAAATGAACTCAAAGTGGGGGGTGGGGTTTATTTTGCCTTAGGATTTAAGGTACAGTCCCCTATGGTGGTATAGATGCTACAGCAGAAGCATGGCCCATCTGGTTATATTACATCCCTAGTCAGGAAACAGAGGGAGACTGTCCAGCTGGATCCCTCCATTTTCCTTTTTTTTTCAGTCGAGGACCCTGGCCTATTGGATGGTGCTGCCTTTGTTCAGGGCTGGTTTTCCTTCCTCTGGAAATAGCCTCACAAACGTATGCAGAAACATGGCTCCAGGGTCATTCCAACTCCAGTTAAGCTTTATTGAAGAATATCCGTCACAGCAATCAAGTTAAAATGAAGTTAGTAGGGTAAACCCTACTTTACTATTACTCGTGTTTTCATCAAAAGAAGACCATTGGAAGGAACACAAGGAGAAGAGAAGCCTGGGACAGCTAATTCTTTTACAGTCCTCAGAAAGAACCAATCCCATCAGTTTCTTGGGTTTTATGATAGCCTACTAGAATGATGAGAAAATATGCCATCAACTTAGTTGATGGGTAAAGTCATACAACCATGCCATGGAACTCAGGTTTCAATTACACCTTAGTGTCTAGACACCATTGATTTTGATCTTTACCTACATCTAGTCTAGTGTGATGCCTCCCACACTTGTAAGAATGGCCATGAGAGGTTAATAAACTGCAAAGCCCTGGGTCTCCGCAGAGCAAGTCTGAAGATTGTGTAGGTATTAGGCTGATCGAAAAATCTCAGGTGGAATTACTCTTGTAGGCCACTCCTTAAAGAGTATAGCAGTCTAGCCTAGTGCTTCAAACAAGGCAGACATTCAATAGCCATCAAACAAGTGAATTTTGGGAATTCTGGCACACCTGAGAATCAAGCAACTAAGTAGTTATTTGTCTTATTCTTGGCTTCTTAATGGTGGATATGTGTGGGGTGTTAAGATGACTGATTCTGGCTGTCAGTTTGACTTCCCCGGGAAAAAGGAACCTCCATTGAGGAAATGCCTCCATTGGATTGGCCAGTGCAATCTGGGGACATTTTCTTGATTGTGAGTTAATGTAACAGGAGCCAGCACAGTGTGGGTGGTGTATTCTTTTGCCAGGTGGGCCTAGGCAATATCAGAAAGGTCTTCTTTTGAGCCTGTGGGTAAGCGAATAGCCACGTTCTTCCATGAACTCTTTCCTATATGCTTTTCTCCTCAAGTAGTTTTTGGTCAGAGTGATTTTCATTATTACAACAGAAAAAAAATTAGAGCAGGTATACAATGGAAAAAAAAAACTACAACAGTTATTTTTGAAGAGCACGTTAGGTTATATGTATTTTGATATAGACTTTGCATCTATATTGGTTTCAAGAAAGGAATCTTTTGAAGCAGAGCACTTTAACAAACTTACTCCAATGGCAATAAGTGGAAAAGGTTTGAAGGATAGGAGTAATTGCTGCAGCCAGATGTCTACCATTGCGTGTGATTGAAAATGGTGGTTGGGTCAGAGAATGCTAATCATCCATGAAGTGGGCTTGCCATGACTCTGACACAGTGTCCCCTGGTGCACTCGGCAGTAGGTGCATCTTTGCTGAATAAATACAAAGTGAACTTGACGGGAAAGGAGACCTCAGCAGTCCTACAAAGACAATTTTGCAAGCTGTCTGCCTGTGGAGTTAGTGGTATGTTTGCTCTGGAAGAAACAGCTGACGTCAACTTTGCTCTCTTTGTATCTCAAGGGCAGAGTTAGCTGTGCCTCTGGCCTGTGCGACACCCACAGAGGGAAGAATGGCGTCCAGAGGGAAAGGTTACAGACCGGGTCAGCTGGGAGCCTGTGCTCCCTGCCCCGCCCTCCCTCTGTTTGTCATCTCTCTGGCAAGGTGAATTCAATGCGCAGTAATTCCTTCTGACTTCCTGAGAGCCGTGGAATACGTGTGAGAAGAGTCATTCGGCACTAACAACATTAGCTTGGCTTTGTCACCTGATCACTCTGGCCAGAGAGAATAAAGAGTAGGTCCATGTAGAGAGGGCACGAGGTAAACGATAAATGGGGAGTTTTCACTGCTGAACACTCAGAAGAAAGCATGCTTTGCTGAAGTCGCAGATGCTGGCTTCTTTTCTGTTGAAGGAGGACTGTCAAATACAAACCGGGGCTCTTTTTTTTTTTTTTTCTTTAACCCAGAGAAGCAGCCATAAGATTTTGCATATATAACATCTCGTGTTTTAAAATACCCTTGAGACCTTATCACCCCGTGCAAAGGCAAGTATTGTGTTATTACTTCATAGACCAGACTCGGTGCTATACACACGGAACTTTACACTCAATCAAGAGAAGCAGGATAGTTCAGCAGGATGAGGACTGGTGTTGGGACCAGACCTCAGGTTTCATTTCCCATGATTTGCTGGAAGGACTTGAAAAAAAATCTTAGTCTCTGGGGAGCCTCATTTTGATTTGGGTAAAACAAAGAGCAGACTAACTGTTCCATCTGATAATTCCACACCTGGATAAGAGCTTCCATCACGAGTCAATAGAACGAGCTCACTCTTAATTGTGTGTTTTTTAGTCAATCAATTCCCCTAAGCATAGGGTCTGTCTGCTCGAATATGGAACTTCTAAAAGTTTTCTGATCTTCCATTTTCTTATGTAATTAGATGGAGACTGATGAGTGACTGCAGTTTAGACATCTTTCTCAGTGAGGAGTGGTGGGAGAGAAAAGCTTCTATAGAGGAGGTTCATGCTAGGCTTATGCACGTCACCAATTAACACACATAAGAGGGTGTATAAGATTTGCTATGAGGATAATAAGAGCCACTGCATTCACAAAACTTATGCTTCTGTCAAGGCAGGTAATCATGGTGAATATTTCATTTGGGGAACAAGGGGTATCCTAGAAATGTCCTAGAAGTCCTAGAACATCTCAAGACCACCCTCCATTATCTCCACGTGTTAAGGTAGGGGAGGCACTGCCTATCTCTCAGACTCGACTCACTGCACAGTCCCACCAAACAGCTGTTTTCTTTCCCCTTCACTGGTTTTCCTTCCTTGGGTTCACAGACCTTCTCTCCCAGTCTCACTGCAGAAGCAAAGTAATGACAGGCTGAAGCGACAGAGTCAAAATACAGGTGGTGTGTGCCTGGGAAAGAAACAACAGGAGCCAGAGCTTTTAACCACGAGAAGCACAAAACGTGACTGAGGAATGGGTCCTCCATGGATGGCAAAGTCCAGCTTTCCTAGAGGAATGCATCGCACCCACGCATGTGACAAAAAAGCATGCAAAATGCTTTTGGCACTATTGAATTCTTCCAGCTTACATAATAGCAAATTATATAAAAACAGCATGGATTTAAGCGTGGGGAAAATTACGATTTTTATGATAAATTAGAGAGTGTCCAGTGAATGGTTGATAAAAATGATTGACATTGGCTTCCTGATGATCTCTTATTTGAATCTCATGATCCTGCTTGCTCACTTCCTCACCAAAGTTTTATTTATTGTCCTTTCTACGTTAGGTACTAATCTGAGTCACAGAAAAAAAAAATGAAAAGAAATCTAGCAAAGCGCATTTAGGAAAACAAGGAAAAGGCCATGGCAGTGAGCAATGAGCATCAGTGCTTACTGACTAGTTATTGGTCATAGTGAGGAGCAAGGTTACTACAGTGGAGGCACTAAGGAGGTTGGTGCATGCATACATAGTGATAGCACAGAATGTGTTTCCCAAGCAGTGAAGACACAGCTCTAGGAGAGGACAGTTATTCATCCTTGTCTCCTTAAATAATAAGATAATGTTGGGTGTGCACAATACCTTAAGGAATTGCAGCTAAAGAGGGACAAGTTCAATCACGAATCACTCTATCTATCTATCTATCTATCTATCTATCTATCTATCTATCTATCTATCTACCTATCTATCTACCTACCTATCTATATATCATTTTCCTTCAATTTCCCCTTTTTCTCTTCTTTTTCCTTCCCTTTCCTTCCCTCTCCTTCCATTCCCATCCCTTTCTTTCTTTTCTCCAGTTTCCCTTCCCTTATTACCTTCACTCTTCTCCCCCACTCTTCTTTATTATTTTTTTCCCATTTTCTGATCCAGGAAAGACCTCTTCCAGGAATGCTTTTGCAGAATGAGATCAAATACATTTCATCTAAATACCATCTTTAGGATAATCTCCTTCAATTTATTTCTCCTGGGACAAGAGCAGGATAATGCATAGCTTTTAGAGAGACTATGAATGAATCATAGGTTCTGACTTCTGCCAGATTTGTTTTATTATGAACATTTTGTAGCTATTAAAAAATGACAAAAGAGAAAACATTGTACTGTTGGAAGACATAAAGAAAGAAGATATAATTTAAGCAAAGCCTGAACTAAAACATTGTAGCCTTATATCTAAGGTTTTCATTACTACAAATGAAATGTAAACTCTTTTTAATTTTTCTTTCAGATAGGAGATACCAGATGTTCATCTGTTACCATGAAAGTCTATTTTAATTGGCAGTTGTGGTCTCGGAGTAATTTTAAATTGCTACCAGGCTGTCACTTTTGCTTTTGCTGAGTTGCAAGGAGGTTTAATGCCTCCCCCACTGGGCTAGACTTTATCCTTCCATTTGGGACTATTGGATCACTTCAATTTATCGTGAAGCTAGAAGAGATTTAAATAGTCAACAGAAATGCAGTGCACATGCTTCCGAGTAGAAATGCAATGTTTTCAAAGTGCTCTGAGACCCAGAGCTAAAACTCTGTATGAGGAAATGCACCAGATAGAGAAATCCAGGTTTAAGAAAAAGAGACCCCCTTTCTCAGATTAAATTATTGGACTATCCCATAACAACTATTTGCTAATACTCAGTCATTTCCACATAAAAATATATTGGATTTGATGTCTACAGCAGCTGGCCTCATAAGAACAGCAGTTTTTTTTTTTTTTCCATTGTTTAGACTCTGTCTGTCTTGCTAAATACAGGGCACTTCACGATAATCTTGGGTGACTAGGTTTAATCTGAATGTTGGAAAGAACTAGGTTGGAAAATTGTGCAGGGCAAGGCAATACGTGGAGCTAGGAACAAGAGGGCTGAGACATTTCTTGGCTCCTGCTCACTGAGCCTGTTCCTAAAGGTGCAGCCACAGGCGCTCAGTTATTTTCTTCCAATAAAAGAACTTAGAAGCTGTGTTCTTGTGAATAGTGTGGGCTTTACTTCTTCCTAATCTGGGATTTTTTCATTTTCTTCATGTACACAGCTCCAAAGTCTCCTCTATTTTCTAAGAAATATCTTGTGCATAGTCCAGGTGCTTGGAAGAAAACAACACACACACACACACACACACACACACACACACACACACACACACACCCCAGATTGTGGCATGAATTCCAGACCTAGAACAAATTATTTTAACATTTCTCCACTCCCTGCCATCTCGTTTTTCGGTAAATACAGGAGCCTCACAGGGTTACTGTGAGGATGGATTGAAATAACTAGTAAAAATGGGTCGTAAAGGTATGTTTGAGCACTGTTTAGACACTACCCTTGTGTGTTCTGTGAGTTTCCCAGGGTTGTTTCTAACAGCTTTCTGCAAAGGCTACAGCCCAAAGCTGTGTGGACTTGAGCCCTCTTGGGACTCCATGTGGAGTTTGCCTCTTGAGCCTTGGGGGCTGGAGGGCTTTTCCTTGTTTTGAGGCCACACAGGAGCCTTCCCTCTGCACATGTTTCTTTGTCTGAAGTTGTTCTCTACTCTTTTATTTTTTCCTTTTTAAAAAAAAATAGCTACTTTAGTCTAAATTTCAGAATTATACATACCAAAGGATACAGTAAATGTCTGCTTTGTAAAAGATACTGGGGCACATTTTTACAGGCAGAAGGGGAATATAATATCCAACTTTCACTCAAGCCTTCTGAAATAAAAAGCTTAAAAACAGGATGCTAAATGTCTGTTAACTAGCTGTACAGCTTCACAAAGAGCATCTGAGAAGTTAAATCCATCAGATAACATAGATCAACCATGTTTGTAGCAGCTTTATTTGTAATAGCCAGAAGCTGGAAACAACCCAGATGCCCCTCAACTGAAGAATGGATGCAGAAACTGTGGTACATCTATACAATGGAGTATTACTCAGCAATGAAAAATAAGGAAATCATGAAATTTGCAGGTAAATGGTGGGACCTGGAAAGGATCATCCTGAGTGAGTTGTCCCAGAAGCAAAAAGACACGCATGGTATATACTCACTCAAATAATCATACAACATAGAATAAACCCACTAAAATCTGTACATCTAAACAAACTAAGCAAAAGAAAGGACCCTAACTAAAATGTTCAATCCCCATCCTGAAAGGCAAAGAGGATGGACATCAGAAGAAAAAGAAAAGAGGAAACAACCTCGGAACCTGCTACAGAGGGCCTCTGAAAGCCGGAAGAAAACAGGAAACAACCTTAATACCTGCCACAGAGGGCCTCTGAAAGCTTCTGCAGTATAGACTGTCAAAGCAGATGCTGAGCCTGATGGCCAACTGATGGGCAGAGTGAATGGAATTTTATGTAAGAAATGGGAAATAGTAAGAGCTGGAGGAGACGGGAACTCCACAAGGAGAGCAGCAGAACAAGATAATTTGAACACAGGGAACTTCCCAGAAAATCATACTCCAACCAAGGACTATTCGTGGAGATGACCTGGAACCCCTGCACAGGTGTAGCCCATGGCAGTTCAGTGTCCAAGTGGGTTACATAGTAATGGGAAGAGGGACTGCCTCTGACATAGTCTGATTGGCCTGCTCTTTGATCACCTCTCCCTGAGGGGGGAGCAGCCTTACCAGGCCACAGTAGAGGACAATGCAGTCACTTTTGATGAGAACTGATAGACTAAGATCATAAAGAAGAGGAGAACCTCCCCTATCAGTGGACTTGGGGAGTGGCATGCATTCAGAAAGGGGAGGGAGGGTGGGATCGGGAGGGGAGGGGGGAGGGGCTTATGGGGGGATACAAAATGAATAAAGTGTAATTAATAAAAAAAGAAAAAATATTATTTATTTTATTTTATTTATTTATTTGTCTGTTTATTACAATTTATTCATTTTGTATCCCTGTTCCAGCCCCCTCCCTTGTCTTCTCCCAGACCCACCCACCCTCCCTCTTCTCCCCCATATGCCCTTTCCCTAGTTTCCTGATAGGGGAGGACCTCCTCCCTTCTATCTGACCCTAGCCTATCAGATCTCATCAAGGCTAGATACATCATCTTCCTCTCTGGCCTGGCAAGGCTGCACCCTCCAGGGGGAGGTGATCAAAGAGCCAACCATTCAGTTCATTTCAGAGACAGTCAGTCCCTGTTCCTCTTACTAGGGAACCTATTTGAATAATGAGCTCCCATGGGCTACATCTGGGCAGGGGTTCTAGGTTATCTCCATGCATGGTTCTTGGTTGGAGTATCAGTTTCAGAAAAGACCCCTGTGCCCAGATTATTTGGTTCTGTTGCTCTTCTTGTGGAGCTCCTGGCCCCACAGGAACCTGTTCATGTCTTTCTATCTTCCTCTTCTTCCATAAGGTTTCCTGCACTCTGCCCAAAGTTTGGTGATGAGTCTCAGCATCTTCTTTGATACCCTGATGAGTAGAGTTTTTCATAGGCCCTCTGTGGGTCTCCTGTCCCTTCCAGGTCTTTTTATCTCCCCCTTCTTTCGTAAGATTCCCTTCACTCTGCCCAAAGTTTGGCTATGAGTCTCAGCCTCTGGTTTAATACCCTGCTGGGTAAAATCTTTCAGAGGCCCTCTGTGGTAGGCTCCTGTCCTCTTCCCTCTTCAGGTGTCTATCCTGTTTGCCTTTCTGAATGAGGATTGGGCATCTTACCCAGGGTCCTCTTTCTTGCTTAGCCTCTTTAGGTGTACAGATGCTGAAGAGGATGTGGAAAAAAAGGGAAATCCTCCTCCATTGCTGGTGGGAATGTAAATTTGTACAACCACTTTGGAAATCAATCTGGTGCTTTCTTAGACAATTAGGAATAGTGCTTCCTCAAGATCCAGCTATACCACTCCTAGGCATATACCCAAAAGATGTCCCACCATTCAATAAGGACATTTGCTGAACAATGTTCATAGCAGCTTTATTCGTAATAGCCAGAATCTGGAAAAAACAAACAAACAAACAAACAAACAAACAAACAAACAGATGTCCCTCAATTTACACAATGGAATAGTACTCAGCAATTAAAACCAAGTAAATCATGAAATTTGCAGGCAAATGGGGGTAACTAAGAAAGATCATCGTGAATGAGGTAACCCAGAAACAGAAAGACACATGTGGTATATACTCACTAATAAGTGGATACTAGACCTATAATATAGGATAAACATCTGTACACCTAAAATCTGTACACCTAAAGAAGCTAAGCAAATTATTTCTCATGTTTTGTTTTCAACTTTTCTTATATCCTTTTAACTCAAAACTATGTGTGTGTGTGTGTGTGTGTGTGTGTGTGTGTGTGTGTGCGCACACGCGCGTGTGTACACATTTTATACATTGAAGCTAAAAATCTCTTTGGAATTAATTTGTGGTTGATTTGAGGTTCAGGTTAAAGTTCATGCTCTTACTCCTGGATGATATCTAAATGAGTCAGTCTTTGTAACTGAACAGACTTTTCCTTCTCCATTGTACTACAAACACATGCTTGCTCAGGAAGCAAGTGTCTCTGCTCTATTGTCAGTTTTTCCGACTTTAGACTAATAGTGAACTGTTTTCATGCCCATAAAATTAATTTTCACATCTGCTCTTCCTCAAGGTGGTGATGACAGTTTTGCTCTTTTGCATTTTTTTCGGTTAAATTTTATCTAGTCAGTTTATGTGAACACACAGACACCTTTCCAGGACTTTTGATTGAGATTTGGTTCAATTTATAGATCTTTTCGGGGGGACATAGGACATCTAACATGTAGTTAGAACATTTTCTAACTACAGATTGCTCATCTGTAAATCTTCCTGTTTTAGGGGGACACTTGACATCTGAACATTTTCTAATTACAACTTGCCCATCTGTAAATCTTCCTGTTTCTATTGTAAAAGCTGTTTAAAAAGATTGTTTTTATCTTTAATTATGTGCATGTATATGCACACAAGTGCAAGTTTCCACAGGGGCTGGTGTCAGATTCCTTAGATCTGGAGCCATATGTGGCATTGTGGAGCTGAACCCAGGTCCCCTCCAAGAGTAGCACATGCCCTTACCTGCTGAGCCATCTCTCCAGTCTTCTGCATGCTTCTTTAGTTTTAATAACGTTCTGTCATTTTCAGTATCGTAACTGGGTACATTCTTTCTTTAGATCTATCTTTAGGTATTTGGGTTTCTGGGATTCTGTGAGTTTCGTTGTTATAGAGATTCACTCTTGCATTTTTGTTGCTGTATAGTTTTTCTTTACTGTCTTTGTATCTAGCTGTTTGATTTCACTCATGTGGTTGAAGAGTTTGCCTGTTGATTGTAATCCTGTCATGTGTGAAAAGTGGCAGCTTTGTTCCTGCAATTTCCAGTCCTGTGTCTTCTGTTTTTCTTTCCTTATTTCATTAGCGATATCTTAGAATAAGCTTAAATGTTGATGCTCCTATTACTTCTTTAGTCAGAATTTTCATTTCATTGCATGATGCCCTTCTAGGACTTCTACTTCTAGTGAATTTGCTTGCTTTTTTTTCTGTTTATTTTTATGATTCTTTGTGTGTGTGTGTGTGTATGTAACAGAGAGAAATTGTGTTTGTATGTGTATGTATTTTATATGTATATATGTGTGACCCTTGTGTATGTATGTATGCACGCATGTGTATGTGTATACATGTGAATATGTATGTGTGATGTATATGATGGTGAAAGAGTGAATGTGTATATGTGTGTCTATGAATGTAGACATGTATTTGTATGTGTGAGTGTAAATGTGTGTGTGTGTGTGTGGTGTGTGGTGTGTGTGTGTGAGCTGTGCCACCTCCTTGTATTTACTTTGACTTAAGGCTTCAGAACTCACTGAGATGTTTTTCTGTCTTGACCCTTCAGATCAGTTGATTGATTGATCCTGTTATGTCCTCTTTCTTCTTCTTCAATAGCATCACTCCCTTGGATACATGGCTTCTCCCGTTCTTCAATAATTTTCTAAAAGAACCCTTGTTCTTTAGTACATCTGTTATTGTATGTCTTGATTATTTTAGTTCCCTTCAAAGTAAATTCACTTCTATTCTTCTTACTTTAGTTTTACTGCCCATCCAAGATCTGTAGAGACCGTAGAGCCTGGTGATTAAAACAGGGGTTCAAGAATTCATTATTTTGTTTTGAATTGTGATTGTGTGCCTACTAACTGTATGATCTTGGTTATGCTGTTCCACCCATCTACCTCAGTTTCCTTTGCTGACATAGCAGTAATGTCTACTTCATGGAACTGTATGTAGATTACAAAGGGTAGATATATGATAAGCATTCTGTGTGGTCACTTAGTAAGCTTTATAACAGTTAATTTTGTTAATGAGCTTTCAAAACCATTATTTTAAGTAATAGTAATATTGATAGCAAATTATAATCACTTAATAAGCATTAACAATGTTCCAAGAACTTTGTGGAATACTTTGAATGTGGTATCCAGTTGGATTGTTGATTTGTTTGTGTTTTAAGCAGTATTATGCTCTAGGAGAAATCATAGTCACTGACACATTTTTGGACCCTTCTTGCATGTGCCCTCCTCAGACATTTTTTCTATTCTCCTGTATCCCCAGCTGTGTTCAGTTTCTCTAACTCTTTTAATACCATTGTGTTTTATTTTTCTGGAGACTCCCATCCTCCCCTTTGTGCTCTTTGCAAACTTCTACCATATGAAGACAAAATGAAGTAGAATAGACAAAAATATTAGATTCAGTGTTACTAAGCACATCCACTGTAAAATAAAGGCACTAATTCTTTTCCCCTACAGGATCAAATGACAGCTGTACACTGGTGAGCTGGAGTTTCCTGGCCCCTTCATTAACCAGGTTGATACTTTACAAAGTGACTACACTGACCCTCTGGCTCTTCTCTGCAGTTTTAAGACAGCCTTTGCTTGGTTCTTCCAAGTGCCTCATCAGACTGAGCTACGTTAGTGCAGAGCTTCAAGCCATGTAAGGCGTCTCAGCACGAGGTGTCACACATAAGACAGCTAATGCTGGAAGCCAGGGCAAGAAGGCTCTTCTTGACCTTCCCCTGAGACTAAGACATTCACAGAGAAGTGGCTGGCGGGCTCCTTTTGATGTAGAGAACAACGAACAGCAGGGATTAAGTTTCACCATATCTACACTAGCCTCTGTGTGTGTGCGTGCGCGTGCGAACATATGTGAGTGCATACATGCACACTTCATTCTTAGCAAGACACAGTGGGAGTCTATGTATTACTTAGAAAAATCCACCTGGCTGAGGAGGTAAGACTATGGGCTGCTCAACCGCAATGTTATGACGTATCATCCTGAAGGCGCCCGTGGAATATTGAAGGCAAATGAATGGTAATGTTTTGTCCATGTGTTTATGTTTATGTTTGGTTTGTTTTCTAAGCCTCTCTCAATGTTAGCATTTCCAAACTATACAGTTCATTCCTTATAGGTGCACATCAAGCTTTTCGGGCTTTGTTTGAACACAACGACGACATCTTTTTGATGTTCTTCAATGAAATGATGATGTGTATTTAAAACTAGATGGTTAATATGAACACAGCCCTTCCCTTTGCAGCTTCTGTATCTACGGTATGATGGCCTCAGCTTGGTTCTTCCAAGTGTCTCATCAGACAGAGCTTAGAAAAACCACAGGTTTCTTAATTTTAGTGATGGAAGATGAAGAATCTCTTTGATACGTTTTAGTTCATGTTTTTCAAGTCTGTGACTCACTATACAGCCCAGGCTATTGTTGTTCACGATAAAATGGTGTCAGGCTATATAATGTTTATTGTTACTCCTCCAATTATTGTGGCAGTATTATTTAACCTGCTCACACAATTAAGAAAACAGAGACACCTGTTAAATTTTATAATAGCCTTATTTACCTTGGGCTGGGCAGGTATTTGACTTATGCTGCCCCAATAACCTCACCATCCACTTCCCATTCCCCATCCAATGCCATTCGCTGTAACCATCCTTATCTGGGCTACCATCCATCCATAATCTTATAAATGCTTGTATTCTTCATATGGCCCTTTCCATGCCATTATTGTAGTCCTTCCTCCCAGCCCACACGGTTCCATCTCCAAACTAATCTATTGTGGCAGCCTCCTTTCTCCTCTTTTCCTGTCTGTCACTTGTTTCCCATGATTCTCCTGTTTCCAAAGCCTGGGAACTTTAGCCATGCCTACTCCATTCTGCCCTGCCCAGGTTTTAGGCCTTTTAATCAACCAATTAGGAATAATGTTTTAGGCAGGTTTACACAAAAAGGGTAGGTGTATCCAGGAAGTAACCAGATAGTGAGGACCAGTAGTTAGCATCAAAATACAAGCATCAGACCTACCCCCAACAGGCTATCAATATTTGTAATCCTCTCAAATGTTGCATTTGCCAGTATAATCGTATTGGTGAACACAGAGCCTATGTTACCTTAAGTAGGAAAGATATGTTTAAGTTTTCACAGAATAGCGTGACCTCTGGAGTCTCACACCTGCCTTATTTTATTTATTTATTTTAAAAAGAAGTTTATTGATGTATGGTTTATTGGAGAATTGTATGTTTGCGATCTCTGCTCTAGACACATTACTGCTTGTTTTAAATTAAATTTAGAATCATTGGGTTTGAAGATGCTTTAGACTCAGAAACTGATAGCCACATGGCTATCAAGGTTGACCTTTAAAGTTTATTATTAGAAACTGGAGTAGTTAGTTAGCTTCTTTAGATTTGTGGATTGTAGTATGGTGTTCCTCTATTATATGGCTAATATAAGCTTATAAATGAGTATTTACCATGCATGTCTCTCTGCTTCTGGGATATTTCATTCAGTATGATTTTTTTCTAGTGCCATCCATTTTCCTGAAAATTTTGATTCCCTTGTTTTTATTTTATTTTATTTTTTATTATTAGTTACATTTTATTAACTCTGTATCCCAGCTGTATCCTGCTCCCTCATTCCCTCCCAAACTCTCCCTCATCTCCTCCCTGCCCATTTCCAAGTCCACTGATTGGGAAGGACCTCCTCCCCTTTCATCTGACCATGTTTTATCAGTTATCTTCAGGACTGGCTGCAAAGTCCTCCTTTGTGGTCTAGCAGGACTGCTCCTCCCTTGGGGGGTGGGGAGGTCAAAGAGCCTGCCATTGAGTTCCTGTCAGAAATAGTCCCTGTTCCCTTTACCATGGTTACTGAGCTACTATGGGCTTCATCCTAGCAGAGGTTCTAGGTTATATCCATACATGGTCCTTGGTGGAGTGTCAGTCTTAGAAAAGACCCCTGTACCCAGATATATTTGGTCCTTGTGGAGCGCCTATCCTTTCCACGTCATACAAACTTCCCCTTCTTTCATATGATTCCCTGCACTCTGCCGAAGGTTTGGTTATGAGTCCTAGTATCTGCTTTGATACACTGCTAGGTAGAGTCTTTCAGGGGTCCTCTGTGGTAAGCTCCTGTCCTGTTACTTGTTTTCTCCTAAGTCCAATGCACCTCCCATTTGTCTTTCTAAGTGAGGATTGATCATCTTACCCTGGGTCCTCTTTCTTATTTATCTTCTTTAGGTGTGTAGATTTCATTATGTTTATCATATCTTATCAAAACGACCCTGAGATTTCACCTTACATCCATCAGAATGGCTAAGATGAATAACTCAAGTGACAACACATGCTAGAGAGGTTGTGGAAAAAAGGGAACCCTCCTTCACTACTGGTGGGAATGTAAACTGGTACAACCACCTTGGAAAGTCAATCTGGCACTTTCTCAGACAATTAGGAATAGTGCTTCCTCAAGATCCAGCCATACCACTCCTAGGCATATACCCAAAATTTGCTCAAGTACACAACAAGGACATTTGCTCAACCATGTTTTTATCAGCTTTACTTGTAATAGCCAGAACCTGGAAACAACCCAGATGTCCCTCCATGGAGGAATGGACACAGAAATTGTGGTATTTTTACACAATGGAATCCTACTCAGCAATTAAAAACAAGGAAATCATGAAATTTGCAGGCAAATGGTGGGATCTAGAAGAGATCATTCTGAGTGAGGTATCCCAGAAGGAGAAAGACACACATGGTATATAGATTCCCTTGTTTTTAATAGTTGAGTAGTCTTCCATTGTGTAAAAATATCACAATTTCTGTATTCTTTCTTCAGTTGAAGAAAGAGGAGGATCCTAGAGGGGATGCTTAGTTCTTATTCAGAAGGGAATATAGAATAGACACTGGAAGCAGCTGAAGAGAGAGAATAAGACAGAAGCCTACCATAGATGTCCTTTGAAAGATTCCACCCAACAGGGGATCAAAGCAGTTGCTAAGGCTCACAGCCAAACTTTAGGCAGAGCGCTGGGAGTCATGCGGAAGAGTGGGGAAATAGAAGGACCCGGACGGGACAGGAGTTGCACAAAGAGACCAAGAAAGTCAATAAATATGGGCCCAGGGGGCCTGCAGAGATTGATGTACCAATGAAGGACCATGCATGGAGTGGATCTAGACCCCCTTCTCAAATGCAGACAATAGGCAGGTCAATCTCCATATGGGTTTTCTAGTAAGGGGAGTAGGGGCTGAATCTGACATGGACTCTGGTGCCTGGTCTTTGATCATTTCACCGTAGTGGGGCAGCCTTGCCAGGCCACACAGGAAGAACATGTAGGCATACCTGATGAGACTTGATAGGCTGGGGTCAGATGATAGGGGAGGAGGGCTCTCCCCTTTCTGTGGACTAGGGGAGGGGAATAGAGAGAAAAAGGGAGGGAGAGTAGGATCGGGAGAAGATGAGGAAGGGGCCTACAATTGGGATATAAGGTGAATTAAATTATAAAAGATAAATTAAAAAATAAAAAGCAGGAAGAAAAGAAGTTGGAATAGTTTCTTTGGAGATTGTTTTAAAGAGGACCATATGCACAACTGATACAGACAGCGCTCATGTGTGTAGTGATGTTGTAGGATGGATGAGGATGAGTAGGTTGGGGACACATCATTGATTTCCTTCTGGCCCTTGGAGTGTCTCTATGGAAAGGAAAGTGTTCAAGCACCAACTTTGTAAAACATTGACAGAGCCTGCTTCTTCAGTTTGTCCCTCAGAAGATGGAGGCCTGGAAGCTGCTTGGACAAAATCTCCATTAGTGGTTTTCCTTCTTGGTCACTCTATCTAAAATTTTACTCAGTCTAACATTTGAAGGGAGCTTTATCAGTTCTACAAAACAACAGATTTTAAATAATATGATTAATTAAAAAATGCAACATATTTCGAGGCATGATGTTACAGGTTAATTCTTTACACAGTAACTTCAGTGAGACTAGTAAGGCTGAAGAAGAAAGTTTTCTGTGAATTTCAGGCCGGCTTGAGCTACAGAGTCTCAAAAACATCTACTGTTCATGTATAAATATATACCATGTTTGAAAATAGAACTATTTTAGCTTATCAAATCTTCTATCTTAGTTTTGTTTGCCATTTCTCTGGTGGGGCATAATGTATGGTGTTCACCTTGGAGGTTGTAGACCTCTGTCTGTCCAGGTATCCCTTCTGGTAGGTCTGAAGTTTGAATAATCTGTTATTGTATGAAGATCATGAGAATTGTAGGCAAGAACCAGTGTATTCACTCTTTGTCTCTGTGACCTTCGGGGAGTTATTTAATCTTGTCTCTTTTTGTAATTGACAAATAACAATTGTGTGTATTTATGGAGCACAATGTGTCATCTTAATCTGTATATGCTTCGAGAAGGTTCGTTCAAACTAATTAACATGCTCGTCACCTTGCCAACATATCGCATTGGAGGTAGGAATATTAAAAATCTGTTCTTTTTAATGCTGAGTTTGTGAATGACATTCTTTCTCTCGACTTCCGTAAAGTGAGAGATAGGCAATAGAAGTAATTTTCAGCATATATGTAGCCCGGCTGTAAGGGACAGTTTATCTTTACACGTGTTACACAGCCCACAGCCTGTTAGGTGCTCAACAATTGTCTGTAAGTGATGAATACACGTTACAGAAACAAGCAGCTTGTGGCTTTTCTTCAGACTCATGCAGTTCACAGAGCTAACAGTTTTCCTCTGCTCAAAATAAGGGAGAATGGTGGGGAGAGAGTCTGTGGATTCCTGCCTGCCATACAATAGGGATATTGCAAACCAAAGGAGGCTATCTCCAAGGAGGGAAACCTTCCTAAAGAGAAGGGGAAAAAAAGATGAAAGACTTTTCTTACAACAAAGAACCCTGAGTACTTAGCTTGTCAGGACAGGGTTTTGAGAGAAAGCATTCCTGTGCATACCTTTGTAAAAGTCTTAAAAAGAAGCACTGTGATCCTGCTACCAACTAGCTCTTTAGCAGTTCTCATTGATAATGGTGTGGAGAGGCCTTATTTTAGAAAATGCAACACACAACTGTGAACATGAAAAACAACCACTTTTGTACAGCTGATCTTTTATTGGGTAACTGAGGGCTCTGAGATAGCCTGGCCAATTAGATATTCAGGCTATGTCTGCCTGAGGGACGAGGATGTAAAGAATTCACCCCAAACAGTGTAGTCTGGAAAAGGAGTGGACTCTTGCTTATATAGAAGGCAATCATAAGGCATGAGGCTGGAGACACTTCTTTAAATGTGTACCACTTTGGTGAAATGTGTCTGATAAGAATCCTGAAACCTCTGGGTAATTCAGTAAAGATCCTCAAAATCAGCAAAAGGTGTTTACATTGTCTGAAAATTGATGGCTCATTAAATTATTTTGCAAATGGTCATCCAACAGTCAGGAGATAAGTAATGCTTGGTTCCTAGAGTGGGTGCTTCTATGTATATTATACTCCAATAAGGGCAATTCTCAATTCACTTCTCAGTTTGGGGGAAAGTACAGAATTCAATCACAGAAGAGCTTGATTGTAATCTTAGTCCTTGTTACATGCCAGGTACTCACTTGACAAAATTAGCTCTGCCACTCCCTACTTCTGTGACCTTGTGAAAATCAATTAACTTTAAGTTAGCTACCATTAGTAAGTATAAAAACTGGGTTAGTCTATTAGGAAATTCTCAGTTTTAAAATCAAGTAACAATGGAGACAGGATGGCCTTGCTTTCTAGAATCTTAAACTTTGTTCTAGAGAAATATTCGTTAAACTGGTCACATAAGAAAGAGCTGTACAATCAAAAAGGAGGAAATCATGAAATTTGCAGGCAAATGGTGGGATCTAGAAAAGATCATCCTGAGTGAAATATCCCAGAAGGAGAAAGACAAACATGGTATATACTCACTTATATAGACCTATAAGATATGATAAACATAATGAAATCTATACACCTAAAAAAGATAATCAAGAGAGCGGACATGGGGTAAGATGATCAATCCTCGTTTAGAAAGACAGATGGGATGCACATTGAACATATGACAAGAGTCTACTGAGCGCATTTGAAAGACTCTAACTAGCAGTGTCTTCAAAGCAAAGACTCATGACCAAACCTTTGGCAGAGTACAGGGAATCATAAGAAAGAAGGGGAGTTAGTCTGATGAGGAAAGGATAGGAGCTCCACAAGGACCAGATATATCTGGGCACAGCGTCTTTTCTGAGACTGACATGCAACCAAGGACCATGTATGAATGTAACCTAGAACCTCTGCTCAGATGTAGCCTGTGGTAGCTCAGTAACCAATTGGCTTCCCATAGTGAGGGGAACAAGGACAGGAACTCAATGACTGGCTCTTTGGCCTCCCCAACCCCCAAGGGAGGAGCAGTCCTGTTAGGCCACAGAGGAGAGCTTTGCAGCCAGTCCTGAAGATAAAACAGGATCAGATGAATGGGGAGGAGGTCCCCCCATCAGTGGACTTGGCAAGGGGCACGGTGGAGATGAGGGAGGGAGGGAGGGACTGGGAGGGAATGAGGGATCGGGACATGGCTGGGATACAGAGTTAATAAAATGTAACTGATAAGAAAAAAATAAAATTAAAAAAAAAGAAAGAGCTGTAATTCCATGGGACATACACAATGAAGAAGATATAATATCCATTCAGAAAAGAATTTGTGATCAGTTGAAGATTGACCTATTGTTATTAAAATAATTGGAGAAGACTAGAAGTTGGGATAAAGATGGAAGACCCTCAATAGTACAGCAAAATAATTTATTCCGGTTAAACCTCATGCATGTGTGATTTGTGTTATTGTTTATTTAAGTACCAATGTCAATTGATAAATATGATATATCAATTATTATTTCATTAAATATTAAGACTGTTTATGGGAAAGACTTTTAGTTCACTAGGATTTTACATAGCTGTTTATTTTCTTTGAGTGTCAATTTTTAATCTTCAAATGAGTAATATCTGTGTTTTTCTGCTTTGATCTGCTGTCTGGGTTCAGGAGAATTATATACACTGGTGCCCAGTGAGTGTATGATCAGGACTTCATCATCTTTAGTCCATGATGTTAAGACCTCTTCTTCTACTTTACATTACTCTTTCAAAAACTTAAATTAGCCAGTTCTTGTCCTAGAATGATCTGCAAAGAAATACGATTTCATTTGCTGTACATCTTTTTTTTTTAAATTTGTTCTTCTTCTACATTCCATCCTGACTACAGTTTCCCCTCTTTTCACTCCTCCCAGTCCCTCTTGCCACCTTCCTGTTCACTCAGATCCACTCCTCCTCTGTTTCCCTTCAGAAAAGAGCAGGCCTCCAGGGATATCAACCGAACATGGCATGACAAGTTCTGTTGCACATCTTAAAAGAACCTTTTGTTGGTATGTGGCTATTATCTCAAAACTGATGAGAATGAGGCAGGAGGACTGTGATTTTTAGGCTTACTAAGCTGGATGGTTAGATTCTGAGTTTTTGCTAGTTTTACTTTTAAACTTCTACAGTTTGGTTGCCATTACCAACAGACCTGTTTTATCTCATTTAACACCCTTTGATTACAATATGCAGCTTCTTGGGGGTACTCTATATGGCTGTTGGTCAGTAACAGCCATTAGAACAATACTGAGAAGTGTTGGCTTCGAAAGGGACTAGTAGAATGCCAGGATGCATGGTTTTCATTTACAGATATGGTTTCCTCATTTAGATATATGTATTTCTACTCCAGAAAAATTGGAGTTGATTTTTGACTGTAATTTGTATAAACTCTACATAACATCTGTTTCACCAAGGCTACTTCCTACGACCTCTCGTTACGCATGGTGGCATTTTGCAGTACCTGGTACATGGGAAGAGTCAAAGGTCACATTGAAGAGTGTGTTGTCTCTCTACCTCAGCCACATTATTATTATTATTATCACGTAGGTCATAAGACTGGTAGGCTCGGTTAGTTGTGATTTGAAACTGTATTTCCATTTTAGTGAAAGGTGAATTTGCCAAATCTGTCATACCCACATTTTCACCCAACTTCATCATCACCATCTGTAATAAAAACACAATATATAAAAAGTAGAATAGTCTTAGCTAATTGCCCTGCTTATATTTGTATGCCATATTAGGATGTGAAAAATACTGCTAATGGGGCCTCATCTTTGAGAAACAATGATTTTTAGAGTTTCCTGTAACTGCTGCACTAGCCACAAGTGACTTATGTGAAGTACATTAAGACTAAAGCCTAATTGGGTTACTTTTAATTTGCTTCCTTTCTGCAATATAATAATAAATGCAGATGTCTTTCCAGCATTAATTTTTATCTACATGGCAGAATTTCATTAAGCTCAGCCAGTACCACTTTAATTAAGCACTCTTACTTGGGTGGTGACTGTCTGTGTCTTTGGCCCATCAGAACAGCACTTAGTCAATTAACTATTTTATTAACCAATTGATTTTTGCTGTAGGTCCCTACCTTCTTTGACGAGCTAGACATGGTCATGAAGGGCAAGTAAATGGCTTCCTCTCATCTCTAAAAAGCAATAATAAACAATGAGACATGTCAAATGAGGTTTCTATAAAGAACCTAAAGACAAATACAAAATGCTTGCCATTTATTGTGGAAAGAAAAGTTGCTCATAGTAGCAATGCATTGGAATAAATCATATTGTCCCACTGACCTTTATTGATGTTCTGCTTCCAAATGTATAGTATTAGTCTGGCTGCTTAGGAGACCTTCTGTTGTACAATATCTGCAAATCCATCAGCTCATGGAGTAATTAAGTGCCATCCACAGATTACCTAACTCACCAATTTAACACTACTGTCAGTAGCTTTCTTGAAACTCTCACCATTGTCCATGTTGGCAATTTTCATCTGCAAGTTGATATCATTAGGCACCAAAACATATCACTTAATTGAAGGAAATACAACTTATGCTTCAAGGAGTTTCAAGATGCATGCTTATAGAAATAGTATAATACACATCTTGATAAGACTCAATGTCTGTGACAAAGAGTATAATTTGACAAAATAATTTAGATTTTTTTCAATGGATGAATCAAAGGGTTTAACTACAATGCTAAACCTACATTTGTTTTGTCAGAAAAATTTATATAGGTAAAGGGGTGCATGATTTTATTTTTAAAATTAATTTTTAGCCACTGTGGTAGCCAGAGATGGCTTATGTGTAGTACATTAAGACAAGAGCCCAACTGGACCATCTTTAATTTGCTTCCATTCTGCATTGTGATAATAAATATATACATTATTCTGAGTTCATTGTGATTTCTAATATATGGGTGTTATACCTACTTTGGAATATTGAGTATGCTTTTTCATTCTCATGAACAGACAGTCATTTTACAAATGAAAAGTAAAATGTTCTCACTCTTCTGTATTAGCTATTCTTGGCAATGTTTTCCTAGTGTAACGGGGTATTTAAGGTACTGGGAATTTAGGATTAGGATCTAGAAGTGTGATAATTTTATCAACAAACTGTTTTCATAAACAAGCATTTTTTTCTTCTGAAGCTCAGTGTCTTAATTGGGGTTACTAGTGTTCTTATGAAACAATATGACCAAAAGAAAGTTGAGATGAAAAGGGTTTATTTGGCTTAAGCTTTCACTTCACTGCTCATAAGGAAGTCAGGACAGGAACTTAAACAGGGCAGGAACCTGGAGGCAGGAGCTGAAGCAGAGGCCATGGATAAGTGCTCTTTCTCTTCATGGCTTTCTCAGCCTACTTTCTTAAGAACCCAGGACCTCCAGCCCAGGAATAGCATCACCCAAAATGGGCTGGGCCCTCCCCCATCAATCACTAGTTAAGAAAATGCCCAACAGGCTTGTCTATAGCCAGATCTTATGGACAAATTTTCTCAGTTGAGATTCCCTCCTCTCAGATGTCTCTAGCTGTGTCAAGTTGACATAAAATAAACCAATCAAACCAAACCAAACAAACAACCAAACAACTAACTCACCCATCCACCCAACAATTAAAAAAAGGCACAAACAAAGCAAAACAAGGCAAAAACAAAAGCCACCCAAACACAAAAAACTAACCAAACTAAAACAAAACAAAACAAAACAAAACAAAACAAAGACCAAGCAACCAATCACCCACAATGACAACAGCAACAAAAAATCAGATGGATGAAGGCTCTTCCACACTCTTTCTTCTAATAGATTTAGTGTGTCTGGTTTTACGTTGAGGTCTTTGATCCACTTGGACTTTAGTTTAGTGCAGGATGATAAATATGGATCTATTTGCAGTTTTCTACATGTAGACATCCAGTTAGACCAGCACCATTTGTTGAAGATTCTGTCTTGTTTCCATCATATTGTTTTTGGCTCCTTTGTAAAAAATCAAGTGTCTGTATGTGGGTTTATTTCTGGATCTTCAATTCGATTCCATTGAACCACCAGTCTGTTTCTATGCCGGTACCATGATTTTACTACTGTTGCTATATAGTAAAGCTTGAAGTCAGAGATAGTGATGCTGCCTGAAGATCTTTTATCACACAGGATTGTTTTAGCTATTCTGTTTTTTTGTTTGTTTGTTTTTCCATATAAAGTTGAGCATTGTTCTTTCAAAGTATGTAAAGAATTGTATTGGTATTTTGCTGGGAATTGCATTAGATCTGTAGATGCTTTTGGTAAGATGGCCGTTTTTACTATGTCGATCTTGCTAATCCATGAGCATGGGAGATCTTTCCATTTTCTGATATTATCAATTTCTTTCTTCAGAGACGTGAAGTTTTTTTTTTTTTCATGCAAGTCTTTTACTGGCTTGCTTAGGGTAACACTAAAATACTTTGTGTTATTTTGTGGCTATTGTGAAGGGGGAGTAGACATTGTCAAGCCACAGAGGAAGAAGATTCAGGCAGTGCTAATGAGACTTACTAGGCTGGGGTCAGATGGTAGGAGAGGAGGGTTCCCCCTTTCTGAGAAATAGGAGAGGGAAATAGGGGGAAAGAAGGAAAGAAGTTGGAATGGGGAGGAGAAGAGGGAGGGTACTACAGTCGGGATATAAAATAAATAAATTATAAAAATAAATTTAAATAAAAAACAGATGGATGGATCACCCAGTTTCCTTATTGTTATTTCCAAGTATTTTTGTGTATGAGGTTTTGATGATAGTAGCAATGTTAAGTCATTCTTTGAGGATCTGCATTACAAATATTTTGAAGAACATTATTTTAACCTTCATTGTAGCTCATTAAGATTACAGTTTTTTTTAAATTAAATTTTTATTTTTTTATATTAGTTACAGTTTATTTACTTTGTATCCCAGCTACAGCCCCCTTCCTCATTTCCTCCCGTTCCCACCTTCCCTCCCTCATCTCCTCCCTGCTCCTCTCTAAGTCCACTGATGGGGGAGGTCCTCCTCCCCTTCCATCTGACCCTAGCTTATCAGGTCTCTTCAGGACTGGCTGCAGTGTCCTCCTATGTGGCCTAGCAAGGCTGCTCCTCAGTTTTTACAATATTAAAAAATATATTTTAATTTTATTTATGTGCATTGGTGTGAGGTTGTCAGATCCTTTGGTACTGGAGTTGCAGACAGTTGCAAGCTGGCATGTGGGTGCTGGAAATTGAATCTGGGTCTTTTGGAAGAGCAGGCAATGCTCTTAACCACTAAGCCCTCTCTCTGCAGCTTGGTCATCATGTGGGTCCCTTAACAATAGGAGTAGAAGCTGTCTCTGACTCTGTTGCCTGCTTTTGTATCCCTTTCTCCTATCTAGGCTGCCTTGCCTGGCCTCACTGGGAGAGGATGCAACTAGTTCTGCTGAGATTTGGTATGCCAGGGTGGCTTGGTACCCTTGGGGATTGGGGTGGGTTCCCATTCTCAGAGAAGTGGAGGGAGGGATGGGGGAAGGAGTGTGAGGGTGGGACTGGAAGGAGAGGGGAGAGGGGGTCATGACCAGGCTGTAAAGTGATTAAATAAATAAATTAATGGAAAAAAAGAAAAAAAAGAGTTCAGCAATTTCAGAAGGAAGGCGAAAGGATATGGGAGGAAGTTGATAGAGTGGACATTAGAGGGGCTGTAGGGAGCAAAG
Source organism: Psammomys obesus (assembly GCF_907164565.1). Lineage (NCBI taxonomy): Eukaryota > Metazoa > Chordata > Mammalia > Rodentia > Muridae > Psammomys > Psammomys obesus. The sequence goes on from NW_026596034.1 coordinate 12,553,399, forward strand.
GGAAGGGGAAGTGGTGTAATTATATTTAAATTAATTTTTGCATTAAAAGTATTCTAAATGACTTTCAACACTATTCATGTAATGGATATTTTAAATTTTTGTATGAGTTCTATTTTTTTTAATGTTTGTTAAGGCATATTTTATGGCACAGAATAAGGTACCTCTAGAAAAAACAAAACAAAACCAAACAAAAAATGATTACTGTCATCTTCACTTTCCACAGAGGGACACACAGGAACACTAGGCAGTTTACCAAGGGTTACTTCAGCTGATGTGACAGCTAGGGACAGAAATCAAAGCTGCCCTCACATCATCTCATGCTTCTTCTGCTCCACCATGCTGTGCTGTATGGCTGTGAGAGTGTAGGAGAAAAATCCCAGCTTCTAGACAGGTGGACAGTGGCGTGGTAACCATCACTGTGAGAGGTAAGAGCCAACACCCAGGCGGGATGCTGCATTCTGCTTCAGTCGCGGTTACACTATGCTGTGAGACAGACAGCTACAACGAAAGGTTTTAAAGGGAAAATCTACCACTGTCTTTAGGCATGCACGGCCCTGTGAGCTCTCTAAGAAAATCTAAAAACAACTCTTTTGATGGATTTATCCCTGCCATTTGCTCCACGTGCTTGCCATTCCCAATTGTGACTTAGTTGTCCTTTGGAAATGCTGTTTCTGCCTTCATTCAGACCAAACAGTAGGGTTCCTTAGCCAGATCCAGCTCTCTGTGCTGCATGGGGAACAATTACTATCTTTTCTAAAAGCTTTTTCAATGGTTCAGTGAGAGGGTCTACCTTTTTTTTTTTTTTCTCCCTTTATATTCCAGTGGTGGGCCTGTGCTGGGCCTGAGCCTGCAGAGGACAGGTACCTGATGTTCACCACAGCTAGCTTTATGTTGTAGTCTCTTCTTTGCCCATCAGGGTCCTCTGCTGGCCACATTCACCTTTCGCTGTACAGTGGGCAGGTTCCTTCACCTCCCCATGTCGCGTCTCTTGGGCTGGGTATATAGTCATAGGCACACATTGGGAGTGCATGGCAGCAACCATGACGCTGAGATCTGTGCAGACAGACAACCCCTTCAGTACTTTCCGAATCCCCACGTATTGATCACCCAGCTGGAGGCACACACTCATGTATGAATTTCAAGTGTTCTCCTGGAGCTTGAGGTCTGGGACTCTGCAGCCCTGAACGGTGTCTCTAGACACCTGATAGGTGTCTCCAGAGGGCACTTGGCCACCTCAGAAACAGGCCTATCCAATGCCGAGGCTGTTCTCAGTGGACTCTGTCTGTTCCTGGCCATCGAGGATGGGGCATTTCAGTCTCTGAGCTTAGCCTCTTTCTTCTTGCCCTTTCTGCTTGTCAATGTCCAGGCCCCCTTCTCTCCACGGCTGCTCCCCAGGGCCATCTCTTGCCCTGAGGCTTTGGCAGGGCCAGTTCAGTATCCCTGCCTGTGACTGTTCCCTGTTCCCAGTGCCCCAAGAAGTTCAGTTTTAAATAATAGCTTCTCTCTCAAGAACACACCTGGCCGCTGTCTGAGTCATTTCAAGTGACAAGAGAGATCGCTACCCTCTGTTGTTCTATCAGATGGAGGAATCAGTTTCACCAATATGGGGTCTGCAGCTTGTGAAGGCTGTGGGCTTGTCATGGGGGTAGGATTGCCAGTCTGATTCCAGGGTAGCCTGGCTTAGCCAGTGGCACGCAGAAAATGAGTATTTTTGTTTCACCTGTGGCCTCCTGGGGTTGTGTACTTGGAGCTGCACTGGCGTGGCTTGTTTATCCTTGCATACCACCTGCTTTTCACCTGATGTGTTTAGCTGTTCGTCACCATCTTTGTGGATTTCCAAAACCTTCTTCTCTTCTGTGTTTGGGAAAGAGTCTAGATTTTTCCTTTTCTGACTCTTCTCCTTAACTGAGTCTCAGGCAGGTTACTCTTAGCTTACCCCCTTCCCAATAAATGGCAATAATTCTACTTATTAAGTTGACTGAGAGGCTGCATCAGGCCACCAGGCTATACTGAGATAAAGGTGCTTTCAAGTTATAGCAAGAAACACAACCATTTTAGGGGGAAGGCAGGAGGTTCTCTAGTTCCGTGCCCCTCTCTAGCAAGCAAGGGTGAAAATACAGATGGTTCAATTTCAACTGATGTTTTAAAATTGTCTTTGTAGTAGAAAAATACTTTATTAACTATATGCAAATAGAGCAAAACTGGCAGAGAGAGAGAGAGAGAGAGTGCTGAGGAGTAGGGAAAAACTAAGTAGTTTATTTTTTTTAAATAACTTAGACAATATTTTAAAACATAAAGGTTTTAATTAGCTATAGAATTCAGTAAGTTCAGTCCCTTTGTTTAAGAGGATTTTTCTTATGATCCTGTAGGCCCAATACTTAGAAAATCAGATTTTTTTAACTGACCACTGGACCATGACTACAACACCCTAATATAACCAATCTAAACTCCCGAGGAGCTAATGGACACAAAGAATTCTCCACTATTTCCAATCCAACTTACTACTTTATTGTAATCAGAAATGCTTTTAAATTAATTCACACATGTGTATTAACGATTGCTACCCCTTCCGTGTTCTAACTACATTCTCAGTTTTAAAGGTGACTTTCTATACCACAGAGGACATCCTGGAGGTATCTAGTTAACGTTGTCTGAGACAAAACTAAAGAGCACGTTATATGACTAGAGAACAATATCAGCTAAAACTGCTGCAACCTTAGATTGTTAACAAAGCATGTTTCAACAGGTCCTTCACTTACTTATTCAGCCAGAACTTCTTATACATGAGACAGCGAGACAGAAAGAGATTAAGTGAAACAAATATCAGTGATTTGTAGCTTCAATTTGAAGAATCTCACCTTCTAGCAGGGGAAATATATCATTAAAAATAATGATGAATAAGTGCAATTATAGAGATATAAGAAGATATTTGGCATACATTGAAAATGATTTTCCTTTCAGAGCAACTTTCTGGATTCTCAGCTTAAGGTAAATCTCATACCCTGAATATGAGACAGACATGAAAAGGGAAGTGGGGAAAGGGAAGGAAAGATTGCCTTGGTTAGGGCTTCTGCAGCAAGCACACACAACCGGAAGGATTGATAGTATGCTAATGTATGGACTACCTATAAACCTAGATTAGTGGCTCTTAACTTGGCTCATGACCCCTTTGGGGTCAAATGATCCTTTCACAGGAATCATATATCAGATATCCTGAATATCAGACATTTACATTATGATTCATAACAGTAGCAAAATTACAGTTATGAACTGATAACGAAATAATTTTATGGTTTGGGCTCATTACAACATGGGGAACTGTATTAAAAGGGTTAAGCATTAGGAAGGTTGAGAATCACTGGCCTAGACAGAAGGTTCAGGAAGCATCCCTAGGCCAAGTAAAATGCATAAGGTCATTACCAACCTTGGTTTTAAAGTTAGCTTTTTTTTTTTTTTTAATAAGTTGAATTTTAGGTTTTTAGTGCGGTTCAATCCTAGAAAATAAATTTATTTTCCCAGTCTGTGTCTAGGAATACAAACCCCAAGAAGTTTGTAGGCCTCAACTGGATAACATCTGGCAATTCATTACCATCATTATCACTAGTAGGCAGCCCAGTGATGACATGGTTTGCTCAGGATATTACAGACAGTAAGTTTCAGGTGAGGATCACTGTTTCTAGACTGATCACAACGATTCTTACCTCTTACCTTTATTTATTATAAAAATCAACTTTAGTTTTGCTGTCTCTGTCTCTCTCTCTGGTATATCCTTAGTTTATCTTCCAAATATATTTTAAAAAATTTTTATTTTATTTTTATTAATTACAGTTTGTTTACTTTGTATCCCAGCTGTAGCCCCCTCCCTCAATCTCCTCCCAATCCCACCCTCCCTCTCTCTTCTTCTCCTATGCCCCTCCCCCAGTCCAATGATAGGGGAGGTCTTTTAAAGTGTCTTTGCTTTTCACAAACTTTCTTAATACAGTGATGAAGCCAGTGTACTCTAGCCCATTGTGTCATTAAATTCATGAACAATGCCCAATGCTTTTTTGGGGCCTAAGCTCTTGATTAAGGCCCCATCAAGGGTATTGACAAAGTTATGATGTATAGGCTCAGCCACTTACTGGCAATTTACTGTTCGGCAGCCCTTAAATGCTTTACCTCTCAGTTTTGTTATTGTACAGTTGGGTCAGCATATGAGGTCATCATGGCCATTGGGGATAAAAGAGAGATGTGTGCAGTGTACACATTACAATGCCTGAATGAAAGACGGATTTGCTTTGTGCTCATTATTTCTTCCTATGTTAACAGCATTGATGGTTCCATTACTGGATCAAGTGATCGTTAAGTAGTCCATATGCACAAGTGAATGGTGCAATTTCATTAAATGAGTATTCCGTGTGATGCCGTGTGTATGAGTCAGGGCTCTCCAAAGGAACAGAACTGGTATATGTAGAACGTTAAAGTGGAGTTTATTACATTGCTTACATTATGTGATGGGTTCAACAACAATGGTGTTCATAATCAGGAGCTGCTCAGACCATGAGGCTGGATAGCTTAGCAGTCCCAAATGATCCTGAAGGCCTTCAGGATTCTTGGAGAGCCCAAGTCTTCAGACCATGTTCGAAAGCTGAAAAGCTGCTTTCCAATGGCACTGAAGGATGACAGTATCACTGGCAGCAGCAGAGTAGATGCAGTCGCTAAAAAGGGACAAAGGTGAACAGCCAAAAGTCAAAAGTCTTTTCCATTTGAACCTTTTTATGCCCACGCTGCCTTGGGAAGGTCCATCGATTTTTGGAGAGGGTATTTCTTCTTTCAGTTAATTCTTCCTAGACAGCTTCTAACTGATCTAATCAGAGTCTTGTGTCCTTGTTAAATCCAGGTATAATCAAATGACAACTGAGATTTACTATCACACCATGTATTTTTAAATTAATTTTTTATATTAACTACAGTTTATTCATTTTGTATCCCAGCTGTAGCCACCTGTCTTATTCCCTCCCAATCCCCCCCTCCTTCCCTCATCTCCTCTCATTCCCCTCTCCAAGTCCACTGAAATGGAAGGTCCTCCTCCCCTTCCATCTGACCCTAGCATATTAGATCTCATCAAGACTGGCTGCATTGTCTTCCTCTGTAGCCTGGCTAGACTGCTCCCCCCTCAGAGTGGCGATCAAAGAGCTTGCCATTGAGTTCATGTCAGAGACGATCCCTGTTCACCTTACTAGGGTACATACTTGGATACTGAGCGGCCATGGGCTACAACTGAGCAGGGGTTCTAGGTTATATCCATGAATGGTCCTTGGTTGGAATATCAGTCTCAGAAAAGACCCCTGTGCCTAGATATTTTGGTTCTGTTGCTCTCTTTGTGGAGCTCCTGTCCTCTTCAGGTCCCACTATCTTCCTTTTCTTTCATAGGATTCCCTACACTCTGCCCAAAGTTTGGTTAAGAGTCCCAGCATCTGCTTTTGTACACTGCTGGGTAGAGTCTTTCAGAGGCCCTCTGTGGTAGGCTCCTGTCCTGTTTCCTGTTTTCTCCTTCTTCCAATGCCCATCCCGTTTGTCTTTCTGAGTGAGGATTGATCATCTTACCCAGGGACTTCCTTCCTAATTAGCTTCTTTAGGTGTACAGATTTTAGTATGTTTATCCTTTATTATATGTCTAGTATTGACTTATAAGTGAGTGTACACCATGTGTATCTTTCTGAGTGAGGGATACCTCACTCAGGATGATCTTTTCTAGGTCCCACCATTTGCCTGTAAATTTCATGATTTCCTTGTTTTTAATTGCTGAGTAGTATTCCATTGTGTAAATGTACCACAATTTCTGTATCCATTCCTCAACTGAGGGACATCTGGGTTGTTTTCAGCTTCTGGCTATTATGAATAAAGCTGCTGAGAACATGGTTGAACAAATGTCCTTGTTGTGTGCTTGAGCTTATTTTGGATATATGATTAGGAGTGGTATAGCTGGCTCTTGAAGAAGCGCTATTTCTTGTTGTCTGAAAAAGCACCAGATTGACTTCCAAAGTGGTTGTATAAGGTTACAATCCCACCAGCAATGGAGGAGGGTCCCCTTTCTAAACAACCTTTCTAGCATGTATTGTCACTTGAGTTTTTGATCTCAGCCATTCTGATGGTTGTAAGGTGAAATCTCAGAGTCGTTTTGATTTGCATCTCCCTGATGATTTAGGACGTTGAGCATTTAAGCGTTTCTCTGCCATTCTATATTCCTCTACAGAGAATTCTCTGTTTAGCTTTGTATCCATTTTTTAATTGAATTACTCGATTTGTTGCTTTTTAACGTCTTGAGTTCTTTATATAGTCCGGACATTAGCCCTCTGTCAGATATAGGGTTGGTGAAGATCCTTCCCAAGTCTTTAGGTTGTCATTTTGTTCTGATGACAGTGTCCTTTGCTTTACAGAAGCTTTTCAGTTTCATGAAGTCCATTTATTCATTGTTGATCTTAGAGCCTATGTTTTATAAAACCATGTGTTTTATATTCAAAGCAGATATTTCCTTCCAAATTGGGCTAGAGCCCATTTGGTCATAATTGAAAGATGATGTAAAATTAAACAATACACAAACAACAAACAAACAAACCTCTATGTCTAGGCTTATCAGGCTGAACTTATTATCATTATCAAAAGAGTGTTTTCCTGGAAATGAGTCATTTTACCATCTGCATCTTGCTTCAAGCAGAGGCTAGGAAACCTTGGACCTGAGTGAGTGGCCCAAGGTCCATTGCAACAGGATTCCCTCTCTAAATCTGTCTTTCTTTGTTCACAGGGTTTGAAATCATACGTCCTTTTTGGTTGTTTTTTTTTTTTCTCCTTTGATAATTATGATTTATATTTTCATGTGTTTAAGTTAGTATGCAAAATAATGAGTTTTTTCATGAAAGTTTAATACATGGAATCACTACACTTTGCTTATATTCAGCATTACCTTCTTTTGCTGTCTTCTCCTTCCTGAGAAGCCCTCTCTTCTAACTAGTATCCGTTCTCTCTCCAAGGTGCATATATGTCTATGTATGACAGAAAACATAGGATGATCATCATTCTTGCTTTTCTTTTGTCTCTTGTTCCCTCTTCTTTTATTCACCTTCTCCACTCTTTTCTCTCACTTTCTCCTTATTTGATACAAGGTGTAATATTTATCTGCCTGTGCCTGACTTATTTTGTTAGGTGTGATAATCTCTCCAACTTATCCATTACCTGCCAATGAAATGATTTCATTGACCTTTATGGCTGAATAAAATGGTCCTGTATATAGATACATGTTTTTTCTCTCTATTCCTCTGTTGATGGGCATCTAGATGGCTCCACATTGTGGCTATTGTAAATAGTACTCAGCTGGCTTGAATGGTGATTCCATAGCTGTATTATTTCATTATGCTGAATATCATTTTTTTTTCTTTTGCAGAGCATGGCATATTGCTACTTTAGATTGTTGTTGGCAGGAATGGAATTAGAAAATGTAAGTTAAAAATTCTATACTCCTAAAGAAGCTAAACAACAAGGAGGACCCTAGAGAAGATGCTCAATAGTCATCCAGAAGTGCAAACACAATAGACATCAAGAAGCAGGAGAAGAGAGGGAACAAGACAGGAGCCTACCACAGACGGCCTCTGAAAGACTCCACTGATCGAGGTATTGAAGCAGGGGCTGAAATTCATAGCCAAACTTTGGGCAGAATGAATGGAATTTTATGAAAGAAGGGGGAGATGGAAAGACCTGGAGGGAACAGGAACTCCAAAAGGAGATCAAGAGAGCCACAAAAACTGGGCCGTGAGGGCTCTGCAGAGACTGATACTCCAAACATGGAACATTCATGGAGAGGACCTAAAACTCCTGTTCAGATGTAACTTATAGACTCAGTCTCCAGGTGGATTCTTTAGTAAGGGGAACAGGGGCTGTCTCTGGCATGAACTCAGTGGCTGGCTCTCTGATCACTCCCCTTTGTGGGGGTGCAGCCTTGCCAGGCCACAGAGAAAGACAATGCAGTCAGTCCTTATGGGACCTGATAGCTTAGGGTCAGATGGAATGGGAGGAGGTCCCCCTCTCTATTAGTGGACTAGGGGAGGGAAACAAGAAGAGAAGAAGGAGGGAGGGTAGGATTGGAAGAAGAGGGAGGGGGCCACAACCAGGACACTAAGTGAATAAATTGTAATAAATAATAATAATTAATAAAATATTAAAAAGAAAATGTAAGTTAACTGCTTGGCACACCCATGAAACACTGGTTGTTTTAAACTTCTTTTCCTTTTTTGCAGCAAAACTCAAATGGAGGTCATTCTTTACCTTCACTTCCATCTTCAGAAGATAATTAGTAATATCCGGACACAGTATTTACTGTCATGCTTGAGAGAAAGAGTGTCTAGTGGGTAGGGGCCAGGAGTATCACTCAACTTTCTATATGCAAAAGACATCCTTACAATAGAATTATCCAGACCAAGATATCCAAAGAGCCAAGCTTGAGAATGAAGCAGTCTTGCTTTTCCTATTTAGTATTTGAGCATGTTATCATATATCAGACCAAGTTCAGGCCTGTCACAAGAAAAAAAATTCAGTGGAGAAGAGAAAAATTCAAAATGATGAAAGTTCAAATTTTAAATAGTGTATTCACCCTAATCATAGGAGTTAGCAGTAGTGAATGCATTGTGTTTACATATAAGCTAAAGGTAGTGATGGAAAACCCCAAGGAAAGAATAAAAAGACTAGGAAATACTCTGCTGATCTAGAAAGAAAAATCACTGAAAGAAAAATCTCCATCTCGATTTTTTAAATAGATTTATCTCCCTATGGAACTGGGGAACCCAGCAGTTGGTTTCAGGGAAAAAAAAAGATATATTGTATATCGAAGCTGTGCTTTTGTTCCCCTTAAAGCATCTTTCCCTTGCCCCACTCCTCTGTCTTCTCTCTTTTTCTTTCTCCTCACTGCTACCCTTCTCCTCTGTCCCTCAACCTTTCTCTCTTCTTTCCTCCTTCTTTCTGAACAGCACTAGGGTACTTGTAATGGACAAAGAGGCCCAGGAGTACAATCTAGCAAGATATCCAGAATTTGCTTTATGAGTTTGTATAGTTAGAAACACGAGGATGACTGACTTCACATAGACAAGGATGTGTCCTTATCTGCTGAGGAAAGGGAATGAATCCATTTCCAAGTGATATCATTCAGACCCCTAGAATATTTTTCCTAGTCATTAATATTTGGTTTTGATTCCAAATTTATGGCAGGTTTTAGAAACTAATTATCCCAATTTTACTAATCCAATCAAACTTTTTTTTTGTATATTAAAACACTTATTGCATATCTGTGGCAGGCTCCCATCCTGTTCCTTCTCTCCCACTGCTTCCAGTGTTTATTCTGTTTTCTCTTCTGAATGAGAATTAAGCTACACCCAGCAGGGATTGAAGCAGACTCAGAGACTCACAGGCAAACTTTGGGCAGAGCACAGGGCGTCTTACAGAAGAAGAGGGGGCAGGGAGAATAGAAGGACACAGAGGGGACAGGAGCCCCACAAGGAGACCAACAAAGCCCAAAATAGCAGAGCCCAGAGGAGACTGCAGAGGCTGATGCAGCAACCAAAGACTATGCATAGAGAGGATCTAGACCTCCTGCTCAGATGTAGCCCATAGATAGCTCAGTCTCCATGTGGGCTCCCTACTAAGGGGAGAAGAGACAGTCTCTGACATGAACTTGGTTGCCTGCCCTTTGATCACTTATTCCTTGTGGAACGACTTAGCCAGCCCACAGAGAAGAGGATACAGGCAGCTTCAGTGGTTACTGATAGGCTAGGGTCAGACCATAGGGGAGGACCTCTCCTTTCAGTGGACTAGGTGAGAGGGATAGGGAAGGAAGAAGGAGGGTGGTGGGTGGGACTGGGGGGAGATGGAGGAGAGGGCTAAAAGTGGGATGTATGTGAAGTGAGTGAATTGTAAATCATAACAACAACAACAATAATGATAACAATGAAAAAAGGGAAAAGTTATCGAACACCTACTATTTTCAAAGCACTGCACACATTGTATTATTTCCAGCAGGTGAAACGTTTTGAGAAAGAAGGATCCTATAATTCAGACCTTATCACAGTGCAGTCAAACCCCTAGCTTTGACAGCGTCTCAATTCCCTTTGGCCACCCAATTAAATAGGTCAGGTAATAAAGTTTGATCACACATTAAAAGACTCTGTCCCTTTTCAAGGCCTTATCAAAGATTTAGTATGTCTTTCTGAATGAATGAGGGAGCCATTCTTTGAAGCACCTGCTAAGTGTCAGAGCATTACCTGTCAAATGGTTGATGAAAAGGTAATGTTAAAGGTTGCCTTAAAATAAAGTCCAATGGAAATAAAGATGTGGCAACAGCAGAAACATTTTGAGTGGTTAAGGGAGGTGCAGACAACATGCAAATTTACCTCTGAGGTAAATAATAATTGGTACAAGTTAGTAAAAGATTGCTGCACCCAGTACTAGGCTCCATCATCTTATTCTAGAGTTAGCTTTTTACTTGTTTTCTGTTTAATGTTTGCTTAAATGAAATCCCCTTTCCAGTTTCTTCTAAATAACTTCTGGAGAAAATGAAAAGAAATCTGCATATTTGTATCCCCCTTTCTCAAAATATAGGCTATCTTATCAGCTTAAATTTTAATTCACCCACTCCATTAAGATGGGGATCCATTTACAGAGCCCTGATTGTGAGTTAAAGGGAAAAGTCACGGAAAGAGGCTTGTTTCTCAGGGTCTGCCCTGAAGAGATTCTCGTTTGTGCTCGAAGCTAGTTCGGAATCGATGGCACTGCTGCGCTGCGCTCTGGTGCAAAAGGGGCGCACACAGATGATGCGGGCACCGAGGAGAGCGGTGGGCATGTAATGTGTCCCTGAACTGTCCACACAGGCACCAAGCCAGCTTGTCATTAGGGTTTCCAAACCTGGGCACTCAGAATCCTCAGGCAAACGAATCTTCTAAAAGGTTTGAAGTTTGAGAATCTCTGGAGAAACTAAGTTAGTGAGGATTTAAAAAAAAAATTATTACTGTTTGCAGCTTGTTGGGCAATCAAAACCAAATAAAATACCCACTTCAGACATATAGGGATGCATGGGGCCAATCGAGAAAATAGTAAAAAGAAAAAAATAAATCCCAAAAGCCTTAAGAAAAGATTTGGTTATGAATTCTAGATAAAGCAGGTATTAGAACAAATGGTGTGGGCCCCTGATTATCAACCCCATTGGGAAAGAACAGCTGTTATTTATTCATGTTTAATTTCTCCTTTCTTCTCGGTGTCCTTATTTATTTTCTGGTGTACAACAGCCAGCTGCAAGAGCAGAAAATAAAAGAATGAAACTTTTTTTTTTTTGTAACAATGCTTTCTTTCATCATCATGGTTCTCTGAGAGCCAAATTACCATGGTGACCCCGGAGCTGGCAGTGACATGCTATGACTTCTAAATGGAGGGCCGTCACAGATAAGACGCCTGCTTTCCTAAACGCTCTATTGCTGGGTAGAAGTGTCGTATTTGGCACTCCATGGATGGAGTGCCTGATGCTGTTTAGTTCTTTAATTTGAGCTGTTTCTCACCATGAAATAGCTAATTGGAGCAATGCTTCAGTTCATCTGAGGGTGCCATTTTTGATAAAAAACATTTCTAGCTGTAGGAAATGAGACAGTGTGGTAATGATGAAAAGATAAGAATCAGAGAAAGCAGAGAAACTGAGAATGTCTGGAGGTTCCCTAATATCTAGTCAGCAGATATTTAAATCAGGACACATTGCAGTGAATGGTACTGAATCAGTCAGATAGCTAGATTTGCTCTATAAATATAATATAAAGCAGTTATAGGTCTATGTGGCTCTATAGGTCTGTAGTGATATGGAGCAATTAGATCTTAGATATCAATAGATGTGAGGGCAATCAAACAGAGATCACATACATCGAGTAGGAAGAACAATGCTCTCTGCATCCAAAAACAATGTATAAATGACTTGGAGGAAATGTCCTCATTCCTCTTCCTCTTTTGATAGAGGGGGTTGTCTAGTCCTGCCCTTATCTGGTTGGCATTGAACTTGTGACTCTTCTGCCTCTGCCTTCAGAGTGTTTGTTGCAAACCACAAGTGAGTGCGGTGTGAAAGGCCACTTTAAATAATGATTTTGTTTATTTGAAAATAAATGCTAAGAGACCCTTCAAAACTTAGCAGAATGTGGGAGTTAGGTCCCAAATGTGCCTCTCTTTCTGTTCTTATTTGAGAACTTTTATTTTTTTCTCTCAATGCTAGATTAAGCTGTGAGAATCTTTTTTCCCATTTCACTTTTTTTTTTTGGTGTTTTCCTGTCCAATGAGCCAATCTGATACACATTTCCATTTTGATTATAAAAAACTCCAACAGTACATATTCTCCTCTTTTGATTTAATGTTACCACATATCATGGTACTTAGCGTGAAAGGCAGGTACAATACTCTCATTGTTCACATACATAACACTGATGTTAACTTTTCAGTATAGAGAAACGCTCAGTGTTCAAAGTCCAGATGGAGTGTCAATGTATGGAAGTCAATAACTTGTAGGAAATGAGACAGTGTGATAATGATGAAATATTATGCTGGTAATATGCTGTCATTCACATAAAAATCAGGGAGAATCAACTTTTGCCTACTTAAGTGTAGACAGAGTAGGTTAAATAGTCTTAAAGCTGACCCAGCCCATAGCCAATAGAACTAGCTTTTTTTCCTTTTTTTTTCTACAGGGACAATAAATTTCTAGATCCACATTTAGACTTTGGGGTGCATCTTGCTTTGCCCTAGAAAACATGAGCAAAAGTGACTTGGGCCAGTATTTTTAAAAGTTTCAGAGTCATTTAAAGCCAAGGTCATTTCTTGCTCTTCATCCTCTGCCTTAGAGATGATGTATCTCAAACATAAGTTGCTTTTCTTGGCCTAGGTCTCAAAAATGTGCAGCAACAAAGCCACCACAGATATCACCTGTGAATTAAAAATTAAAGTTTTGTTGTTGGAAACCCAGGCTTTTAAGGTCTTTGTGTGGCAGGAAAATCACACAATATCTAACGAGCACAGTGGGTTTAGAGTGAGCTCATCATCACACCTGGATTGTCAGTATGCCAAAAACATGAGGCCAGTCAAGCGTTGCATCTTTCCTGACACAGCTTACTGGCTGGGCAATGGATATTGCAACTGATAGCAGTTTGGTGAGATTTTGTATTAAAACTCCCTTGCAACTATTTAAAATAGGCACCTGTTTCTACTCAAGTTGCTATAAAAATACCGTGTAAAGTCCAGACATTCTGGAGAACATTATAAAATGACAACATGTCTGAGACTGTATGAAGCAGAGCAGAGTCAATGTCAATGAGCAAGATGAATTCCTGGTAAGACTAGTACTCAAATGTTTGCCTGAAAGCTAGCCTGGAGGATTTCAGAGTAGTCAACAACACTCTGCAACAATATTAGAAGTGTCTGTGGAGAGGTGCAATCTGGTTGTAGGAGGAAATTGGAAAACCAGTAAGAATAGAAATAATAAAATATCTTTTAATCTTAACCTAAGTTTGGTATTAATTAAGTCATAATTTGAAAGTTTTAAGTAAGTTGCACAGGAAGAATTTGTGACCAGCACCACAATCTGATATTCATAATTGATTTGATTATTGAGATTTGTTTGTCCCTGATATTTAAATCTAGTATGCTACAGATACCATTAAAACAGAATACAGAAACAATAACTTGCATCATCTCTTTTACTGAATTAGACCTGCAGTTCGACATCTATGTTTTCTAGAGGTAAGAAGATGACTTTGAAACAGTTCATGTACAAATTTAAACAAGAGAGTCAGCTTTCATTTCCACAAAGATTCTGAGGATGAGATAAGATCAAAATTAAGGATTGTTTCACACACACACACACACACACACACACACACACACACACACACACCAAACACACATATATATGTTTGACACTAATAGTCATAGTAAATTCATAATGTATTCTTTAAATAAAAAAAGAGTTGAAACTGCACATTTAAGCTGGTTCCATGCAAGCTTAGACAAAGGTACATTATAAATGTGTACATTTCTATGCCCTCTGTACAACTTATTTGAAATACAGTATATTGTCTGAAAATAAAGCTAAAAGTCAGCTGGGTGTGGTGGTGCACGCCTGTAATCCCAGCACTTGGGTAGGCAGAGGCAAGTGGATTGCTGTGAGTTTGAGGGCAGCCTGGTCTACAAAGTGAGTCCAGGACAGCCAATTCTACACAGAGAAACCTTGTCTCCTAAAACCAACCAAACAACCAACAAACAAAACCAAAAACAAAACAAGCAAACAAAAAAGAAAGCTAAAAGTTTAAGTAACTTTATAACTCGTTGGCCTTAATTTCCTCTTTTGACTAGCTGATGCTTGCTGAAATATTCCAGTTTTATTTTCCAAGAATGCACAAGCTCATGATCGTAAACATCTCAATTAACACAACAATTATAAACTGCTTTAACGGGAATATCAAGATACTGAAGGAGGGGGGTCTTCTAAACTTTAATAATCTAGTTAATTGCTTCAATTCTTTACTTTGCTGGTGAATCTAATCATAATTAACCAATTAATTCACATCAGCCGTTCACTTTTTCCCTAACCATGGAACTTAGAGACATAAAAGAGAAAAGAGAAAGCAGAGGATCTTGCTGAACATAAATGTCATTTCATTATAGAGCCTTATTAAATGTGCTTAAATGTTTTAATTTCTAGTCCTGTGTTGTTCATAATGAACTCTGCAGGGACTGAAAATGAATTTTTTATTCTGAGATTTTTGTCTCTTTTGAATTGCAAAGAGCATTCCTCTTGAATTTCCAGCAGATAAAATGAAACATATTTTAATAACACATCAAGCAGCCTAGGAGACAACTGTCAAAAATCCACGCTATCTTTAAATCACTTTAATTACATTTTGCGGAATGTAAAATACTGTGTAAGAAACCGTTTAATTTTATTGATGCCATAGTATTTTACATGCACTTATGTCATGTGCCATCCAGGTAAGATGATTTATTCCGTTTAGTTTAAGGTTCATGGTGAATGGAGACATAAAGTAAGAGATAGATTTGAAAAGAAAGGTTCAAAACAGAACAGGAAGCCTGTGGCCACTCGTGTGAAACTTTTAATATTGAAAGACTAAGGTGGCGCGTAATCATAAAACAACTGAAGTTGATTTACCTCTTGCGAGGGCCAGACATACTGTGCTCTTCTGCACTACGTTCCTCATCGTTTATTCAGACAGGCGCCATTATCACAATCGTTATATAGATTCAGAATCCGAGGCTTCCTGACTCAAAGCTCCCACAGCGTGGAGTGAGCTAAATCACTGATGACAGAAATTTACAATTTCGCTAATTGCATCACATCCCGAGTGTAATTTATGATGTCATCGTATCCAATGTAAGGGCTTTAAAGACCTCAGAAGTGCTGAAAATGATAAGGGCTGAATTGTTACTGAGATCTTGGATGGCTTTTGTATGTTTGCTCTCTGGAATCAGTGGTGTAGATTTGGGCATCAACAAGAAAGAATAATTACTTGAATGTCTGGGCAGCTGAAGGACTGGTTGCGTTGGCTGAGTGACATGTAAGAAGGTCCTGCGATGGATTTGTGTCTAGGAAGGTGTGAAGGCCCTCGAAAGGCGGAAGATCCTTTGTGACTGAGTGTAAAGGAGCATCACTGCCTCCCTTGACTGATACAAATCCACATTGTCACCCTGTGTAAGATCATTGGCCACTTCTAGATCCAGTTGATTGAATTACCTCCACGATACCTTCTTTTTTTAACCTCATACTGTCTAGTGTCATTTCAGAAAACCATTGGCAACATTCTCCAGAAAATGGGCCAGATGACTTTTCTGTGTCTGTTGACATGATCAGATATCAGATAATTTTTGTTCATTCATTGACTCACATGGCATATCATATTAATTTAGATTTAGATGTCAAATCAAACACCTTGCATTTCTGGGACAGTCTCACATTTCACAATGGATGGTTGTGTTTATATGCTGTTGAAATTAGCTTGTAATTGAGGATCTTGTGTGTTATAATTGTAAGGAATGTTGATTTTTTTTTGTGTGTACATGTATACACATTTATATGTGTGTACCTCTGTGTGTGTGTGTGTGTGTGTGTGTGTGTGTGTGTGTGTGTAGCTCAGAGGATAGTATCAGATGTCATCCTCAGGAATACCAACCACCTCCTTTGTGGACAGAATCTCCTATTTTCCTGGAACTCACTAGTTAGGCAAGGTTGGTTGACTGGAAAGCTTCATGGATCCTCTTGTCTCTACTTTTCCAGTGCTGAGAGTACAGTGTGCTTCACTATGACTGACATTTTTAAGTTCTTTCCGGGGATTGAACTCAAGTTCCCATGCAAAGTAAGTACACCTTAGCAAGTCAGCTAGATCCTTGGTTTCTTTAGCTTTCTCTATTTGCCTTTAGTCAAAGAGAGTATCAGTTCCTCCACATGAGTTGAAAGTAACCAATTCTTTATTATATGAAAGGTTCTAAGAAGGGCTGGTATTACTTCTTTAAACATTTGATCAAATTTGTGTTTTTCTTTGTGAGAACATTTTAAATGAATGATTCAAATTACGTGCTTTATTCTTCTAAATTTTTCTTTCTGAGACAGATTTAGAAATTTTGTTATTCATAAGGATTTGTTAATTTCATATCAGTATTCCAGGTTGTTGACAAATACTTGTGCATAACACTTCCTTAATTTATGCACATAACATTTTTACTAACTTATGTATATGTCTTCTGTTATATTTATATTGTTAATATGAGACTACTTTATCATTTTCTTGATCAGGTTGGGTAAGATTATGCTTGTTATTCTTTTGCAAAACATTTAAAAAAATTTAAATCTTTTTTAGTGTTTTTTTCTTATTTTAGTTTTTGATTTCCATTTGTTTCCTTTTTTTTTTCTGATTGCTTTGGATTTACTTTGCTTCTGATTATACTATTTCCCAAGGGATTGGTTGCATTTCTTCCATTGTTTTTTTTTTTTTTTTTTTTGAATTTTATTTTTTTCTTATCAGTTACATTTTATTAACTCTGTATCCCAGCCGTGTCCCGATCCCTCATTCCCTCCCAGTCCCTCCCTCCCTCATCTCCACCATGCCCCTTGCCAAGTCCACTGATAGGGGGGACCTCCTCCCCATTCAACTGATCCTGTTTTATCAGGTATCTTCAGGACTGGCTGCAAAGCTCTCCTCTGTGGCCTAACAGGACTGCTCCTCCCTTGGGGGTTAGGGAGGCCAAAGAGCCAGTCATTGAGTTCCTGTTAGAAATAGTCCTTGTTCCCCTCACTACGGGAAATCAATTGGTTACTCTATAAAGTAGCACATTTTACTCTGCAAAGAGTCATATTCGATTGGTGACACTTTTGAGAAATTCTGTTTGATTATGACCTGACTAGCCATGGATCTTCTTATCTTCATCTACTTAGAGTTAGTTGAGCTGTTGTACTTTCTACATTAGTACTCTTCAGGTCATGCAGAATCTTTTCATGTGTTTGTTTGTTTGTTTGTTTGTTTTTTCAGATCTTTACCTGCCTTCTTGTTTGCCTCTTCTGGAACTCCCATTACATGTATTCTAGTGATCTGGTTATTTCCCATGTGTCTTTGAAGTTCTGCTCATGTTTTTTTTTTTTTTTTTAATCTTTTTCCATGCCAGTGTGTTGCCTGTTTTCTATTGGTCTATCTTCAAGCTTGCTGGTTATTATTATTATTTTTTTTCATCTCAAATCTGCTGTTGAGCAGTTATTGAGTTTTCAGCTGCAGAATTTATATTTTTTAAAGATTTTTTAACTTTTCATTCATCAAGTTATCTTCCTTACTTAACATGGCTTCATTTAGTTCTTTGAGCACATTTAACATTTTCTTTGAAGTCACTGCTAACTTCAGCATCTGAGAACACGCAATGTTTCTATTGATTTGCTTCTAAATATGGGCTGTGATTTCTCAATTCTTTGCATGTCT
The DNA here is from genome assembly GCF_907164565.1 of Psammomys obesus. Classification (NCBI taxonomy): domain Eukaryota; kingdom Metazoa; phylum Chordata; class Mammalia; order Rodentia; family Muridae; genus Psammomys; species Psammomys obesus. The sequence continues at coordinate 12,571,416 of NW_026596034.1, forward strand.
CATGATCTTTTGCTGAATACTAAATGTTTTACTTACTGCAATAACTCTGGATTTTGAATGTTTTTCTATTGAAAGTAGTTCTGTTTGTTTTGATAGCTTGCTAGATTTTTGAAGCCCATATTTCCTGCAATTTATGTCCACTGAGATTTCATATATATATATATATATATATATATATATATATATATATATATAGCCTTGAATTTCTAGGGTTTTGTGTAGTTTAGTGATCAGTTACAGGCTGGTCAAAGGTGTGTTTAAATACCTCAAACCAGCAGAATTTTTATCCCCTGATCGCTTCAGGCTTGTTCCACTTTCCTTTCTGTTGCTGTGATAAAACACTCTGATCAAAGGCAATTCAAGAAAGTAGTAGGTTTTTTTTTTTTTTTTTTTTTTTTTTAAACTTCCAAGTCAGTCCATTATTGGGGGAAATAAAGGCAGGGCATCGAAGCAGAGACAATAGAGGAAGAATGCTTTGCTGGCTTGCTCATAAGCTCATGCTCAGGTGGCTTTCTTATACAGCCCAGAACCACCTGCTGAGGGATGGTCCTGCCCACAGTGGGCTGATCTCTTCTACATCAGATAGCATCCAATTCAATCCTCCCACAGGTCCATCTGATCTACGTTCCTCGACGGAAGATTCTCTGTCAGATGAGTGTAGGTTGTGTCAAGGTGACAGTTAAGGCTAACCAAAACAAGGGCAAGCTTAAGTCTGATCTGACTTTTACTTTCTGATGTAATTTCTTGCTGCTTCTTTGCACATATAGTTCCCCTAGCTAGAAATGGGTTGGGCGGATTGAATTCACTCTGGTCTGTGCTGTGTTTGTACAAAGCCTGCATTCTGTCTGGTGTATGCTTTGACCTAATCAAACCTCTTAGGTTGTTTCTCTTAGACTTAATTCCCTGGCTAGTTCCATCACTTATTTCAGTCAGAACTCTGATCTCAGGTGGTAGAAACACTATTGAACCCACCCCCTACTTGCTTGCCTCCATGATTGTTATCTCTTTAAGCTGAAAACATTCTCGATCAAGTGAACCCTCTCTAACAGCAGAGGCAAAGCTATGGTTTTCATGGTCTTCTTTACAAGGGTAAACAAGTGATCCAAAAGAGATGGATTGTGCATTTATGTGGGGATGTATGGGGTGAGAAGAACAACAAATTTTACATTGCATGAATATCATGTTATGAGCTCTTTTGGTCAAAGTTTAAAGTATAAGAATGGTTATTTTTGACTCTCTTATTCAGATTTCTAGTTGCTTTGGGTGGCCAAAATCTATCAATGTTTTTGCTCTGTCAAACTGGATGTTTCATCTGACAAATGAATCATGGAGGTGTTTCACCTTGAGGAAAGGAAACAATTTATTTCTGCCCTGACTCCAGTCATAACTTATAGTGCAACCCAGACTGATGAAGTTCATGATCTCTCAGGCCTCCAAGTACGATGGCTCCCATCAGCACAGGGGCAATTCTGAGTAAACAGTAGCCAGCAAAGCAAACACTGGCACAGAAGCATAGCAAACAGAGAAGGAGCTCTGGTGAACATCAGTGATATCCACTGCACAGTGTGACATAACTCCGGTAGCTTGCCCCACGTCTTACCATTAAGAAAAACACACAAAATGTTACTCCATTTGTTCCTCTCCCATGTCTATTAAGAAAACATATCAGCAGAGGCCAGGCCCGCATCCTGACCCTAGATAAGACCATCCCTCCCCCCATGCCTGCCCAGTACAACCCCTTTTACCATGTTCCAGCCCACATCTCCAGTGGAATCCTCCTACTCCACCAGAGACCAGGCCAGCACTCTGAACCACAGAGGACCCTTAGCTATTAGACCCTTAGCTATTAGGACCATTAGAGGCCACACACATTGACAGAACTCCAGCCCCCAACTTGGGCAGCACCCTCACTCATAGATGAGAGGCCATACAGGTTATCAGAAGTCCAGCCTCCAACTCAGTTTGTGACCCTCTACTCAACCATAGCCCACTTCAGCCAAAAGATTAGAGAGGAAATAGAAACCAAGGAAGAAAACACCTATCCAACAAGGACAAACCCAGTAATTTGTACCTAGATTTGTAATCAGTCCAAATCCAGATGCCTAGACTCCAGTGTAAGGACACAGTCAACAACAGCCAGGCCAATAAGATACAGCCAGTGGTCAGATATCCCATTACAATGAGTCCTGAGTATTCCAACACAGCTGAAGCACAAGGAAAAGACCTTAATAAAGATCAGAGAGGTCCTTAAAGAGGAAATGAATAAATCTTTTAAAGAAATTGAGTAAAGAACAATAAAAGAATTTGAGGAAATCAATAAATCCCATAAAAAATGTCAAAAAGCCAACAAAAAACCAATAGTTGAAGAAAACAAACAAACAAACAAAAAAACTGTTCAAGACCTAAAAATGGAAAAAAAAGTAGTAAAGAAAACACAAATGGAGGGAATTTTGGAAGTGGAAAATTTAGTGTGCACACAGGAGCTACGGACACAAGCATCACCAGCAGGATACAAGAGATGGAAGAGAGACTCTCAGGCATTAAAAGATAGAAAAAAATGAATACATTAGTCAAAGAAAATGCTGTATATAAAAAGTTCTTGACACAAAGCTTCAAGAAAATGGGTCACTATAAAAAAAAACCAAACAAGAGAATTCTAGGAATATAAACAGAAGAAACCCAAGTCAAAATCCAGAAAATATACTTAACAAAATCAGAAGAAAAATTCCCTAACCTAAAGAAAGACATGCCTATAAAGGCATAAGAAGCTTACAGAACACCAAATAGATTGAACCAGAAAAGAAAGTTCCCTCACCACAAAATAATTAAAACACTAAACACACAGAAGGAAGAAAGACTATTAAAAGCTGCAGAAAAAAAGGTCAGGTAACATACAAAGGCAGACCTATTAAAATTACACCTGACTTCTCAACAGGGACTCTAAAAGCCAGAAGAATCTGGGTAGATGTGTTGCAGAAGCTAAGAGACCACAGATACCACCCCAGACTGTTATACCCAGCAAAACTTTCAATCACCATAGATGGAGAAAACAAGACACCATGATTAGTCAACTTTAAATAATTTCTATCTACAAGGTCATCCCTACAGAAGGTAGCAGAAAAAAAATCTAACCCAAGGAGGTTAACTACATCCACAAAAACATAGTCAACAAATAATCTTACACCAACATAAGCAAAGAAGGAGCACACTCACACACATGGACATCACATACACACACTGCCAGCATCACCACCACCAACAAACGCTACCAAAAATAGAAATTAACAATCATTGGTTCTTAGACTCTCAATATCAACAGACTCAATTCTCTAATAAAAAGACACAGACTAGCAGAATGGGTGCAAAAACAGGATCATGATTCTGCTGCATATGAGATACAACTCGGTCATAAAGCAAGCCTCAACAGATACAAAAAGATTGAAATAATCCCTTGTATTCTATTTGACCACCATGGACTAAAGCTGGACCTCAATAGCAACAGAAATAACAAAAAGCCGACACGCACATGGAAACTGAACTTGTTACTCAATGACAGCTGGGTTAAGGAAGAAATAAAGAAAGAAATTAAAGACTTCCTAGAATTCAATGAAAATGAAGGCTCCCAAATTTATGGGACACATTAAAAGCAGTGCTCAGAGGAAAATTTATAGCACTAAGTGCCTTCAAGAAGAAATTTGTAACATCACATATAAGCACCTTATTGGCCCAACTGAAAAACCTAGAAATAAAAAAAAGCAGATATACCCAAGAGGAGCAGATGGCTGGAAATAATCAAACTGAGGGCTGAAATCAATCAATTAGAAACAAGTAAAACTATTCAAAGAATCAATGAAACAAAAAGCTGGTTCTTTGAGAAAATCAACAAGATAGACAAACCCTTAGCCAAACTAACTAAAAAGCAGAGAGAATCTATCCAAATCAGCAAAGTCAGAAATGAAAAGGGTGACATAACTACAGACACTGAGGAAATTCAAACAATCATTAGGTCATACTACAAAAGCCTATATGCCACAAAACTTGAAAACCTAAATGAAATGGACAATTTTCTTGATAGATTCCATCTTCCAACATTAAGTCAAGATCAGATAGAAAGACTGAATAGCCCTATATCCCCCAAGGAAATTGAAGCAGTCATTAACAGTCTCCCCTCAAAAAATAGCCCTGGGCCAGATGGTTTCAGCGCGGAATTCTACCAGACCTTCAAAGAAGTGCTAACACCAATGCTCCTCAAACTATTCCACAAAATAGAAACAGAAGGGACATTACCAAACTCATTCTATGAAGCAACAGTCACCTTGATACCTAAACCACACAAAGACCCAACAAAAAAAGAGAATTTCAGACCTATCTCAATTATGAACAGTAATGCAAAAATACTCAATAAAATACTTGCAAACCGAATCCAAGAACACATCAAAGATATTATCCACCATGACCAAGTCGGCTTCATCCCAGGCATGCAAGGGTGGTTCAACATACGGAAATCCATCAATGTAATCCACCATATAAACAAACTGAAGGAGAAAAACCACATGATCATCTCCTTAGATGCTGAAAAAGCATTTGACAAAGTCCAACACCCATTCATGTTTAAAGTTTTGGAGAGATCAGGGATAGAAGGCACATATCTAAATATAGTAAAGGCAATATACAACAAGCCTATAGCCAATATCTAACTCAATGGAGAGAAACTTAAATCAATCCCACTGAAATCAGGGACAAGACAAGGCTGCCCACTCTCTCCCTACCTCTTCAACATAGTACTTGAAGTCCTAGCCAGAGCAATAAGACAACTAAAGGAGATCAAGGGGATACAAATCAGAAAGGAAGAGGTCAAAGTGTCACTATTCGCAGATGATATGATAGTATATATGAGTGACCCCAAAAATTCAACCAGAGAACTCCTCCAGCTGATAAACACCTTCAGCAAAGTGGCAGGATACAAAATCAACTCAAAAAAATCAGAAGCCCTCCTGTATACCAAAGACAAAAGGGCTGAGAAAGAAATTAGGGAAACAACACCCTTCACAATAGCCACTAATAACATAAAGTACCTTGGGGTGACACTAACCAAACAAGTGAAAGACCTGTTTGAGAAAAACTTCAAGTCTCTGAAGAAAGAAATTGAAGAAGATCTCAGAAGATGGAAAGATCTCCCATGCTCATGGATTGGTAGGATTTACATTGTGAAAATGGCCATCCTGCAAAAGCAATCTACAGATTCAATGCAATCCCCATCAAAATATCAACTCAATTCTTTACAGACCTTGAAAAAAAGATTCTAAGCTTCATATGGAGAAACCAAAAAAAAAAAAAAAAAACCAAACCAAACCAAAACAAAACAAAACAAAAAACCCCCAGAATCTTCAAAACAATCCTGTACAACAACAGATCATCTGGAGATATTTCCATCCCTGATCTCAAGCTGTACTACAGAGCAATAGTAATAAAAACTGCATGGTACTGGCATAAAAACAGAAAGGAGGATCAATGGAACTGAATAGAAGACCCAGAAATAAACCCACACACCTATGAATACTCGAGTTTTGACAAAGAAGCCAAAACCATTCAATGGAAAAAAGACAGCATCTTCAACAAATGGTGCTGGTCCAACTGGATGTCTATATGCAGAAAAATGAAAATAGATCCATATTTATCACCCTGCAGAAAACTGAAGTCGAAGTGGATCAAAGACCTCAACATAAAACCAGATACTATAAATCTGTTAGAAGAAAAAGTGGGGAACAGCCTAGAACTCATTGGCACAGGAGACAACTTCCTGAAAAGAACATCAACAGCACAGGCTCTAAGAGCAACAATCAATAAATGGGACCTCATGAAACTGAAAAGCTTCTGTAAAGCAAAGAACACCGTCATCAAAACAAAACAACTGCCTACAGATTGGGAAAGAATCTTCACTAACCCTTTATCTGACAGAGGACTAATATCGAGTATATACAAAGAACTAAAGAAGCTGAAAAGCAGCAAACCAAGTAATCCAATAAAAAAATGGGGAACAGAGCTAAACAGAGAATTCTCTGCAGAGGAATATCGAACTGCAGAGAAACACTTAAAGAAATGCTCAACCTCATTAGCCATCAGGGAAATGCAAATCAAAACGACCCTGAGATTTCACCTCACACCCATCAGAATGGCCAAGATGAAAAACTCAAGGGACAACACATGCTGGAGAGGTTGTGGAGAAAGGGGAACCCTCCTCCACTGCTGGTGGGACTGTAAACTGGTACAACCACTCTGGAAATCTATCTGGTGCTTTCTCAGACAATTAGGAATAGTGCTTCCTCAAGACCCAGCTATACCACTGCTAGGTATATACCCAAAGTTTGCTCAAGTACACAAAAGGTATACTTGCTCAACCATGTTTATAGCAGCTTTATTTGTAATAGCCAGAACCTGGAAACAACCCAGATGTCCATCAACGGAGGAATGGATACAGAAATTGTGGTATTTTTACACAATGGAATACTACTCAGCAATCAAAAAGGAGGAAATCATGAAATTTGCAGGCAAATGGTGGGATCTAGAAAAGATCATTCTGAGTGAAATATCCCAGAAGGAGAAAGAGTAACACGGTATATACTCACTTATATAGACCTATAAGATATGATAAACATAATGAAATCTATACACCTAAAAAAGATAATCAAGAGAGCGGACATGGGGTAAGATGATCAATCCTCATTTAGAAAGACAGATGGGATGTGCATTGAACGTATGACAGGAGTCTACTGAAAGCATCTGAAAGACTCTAACTAGCAGTGTTTTCAAAGCTGATACAAAGACTCACAACCAAACCTTCAGCAGTGTACAGGGAATCATATGAAAGAAGGGGAGTTAGTATGATGGGGAAAGGATAGGAGCTCCACAAGGACCAAATATATCTGGGCACAGAGTCTTTTCTGAGACTGACATGCAACCAAGGACCATGTATGAATGTAACCTAGAACCTCTGCTTGGATGTAGCCCGTGGTATCTCAGTAACCAATTGGTTTCCCATAGTGAGGGGAACAAGGACTATTTCTAACCGAAACTCAATGGCTGGCTCTTTGACCTCCCCCCCACCCACCCAGGGAGGAACAGTCCTGTTAGGCCACAGAGGAGGACTTTGCAGCCAGTCCTGAAGATACCTGATAAAACAGGATCAGATGAATGGGGAGGAGGCCCCCCCATCAGTGGACTTGGAAAGGGGCAGGGTGGAGATGAGGGAGGGAGGGTGGGATTGGGAGGGAATGAGGGAGCGGGATACAGCTGGGGTACAGAGTTAGTAAAATGTAACTTAAAAGAAAAAATAAAATTAAAAAAAATAAAAAATGAAATGGTGAAAATTAAGATAGAACAGTGTTATTGCTTAGACAATGTAGTTGTTATTAAAAAATACTTGAAATACAAAAAAAAAAAAAGAGATAAAACTCAACACACACACTATCCTTCAGTTGGGATGCCTAATCCAGGTTTGATGTGATGGCATGTGCCTAGTTTTATTGTAGCTTGTTATGCTGTATTTGTTTAATGTCCGTGGAAGGCCTACTCTTTTCTGAGGGGAGGTGAAGGGAGTGGTTGATCTGGGAGAGAGGGAAGGTAGGGGGAGATACCAGGGGGGGGGAGGTGGTAAAAACTGAAGTTGGGAGATACAATATGCATTTTATAAATAAAAGAAAATGTATCAAATTACAGAATCATTTACATGAGAGAAATTAGCATTTAAAAATCACTTTATTGTAATGGTCTCACAAACAAAAATACCACACAGCTAGATTAAGGTAGCCACTCAAATGTCTGCCCAGTCCTAAGCTCTACCTACTTCAGTAAACTGTTCATTTAGAATGTCCATTAGGAAGTCACAGAGCTTCATCTCGTGCTTTGATAGTGAACAGGGAAAATCATTTTGTTGTTATTGTTACATTATATTTGGAGATTTTTGGGAGCAAAATGCCAAAGTCGTTGGAGACTAAAATCCTTCTAAGATTTGAAAATAGTAAAGGGATCATTATAAATAGCTTCTGAATAGCTCAAACAGTCAAAGATAGAAGGGAGAATGTTTTCCTTCTTTCATGTATCTACCTATCACTCTATCTATCTATCTATCTATCTATCTATCTATCTATCTATCTATCTATCTATCTATCATTCATCTTTCATCTCTCAAGCCATTTTTATGACCTATCTATCATCTATCTATCTCTATCATCTAAACATCTTCTTTATCATTTCCCTGCTTTCTCCATTTTTTCCTGTGTTCCTTTTCCTTTTCTTTTTAAAATACAGCTTCTAAATCAAAATCATCTTCTCTCTTGAGATAAGTTCTGAGCAAACATCTATGAACCTTAGATATGAACATATTGTGATGGGCACCTGATTCAAACTAGCAAGATTAAGGTGGAGTATTTTTTTGTCAGTTCCTAGTTAAAAGGCCTTAAGACAAGCCAGTGTCTAAATACATATGAACAGATTTTATTTGGAAAAGAATATAGGAAGTGAAAAAATAATAAACAGTATGCTGCAACCTTACCCAGAACTCTACAAAGTTTTCTGGTCATTACTAAGTCCATGTCAGAGTCAGGACTTACGTTCTGGTCTGTTATACTAGTGCAGCCAGCTCCTAATGATATTAGGCTTTGGCCTTTACTACAGTAGGTTCTTCTTCATAGATATGCCGAGGTAGTTCGCATATGCCTGATGCTTTCTCAGCTTCTTTAAGAAAGAAAGACCTGGGAACCGGATTAGAGGTGGTTGTTCGCCTTACCTCATTATCTCATTACCTCATTATAGTGTTTTCGTTTTCTCCCCCTGTGTATAGATGTCTTGCTTGCATGTGTGTCTGTGACCACATGCATTTCTGATGCCTGGAGAGGTCAGATGAGGGGTGGCACTGTAGTTACAGACAGCTGTGAGCTGCCATGCCGTGTTGGAAATTGAACCCAGGTTCTATGTGAGATCGGTGAGTGCTATTAACCACTGATCCATCATTCCACTCCCTTTTAATAGTTTATGCTTCAACTTATAGTAAAAATCATGTCTAATTGGGGTTCAAGAGGTGGTTCAGTGGTTAAGAGCACCCCTTGCAGCGGGTCTGTGTTCATTTCCTAGCTTTGTGTTGTGTGGTTTACAACTACCTGTGGCACCAGTTCTAGGGGTTCAGACGGCCTCTTCTGGCCTCTGAAGGCACCAGCGTATACATGGTACATATACTTATATGAAGGTACTCATACATACACATAGACTAAAGTAAATAATTTAAAATGTCTAATCAAGTACCAATCCAATGGATAGATTCCGGGCAGCACTTAACACTAGCCTTGCAGAGCCTCGGACAACTCAGGGATGACAGCACACCTTGCAAACCCTGGAAGTAAGCCACTCAGTGCCCGTGACTAGGCAGAAATCTAATATGATGGAGGCTCTATGCCAGAAAACATCGGGCACTGTTGTTTGTGGCTGATTGACTTGATGGTGTGTCTGTTATTGATCTCATTTTAAACTCACCCCTTTGCTCTGCATAGGCAAAACCAACCGCCTTCAGTGTAAGCCAACTCTGCCTGGAAGGCACAAATGGTACACAGGTGCAAACTCTTATTCTATGCATGTGGCGTGGTCTTGGCTACTGCCTTTTTACACTGCCTGGAGGGGACTACTATATCTTAGCTTTCCAATTGTTTACATGGTTCTGCCATTGGCTTGAAAACAGGTCTGCCATCCTTCTTTGTAATTCATCTAGAAAGCCTGCTTTGCTGAACATTCACCGACCAAGAGAAGAGAAACAAAAATAATTTCAAGTGTTATGTGAAGTTGAGTTGGGAATCCAGTGATATTCCAGCTTTAGGGACCTGGGCATTGTGAGATGTCCGCTAGCATGTGTTTGTTCTTCAAATATATTCTGAATTTCATATCTTTTCTGTCTGTTACTTGTTCATTTCAGGCAAAGAGGACTGTAATATATTTATCCAACCCATGTCAGTTCAAATAAAGAATTCAGAGTCATCTGGGAATGTATATATAAACTTGTAATTCACTTGAAAGCTCTCACTCTCTTCCCATTAAAATCCCTTTCCCAAATATCCACTCAGTCTATTCTTCAATATCCACAGCTCTCCCCTCACTCTGATACTGCAACCACTGCTACTGACAGAACAGTAAAATCAAGCAATAGCCACTCACCCTTCTCCTCATCACTTACCCAGATGAACGGCTGTTTCCATATCTCATATTCTAGAATGTAATTAAATCAACATTTTGACCTTGCAGTTTTAAATTTTATAGGATAAAAGCCTCAAGTGGGTCAAGATTTGTGGATAGAAAAAAAAGTGTATAAGAATAATGCTTATGAATTTCCAAAAGAAGCCTTGTCAGCGACATGAGGTTGCTAATGCAAGCCATTTTGGACTGGATAGTTTCTATCTGTTTGTAATAACTTGAAATTGTCTCCTGTTAAAATGTTACATGGATAAAGAAATAAATTCTAACAGTTGGGACAAGAGTCATGGTAGCTAAGAAACTTTGATTCAGTGGATTCACATGTTAGAGGTATTCACTTTGCTGTCCTTTATTTGGAATAATCTAAATTTTCTCCATGTTTAGGAAGACTGACAATCAGACATGGATAAAAGCCTACGATGCTGTTGTCTTATCCCCTGTATTTGCTGTTAAAGGAGGCAATTGGCATCAAAAGTCAAACTTACTTCCATGTCCCTCTCTCTGCTTCTTCCCCCTCTTCTCTCTCTCCTGTGTCTCCTCCTCCTTTTTTCTTTTCTTCCTTCCTTCTTCTCTTCCTTCCCTTCTCTTCACCCTCCTTCATCTACTCCTCTCTGTGACACTGTTTTGCTGTATAGACCAGATTTTCTTTTTGTCTTGTCCCTCCTGAGTGCTGGGATTACACTCATACACCACAATTTCTGTTTCTAATATATTTATAGGCAAGCTAGTAGTGGGTTGAGGCATTGCTTTATTTCTTATTGAGGCTAGCTAATATGCTAAATTAGTGAGAACCTATAACAGGAACTTATACAACAATGATAAAAACACAACCTAGAAAAGTAGAAAAATGGGAATGTTAGTCAATAGAAATTAACATGTGGTGAACCAATGATAAAAATGAACTAAAACATTTGAAGAAAATAATCAACACTTAGCTGGAAAACTATTTACCGCTTATAAATATCAAATGGCATTGCATCTAATTAAGCCTTACGGTTTAATATATTCATTAAGTTATCTATTATTCATTCAATAACTACATGCTAAGCACTGGAATCAATGCTGGTAATGACAAGAGAAGTAAGTCATGCAAGCAGATGTGTGCAGTTTATATATAATTAAGACCTTGTGAGAAGCATGACAGTGGATGGAGGTTGGTCTAAGAAATAGCAGTACTTAAGAGAAGAAAAAGATAAATCATGTTTAGGGAGGCTTTGGGAATAAACACAAAATGTATTTTCTTCATTTGATTGAAAAAAATGAGTGAGAACTTCGCAAGTGGATGAGGCAGAGATGGTCTTCCAGGTATATGAACTTAGTCCAAGGAAAGACTTTTCACAGCAATGCCAGTTCACAGGCCCTTCCATGAACCTGTCCCTCTCTCTGCTCGAGTGGTTTCTCCACCAGGCCAGCCGCAAGAACAGGCACACTCACTGAGATGCTGCTTGCATGTCTCTCTAGAGCGCAGCTGTGAGAAGGACACAAGCCAGTCAGCTAGTCCGCGGAAGGCAACTAAATAGTCCAGGGATCAAGCAAACGCTAGATATTTATCACTCAATTTGAATAAAAGAAGGCATGCCAGCAGACTTTTAGCGGCACTGCAGATGCCCCAAAGTTTCTTTCAGGGAACCTCACAGGAACATTGTCGAAGGAGAGTAGCAATGTACCTCACATCCTTCAGAATCTTGCCTGCTCTCCCCAGCCCGGATGCCCTAGTCCTTTCTTTGCACACTGCCCATCGCTCCATATGACCCTACTGTACTGCAACTAAGAAATCTGACATATTATACTGAGCTTTGCAAAGGAGAAAGTAAATAAGCATTTGTCAATTTATTTCAAATATTGGACATTTTAGGTCTTGAATATCCATATGTTTACATAACTTCTGAATCGGTAGCTTGGATAATACTTTTTGGAATAGATTCCAACCCGAGTCTCCAAAGGACAAGAGGGCTTTTGAAATAGAGAAACGTAGAAATTGCTGGGCATGATGATTTATGCCTCTAGTCCCAGCATTTAGAAGACTGAGGCAGGAAGAATGCTATGAATTTGAGGCCAGTGTGGGTTACAGAGTGAGTAGTAGGTTAGCCTGGGTTACAGACAGACAGGAAAACAAACTGCAGCATCACCAAACACAGAAATAGGAAAATTACATGTAAGAGAAAGACATGCATTCAAAATAAATGTGAGGCTGAAGAAATGGCTAATCTGTGTAAACATGCCGGTCAAACTGAAGAGAGTAGCAAGTGAAGGCATATGTAGCAAAGGGAAGGATGACTGGGGGGAAAATTGCCAATGGCTTTCAATATGTGGATGAGATTCGACATTGCAATCTGGGAAATAGGAAGACTTCGAGAGATTTTCATGTGGGATTTGATGTGGTCAGGGATTCCCCATATGCTCCTGGATGCCACACAATTCCAAGTGCTTACTTAGATGCCACCTGGTAAATAGAAGATGGGGTAAGTGAATAAAAGAAGCAAAGCTTCCTGCTTCCAGGAGGTCATAACTTATTAATAGGTGGATTTAACAAAGAATATGGGGAAGGCTGATGTTCAAATTACTTGCACTTTTAAATAAATATTCAAATTTTTATATAATTTTCTAATTAAAAAAATAGACAAACTTCTCTTGTATTTGGAAAAATAGGAACCTTAAAGGTTCTATTTAAGGTTTTATTTAAGGTTCTGAATCCTATAGAGGATTCAGAAAGAAAGGCGGTTATTTTTTTTATAGCAACCATGAAAGGGATGTAATTATGAATACCTAAATCTTCAGAAATTGGAGTCTGAGATTCTAGGTCTTCTCAAGGATGGTTTCACCTTTGCCCTCTCTGCTCTTTCCTTACACGAATGAACCCCCTTTCTGAAGCTAATTTGAGCTAGTTTTCTTCTTACCAGCAATGGGGAGTGCCTGCCAGTTACTAGCATTTAACGAATCCTTTAAGGATGTGAAAGCCAGGTCCCACAAAGCTCAAGAAGCTTCCCTAACGTCATATAGATAAGTAAGAACACCCTCCCTCCCTCATCTCCTCCCTGCCCCCTTCCAAGTCCACTCTTAGGGGAGGTCCTCTTCCCCTTCCATCTGATCCTAGCTTATCAGGTATCTTCAAGACTGACTGCAATGTCCTTATCTGTGGCCTAGCAAGGCTGCTCCTCCCTCGGGGGTGGGGGGGAGCTCAATGAGCCAGTCATTGAGTTCATGTCAGAAATAATCCTTGTCCCCCTTACTAGGGAACCCACTTGGGCAATATCTTTCTATTGACAATGCAAACCTTTATCTGTTGTGAGCATGGACTCAATAATTCCATTCTAAAGGAATTTCACAGAGGAAATGATCATAGCTTAGCCATACAATCACTATAGTATTACATAGTATAGGTACTCGCTTAATGTGCACTTGGTTGCTGAATACTTGTATAAATGATCCACATTTACTGTCTTTTTGTTATCTTGGAATAAATAAGTAAAGACAGCATGACACCCATGATGTAGACATTTCTTCCTGTTTATTCTCCAAGTATGATGGAATAGTACAGAGAAAGGTGTTTTGTTGTCCATTCCTCAGTTTTTCTGCCTTTTGATCCTTCCACCGTTTTTATTTTCTTTTATCTGCAAAATCTTCCCCCAGTGAGGGAAACCAGATGCATTTTATAAACTTGCCTAGCACTGTAAAATATACATATACCTTTAATAGTGACAGAGGTATCTTTGCAACTTCCTCCAGGGTGAAATCTACTTCAGCAGTTTGCATTTAACAGGCAAACATAATACTGTTGAAGGATTATAAATTCACAGCCATTTGGATACTGGGGATTCTTTATAATTCACACATCTACACTTCTAACTGTAACTTTTATAGCTATATAGCTCGAACTACTCAGGGTGGATAAAGCCAGAATCTTTCTTATTAACTGTGTTGAGGGCTTTGGAACAATTGTCCCGTGAAAGCTTCTTGCTACTTTAGACTCCACACAGGAAGTTTCTGGCCAAATGGCAAGCTTTCTGCATTAGGGTAGGAATTTGGCGCCTCTTGAAGTAAATCTCCCAAAGTTGATTGGTCCCAGAAGTATTCATCTTGCACAACAGTCAAAAGTCTCTTGTTTTAAAAATGAAAAATTGCAAGTGATTACTTTATAGCCTGTTTAATTGCACTCAGAGATTTTCTGCCCCTAAGCCGTCCCCTGGATGGCCACAGTAGTGCCTCCCTGCATTCTTTGAACAGAATTTTATCAAGGGTAGCAGCGACCTTTCAACATAATTGCATGTGGTCCAAATTAATTGTCCTGCTCTATTGTGCACCAAGTAACAGTCGTTCTTAGATGAGATTAATTATGCAGACACCTGATAGCAAGGAGACTCTTAGAGTGAGCTCTTTTGGATGCCTGGAATTTAGAAAATAAGGTATAAAATGACATTTAATTAACTAATAAACCAACTGACAAGACTATCTCCACAGGAGACTTCTAGTCAACACAATTCAGAAAATTAGAAGATTTTTTTTTAAAAACTGAAATATAATAAGATGGGGCATACATGCCACATTAAATATTGCCGTAAATCAATATCTTATCACAGTGAGAGATATTTAATACACGGGTAAAATTTAAAAAAGAATGCCTAAAAATGTTAGTTAACTATTTCCATGGCTTAAGACATGATCTATGTATCTGTGATTAACACTTTACTTTTAAAAGAATATTTCTATGAATGTCATTATGAAATTATACAAAGCCACCAAAGTATATGTTTTTAATCTAAAAGGAATGCCAACTTGCTGTATAATTAAAGGATTTAAGGATCATCATAAAAGTATAACTACTTTAATCCACTTTCTATTGTTAGAACAAAATATATGGAGTTAATATGTAAAGAAAAGAAATATGTTTTGCTGACAGCCTCATGAAACCACACTAATATTTTTTGGGGAGGAGGAGGTATCATGATGGTAGGAACACATGAAGATTATCTAAGGAGACAAAATGACAGAGATAAATCACAAAAGGGCCACTCTTGTTCTCTTAAAAAAAAAAAACCTCTCACCCAGAAACGAAGTAACAGGTACCCCGAAATAACCTTAGTAAGCGCTGTCTTGGCCAGCACTTCCGCTGCCAGGCAGGTATTCTCAGTGGGGACTAAGCTCCTAGGGAGTGAATCCATGGAGAGGGGAACTCCATCTCACATCAGTAACTATAGACCCTCAGGTTGTTCACATTCTTCCTTGAAATGATTTGTTAGCATCTGTCTTTACTTGTTCTTTAACCCTGCTTGCTATGGGGATGAGTAGAAAAGATGGCAGGCACATAGCAAGGAACCTTTCCTCATGGTTACTATCCAGTCCAAATGTTCTTAGCTGGACCAAACTTTGGACACATGTCTTCCCAACTCTAGGCCATGCTTTTCTTCCAGATCATTTAATTGAGTAAACTCATTGTAATTTTTTTCCCTTTGGAGGCTGTTTGCAGAAATTTCTAAGTCTCTTGTAGGCTTGTCCACCAAGTCTTTCTGAAGGCCATGGAGATAGTTTCCTTAAGAACCTAACTTTCAAGCCTACCTTGCTTCATGTCGCAACCTGTTAAAATGCTACGAAGAGGTCAGCAAATGCATGTGGCCTATTTTTGCCTCTTACCACAGTATTAAAAAATTCCCCCATCTTCCCTTTGTTGGGTAGAATTAAGCTTGGCTTTCTCTCTCCTATTATACTAGCTGCTGGGTAAGTCTTCATGCCTATTTGCTTCTATTGAGCACAAAATCAACTCCATATAAATTGAAGACAGTGCTATAAGACTTAAGACTGCAACTTTTAGAGGACAAGGTAAGTAGGGAGACATATTTCAAGGTCAAGGCATAGGTAAGGCATGGCCTAATGATGCTCTAGGCACTCAGAAAATAGAAATGGAACCTTGTGGAATTAGAATCTTCTGTATTGTAAAGGAAATAGTTAACTGAGTGAAGAGAGAGCCTACAGAATGACAAAAAAAAATCTTTGCAATCAATTGACAGAGGATTAATATCTAGAATATACAAAGGACTCCAGAGAACCCTAAACAATCAGAAATCAACTTCCGTAATCTAGGGCCATTTTTAGTTTGATAGTCTCTGTAGTCAGCTACTGCTATACTACATATGACCACTCTGATCCGTTATAGTTATTCATTATTATCCAGTGGCTCTGCTTTACATATAACCTAACATGGTTATGATGGTGATTGCAAGTGTTTTGTTGTGTTTTTACTAGTTGTTATGAGGAAGCAGGCTAGAAAGACAAGGGCAATTGTGGAACATGGG
Source organism: Psammomys obesus (assembly GCF_907164565.1). NCBI lineage: Eukaryota > Metazoa > Chordata > Mammalia > Rodentia > Muridae > Psammomys > Psammomys obesus. Next base: position 12,587,936 of record NW_026596034.1, read on the forward strand.
AAGGAAAAGGAGCTCCCCACTCCAGAGTCTGCTTTAAGCCTCTCGCCAGCTGAGAGTCAAGAATCCAGCAGATTAGTAACATTTACTAGAAAGGTTGCCTACGGAGACAATGTCCTTTCATATGGAAATATTTCAAATAAGACTATTAAAATAGCAATGAACCACCCTTAAAGCCTAAGCATATTTGACTTTTTTCCTTTCCCAGCTGTAAACCTGTAGTTTTCTAAGACTCTCACAAGAACACCCATTTACAGTAAAAAGACATGCCCTAACTCCACCGTGGAACCCTTGTGACCCATGGTTTTAAGGTATCAGATTGGAATCCTATCCAGGGCACCTTTGGAGCTACCCTATACTCCTTAAGGGAAAAGAAGGAAAAACAAGCTTGTTAGAAACTCTTGGATGTGTAACTTGGGAGCCACCAACGTTAGCTACCAATAAGACACATAAGTTTCACTCCCTTCCCTTTAAGGAGACTCACCACAGTGTTTCTGAGTACCTCATCTCTTTTTCTGCTTAATGTTCCTGCTTAAATTCTTGTCAAAATCTCTTCTTAGTAACTCCAACTCTCTTCATCCTGGCTTGTCCTGAAGTTCTTTTTTGTTGTTGTTGGTTTTTTAAATTCAAAATAGATTTTTTTTCTATACAATATATTCTGATTACAGTTTTCCCTCTACCAGCTCATTCCAGTTCCTCAATATATCCATGCTTTTCCAGAGCCACATCCTTTCTGTCTCTCTTCTTAGAAAATGAATAGGCATCTGAGAAGTAAAAAATAAAATAAAATGAAAACAAACAAATTGGAATAGGACTGAACAAACTAACAGAAGGAAAAGAGCCAAAGAAAAAGCACTAGAAACACATATAGATACTTTTGCTCATGCAGGAATCCCATAAACACACACACACACACTGGAAGCCATAATATATACTAACCCATAAGGTTTTTTGTTTGTTTGTTTGTTTTATTTTTATTTTAAAGCCAGGCACACATTATGAGGCAAAGAACATCCAACTATGCTATTGAGTTCATTTTCTGTTGACTATCTAGTTTGGGCATGAGGTCTATCCTTAGGAGTGGTTTCAGTCAGACACCCTTGAAGAAAAATAACTTATAATTTACAAGTAGTTATCAACTGGAGATTACTTCTGGGTTAGGGATGGGGACATGTGTCCCCTTCTCCTCTCAGGTGTAGGAACACATCTGGTGCAGTTCCATGCAAGCCCTGTGCACGCAGCCACAGTCTCTTTGAGTTTGTTTGTGTGTAAGTTCTGTTGGGTTTAGAGGGCCTTGTTTCCTTGGTGTCCTCCATCGTCTCTGGGTCTTACACTCATTCTTCCTTCTCTTCAGTAGAGTGACCTGAAGGGAAGGCTTTGATGGAGACATTCCATTTAGAGTTGAGTGTTCCAAGGTCTTTTACACTCTGCTGTGGCTCTCTATGTTTGCCCCTCTTTCTGCAAAAGGAAGCTTCTATGATAATGGCTGAACAAGCCATTGTGATCTATGAGTAGAGCAGAATGTCATTAGGGGTTATTTTATGGCTATGTTTGTTTAGTAGAATGGTAGTATTTAGTTTCCTCCTTAGTCCCTAAACTATCTAGTCACAGGCTCTTGGCTTCTCAAGCAGTGTTGGCTATGGGTTCTATCTTATGGATTGGGCTTTAAATCAAATCAGATCTTGGTTGGCACAAGCTTTGTGCCGCTATTGTACCGGTGTATCTTGCAGGCAGCTCCTCTGTATATTTAAGATTTCATAGGTAGGTTGTTGTTTTCCTTGTTCCTTTGGTAGTGTGCAGAGCCCTTTCCAGTACCACGAACACTAACCCATAGTGGTGAAGCCTCTATGTAGGTACCGGCTCAACTTCTCATGTTCAATGCGTTGTCTAGGTGTTGTCTTCAGCAATAGAGTCTTCTTGTCAGTTTGTGAAGAACAATCAGTAGCCTTGGGTCTGTTTCAGGGTTACCATAGGAACCCTTTGGTCAACAGCTGGATTAGATGTAGCCATTCCTGTACTGAAGCTTCCTTTGGTGAAAAAACAGATATCCACCTGGAGCTCTGTCTTCCCCGATATTTGGTTATTTCTTTTAGATTGCTTTCACACCTCCCTATTATTTAGGAAGCTTCTACTATATTAGGTTTCCAGATGAACCCTCTGAAGTTCTCTACAGTAGTGAAATCAAGAATTCCAGCTTTACCTGCACGAACAGCTCTTCAGGCTGCTGCAGGTGGCAGCATGGAGCTGCGTTTCTGGCTTACACCATGGCAATGCCACACTGCCTAGGTTTACTAGTTAAAGTCAGAATAAACATTTGTGATACTTTAGGAATGTCCCACACGAGTCATATTTTGATCTACCCACTTTATCACTTTTAGCTCCGTCAAGATCCCAATCAAGAAAGCATTTCCTCTGTTTATATATGTATCTGTTAGGTTATTGTACTCAATGACAATTTGGTGAATGCATGTAAAAAAAAATGTTTGACTTTCAGCCTGAGAATAGAAGGTATAGACCCATATTTGGATTCTATCTACCTCAGTGCTACATAATTGGCTTATGTTGATGCAAAACACACCTCTCACCTCAAAGGGAATAGTAAAGAATTTATTGTGAGACACTTATATGAGTGACTATGGCCTGTGAACACGGATTCAAGTTATTTCAATTGATATGTTCCAACACAGTTGTTTCATGAACTTTTGATGGTTACAGAACAAAAGGAAATAATAAATTAAGGCTTTTACCACATACATTGGTGGGGCCTGCAGGTAATCAGGTTAGAGCAAGGTAGGGAAATCTCTGCTCTAGTTTTTAGATGTTATTTGATGACATTCCTAGCTTTGGGGATGCTGGAAGCTACTGCTTTGTTGGGTCATTACTTTCTAAAAGTAATTGAAAAGATATCTGTCAGGGAGAAATCAAATGATTATTAATGGGGATAAAGGAATACCTGGATAATTTGTCTTTGGATTTGCAACATTCCAGCCTTTCACAGCCACAAACTTCTATCAGCCTTTTAGAGTCTTCACCAGAAGCTTTTAGTTTATTCTTACTTACTATCAGCTTTCATTTCATACATGAGAAATTTAAGGTATATAAACATTAGTTAGACATTTGAAGGTGCACACAATTAGTGGTTATCTTGTCTAGTGTTTGTGAGAATGGACTGAAATGATATGGATAAAATATGTCAGATTTGATAAGTACCCACAAACAAATATGATGATTCACAGCAGTGGCAGTATATATTTCTCTGCTTTTTCCTGTGAGAACAAGAGTTCCACTGAGGCAGCCCAACTCAAGATTTAGTATCCATGAGGGTGTCTGTTTAACTTGTTGATTATTTGAGAACTGGTCGCTTAACAACCATCCCTTTTCTATGCTGAGAGCCCACACAAAGGAGCAAAGAAACCCAGTGAGTGGTCAGAACCTCTGTGAGAAGCCAGTGATGAGAGGACAGCCAGAGAGGAATGAGAAGGCTGCAGAAAGGAGCTCATCACCCTTCTTGGCTTGTTTAACCCCATTTTACTGATCCAAATTTTAGGACTTGTCCAAAAGAAGAAGAAGAAGTCCTTTCAATTGTGAAAGCAGTAGGATTTTTGTTCTTTTTTTTTTTTTTTTTTTTTTTTTTTTTCTTTTTAGTTACATTTTCTTAACTCCGTGTCCCAGCTGTATCCCGCTCCCTCATTCCCTCCCCAACCCCACACTCCCTCCCTGGTCTCCTCCCTGCCCCTTTCCAAGTCCCCTGATAGGGGAGGACCTCCTCCCCTTTCATCTGTCCCTGTTTTATCAGGTATCTTCAGGGCTGGCTGCAAAGTCCTCCTCTGTGGCCTAACAGACTGCTCCTCCCCTGGGGGGAGGTGTCAAACAGCCTGCCCTTGAGATCCTGTTAGAAATAGTCCGTGTCCCCCTTACTTTGGAAAACTACTTGGTTACTGAGCTACCACAGGCCACATCCGAGCAGAAGTTCTAGGTTATATCCATAGATGGTCCTTGGTTGAGTTTCAGTCTCAGAAAAGACCCTGTGCCCAGATATATTTGGTCCTTGTAGAGCTCCTATCCTTTCCATATCATACTAACTTCCCTTCTTTCATATGATTCCCTGCACTCTGCCGAGGGTTTGGTTATGAGTCTTAGTGTCTGCTTTGAAACACTGCTAGGTAGAGTCTTTCAGATGCCTTTTGTGGTAGACTCCTGTCATAAGTTCAAGGCACATCCCATTTGTCTTTCTAAATGAGGATTAATCACCTTCGCCTGTGTCCACTTTCTTGATTATCTTCTTTAGGTGTGTAGATTTCATTATGTTTATCATGTCTTGTAGGTCTATATAAGCGAGTATATACCAAGTTTGTCTTTCTCCTTCTGGGATACTTCACTCAGAATGATCTTTTCTAGATCCCACCACTTGCCTGCAAATTTCATGATTTCCTCCTTTTTGATTGCTGAGTAGTATTCCATTGTGTAAAAATACCACAATTTCTGTATCCATTCCTCCGTTGATGGACATCTGGGTTGTTTCCAAGTTCTGGCTATTACAAATAAAGCTGCTACGAACATGGTTGAACAAATGTCCTTGTTGTGTACTTGAGCAAATTTTGGGTATATACCTAGGAGTGGTATAGCTGGGTCTTGAGGTAGCACTACTCCTAGTTGTCTGAGAAAGCGCCAGATTGACTTCCAGAGTGGTTGAACCAGTTTACATTCCCACCAGCAATGGAGGAGGGTTCCCTTTTCTCCACAACCTCTCCAGCATGTGCTATCACTTGAGTTTTTCATCTTGGCCATTCTGATGGGTGTAAGGTGAAATCTCAGGGTCGTTTTGATTTGCATTTCCCTAATGGCTAATGAGGTTGAGCATTTCTTTAAGTGTTTCTCTGCCATTCGATGTTCCTCTTTCGAGAATTCTCTGTTTAGCTCTGTTCCCCATTTTTTAAGTGGATTACTTGGTTTGTTGCTTTTCTGCTTCTTTAGTTCTTTATATATACTTGATATTAGCCCTCTGTCAGATAAAGGGTTGGTGAAGATTCTTTCCCAATCTGTAGGCTGTCTATTTGTTTTGATGACAGTGTCTTTTGCTTTACAGAAGCTTTTCAGTTTCATGAGGTCCCATTTATTGATTGTTGCTCTTAGAGCCTGTGCTGTTGGTGTTCTGTTCAGGAAGTTGTCTCCTGTGCCAATGAGTTCTAGGCTGTTTCCCACTTTTTTTTCCAGCTGATGTAGAGTATCTGGTTTTATGTTGAGGTCCTTGATCCACTTGGACTTTAGTTTTGTGCAGGGTGATAAATATGGGTCTATTTTCATTTTTCTGCATGTAGACATCCAGTTGGTCCAGCACCATTTGTTGAAGATGCTGTCTTTTTTCCATTGAATGGATTTGGCTTCTTTGTCAAATATTGAGTATTCATAGGTGTGTGGGTTTATTTCTGGGTCTTCTATGCGATTCCATTGATCCTCCTTTCTGTTTCTATGCCAATACCATGCAGTTTTTATTACTGTTGCCCTGTAGTACAGCTTGAGATCGGGAATGGAGATACCTCCAGATGATCTGTTGTTGTACAGAATTGTTTTGGAGATTCTGGGTTTTTTGTTTCTCCATATGAAGCTGAGAATCTTTTTTTCAAGGTCTGTAAAGAATTGAGTTGGTATTTTGATGGGAATTGCATTGAATCTGTAAATTGCTTTTGGCAGGATGGCCATTTTCACAATGTTAATCCTACCAATCCATGAGCACGGGAGATCTTTCCATCTTCTGAGATCTTCTTCAATTTCTTTCTTCAAAGACTTGAAGTTTTTCTCAAACAGGTCTTTCACTTGCTTGGTTAGAGTCACACCAAGGTACTTTATGTTATTAGTGGCTATTGTGAAGGGTGTTGTTTCCCTAATTTCTTTCTCGGCCTTTTTGTCTTTGGTATACAAGAGGGCTTCTGATTTTTTTGAGTTGATTTTGTATCCTGCCACTTTGCTGAAGGTGTTTATCAGCTGAAGAAGTTCTCTGGTTGAATCTTTGGGTTCGCTCATGTATACTATCATATCATCTGCAAATAGTGACACTTTGACCTCTTCCTTTCCGATTTGTATCCCCTTGATCTCCTTTAGTTGTCTTATTGCTCTGGCTAGGACTTCAAGTACAATGTTAAAGAGATATGGAGAGAGTGGGCAGCCTTGTCTTGTCCCTGATTTCAGTGGGATTGCTTTAAGTTTCTCTCCATTGAGTTTGATGTTGGCTATAGGCTTGCTGTATATTGCCTTTACTATCTTTAGGTATGTGCCTTGTATCCCTGATCTCTCCAAGACTTTAAACATAAATGGGTGTTGGACTTTGTCAAATGCTTTTTCAGCATCTAAGGAGATGATCATGTGGTTTTTCTCCTTCATTTTGTTTATGTGGTGGATTACATTGATGGATTTCCGTATGTTGAACCACCCTTGCATTCCTGGGATGAAGCCTACTTGATCATGGTGGATGATATCTTTGATGTGTTCTTGGATTCGGTTTGCAAGTATTTTATTGAGTATTTTTGCATCAATGTTCATAAGAGAGATAGGTCTGAAGTTCTCTTTTTTGGTTGGATCTTTGTGTGGTTTAGGTATCAAAGTGACTGTGGCTTCATAGAATGAGTTTGGTAGTGTTCCTTCTGTTTCTATTTTATGGAATAGTTTGAGGAGAATTGGTGTTAGTACTTCTTTGAAGGTCTTGTAGAATTCTGCGCTGAAGCCATCTGGTCCAGGGCTTTTTTTGGAGGGGAGACTGTTAATGACTGCTTCAATTTCCTTGGGAGATATAGGACTATTCAGTCTTTCTACCTGATCTTGACTTAATTTTGGTAGATGGAATCTGTCAAGAAAGTTATCCATTTCATTTAGATTTTCAAATTTTGTGCCATATAGGCTTTTGTAGTATGACCTAATAATCGTTTGGATTTCCTCAGTGTCTGTAGTTATGTCCCCATTTTCCTGTCTGATTTTGCTGATTTGTATGGTTTCTCTCTGCTTTTTAGTTAGTTTGGCTAAGGGTTTGTCTATCTTGTTGATTTTCTCAAAGAACCAGCTTTTTGTTTCATTGATTCTTTGGATAATTTTATTTGTTTCTAATTGATTGATTTCTGCCCTTAGTTTGATTATTTCCAGCCGTCTGCTCCTCTTGGGTGTATCTGCTTCTTTTTTTTCTAGGTTTTTCAGTTGGGCCATTAAGTTGTTTGTATGTGATGTTACGGATTTCTTCTTGTAGGCACTTAGTGCTATAAATTTTCCTCTGAGCACTGCTTTCAATGTGTCCCATAAATTTGGGTATGTTGTGCCTTCATTTTCATTGAATTCTAGAAAGTCTTTAATTTCTTTCTTTATTTCTTCCTTGACCCAGCTGTCATTGAGTAGTAAGTTGTTCAGTTTCCATGTGCGTGTCGGCTTTTTGTTGTTTCTGTTGTTGTTGATGTCCAGCTTTAGTCCATGGTGGTCAGATAGTATACAAGGGATTATTTCAATCCTTTTGTATCTGTTGAGGCTTGCTTTGTGACCAACTATATGGTCTATTTTGGAGAAGGTTCCGTGTGGTGCTGAAAAGAAGGTGTACTCTTTTGAGTTTGGGTGAAAAGATCTGTAGACATCTATTAGGTCCATTTGATTTAGGGATTCTGTGAGTGCTTTTATTTCCCTATTTGGTGTCTGTCTGGTTGATCTGTCCCTTGATGAGAGTGGGGTGTTGAAGTCTCCCACTATTAAGGTATTAGGATCAATGTATGATTTAAGCTTTAATATTGTTTCATTTACGAATGTAGGTGCTCTTGTATTTGGGGCATAGATATTCAAAATTGTGATGTCCTCTTGTTGGATTTTTCCTTTGATGAGAATATAGTGGCCCTCCTTATCTTTTTTGATTAACTTGGGTTGAAAGTCTATTTTATTAGATATTAGGATGGCTACTCCAGCTTGTTTTCTGGAACCATTTGCTTGAAAAACATTTTTCCAGCCCTTTACTCTGAGGTAGTGTTTATCTTTGTTGCATAGGTGTGTTTCTTGGATGCAACAGAATGTTGGGTCCTGTTTCCGTAACCATTCTGTTAGCCTGTGTCTTTTTATTGGTGAGTTGAGTCCATTAATATTGATAGATAATATTGACCAATGCATGTTAGTTCCTTTTGTAATGGAGTCGATGATCTTACCTTGTTTCATTGCTTGTTTTCTTTTCATTTTTGTTGGGATGTTATCTGTATGCCCTGTTTTCTTGGGTGAATTCGTTTTCGTTGGATTGGAGTTTTCCTTCTAGTATCTTCTGTAGGGTTGGTTTGCTGTATAGATATTGCGTAAATTTAGTTTTGTCATGGAATATTTTGTTTTCTCCATCTATGTTGATTGAAAGCTTTGCAGGGTATAGTAGTCTCGGTTGACATTTGTGATCTCTTAGAGTCTCCATGATGCTTGCCCAGGCCCTTCTGGCTTTCATAGTTTCTGATGAGAAGTCTGGTGTGATTCTGATAGGTCTACCTTCATATGTTACTTGGCCTTTTTCCCTTGCTGCTTTTAATATCTTTTCTTTGTTCTGTAGATTTAGTGTTTTGACTATGATGTGACGTGATGTGTTTCTTTTCTGGTCTAGTCTATTTGGTGTTCTGTAGGCCTCTTGTATATTTATGGACATCTCTTTCTTTAAGTTGGGAAAATTTTCTTCTATGATTTTTTTGAAAATATTTTCTGGACCTTGGAGCCTGGAGTCTTCTTTTTCATCAATTCCTATTATTCTTAGATTTTGTCTTTTCATAGCATCCTTGATTTCTTGGATATTTTGTGATTGGAATTTTTCTGATTTTACTTTTTCTTTGAGAGAAGTATCAATTTCTGCAAGTGTGTCTTCAGCTCCAGAGATTCTCTCTTCCATCTCTTGTATTCTGTTGGTGATGCTTACTTTTGTGGTTCCTGATCTTTTCTCCAAGTTCTCCAGCTCAAGAGTTTTCTCATTTTGTGTTTGCTTTATTGATTCTAATTCTGTTTTCATGCCTTGCACCATTTCTTTTATGTGTTTGAATTTGGATTCCTGTCTCTCTACGATGGACTCTATTTCTTTGTTCATTTCCTTTTTGTATGCCACTAATTTTTTCTCTACTTGTGCCTCTATTTGTTTGGCTATGTTTGCCTGTGTTTCTTTAAGGGTTTTGTCTATTTCTTCTTTCTTTACCTCCAATTGACTGGCCAACTCTTTGAAAGATTTGTTCATTTCCTCCTTATAAGCCTCAAATAATTGAGCAAGCATGGCTTTAAGGTCATTTTCCTGTGCTTCTGATGAATTGGAGTATCCATCGATTTTGGGGTTTGCTGGTGAAGTCATGATGTCCTGATTTATGTTGGAAGTGTTCTTTCGCCTACCCCTGGCCATTGGCTTGTCTGAGACCTTCCCTGTTTGTTTTTGGATTCTGCCGATCAGACTGGTACTGTCTCTCACTCGAGTCTGGAGAATTCTTCAGGAAGTTGAGAGAGGTCCCGTGTCCTTAGCGTATGCTGAGGACTAGCTGTACCTGTGGGAGGAAAGTACGCAGGCGCAAACAGAGGCAAATGCAAGCGTGCGTGCGTGTGTGTGTATATGTGTGTGTGTGTGTAAGTGGGTGTGGGCGTGTGTCTCGAGGGACAGAGTGATGGCTAATGTTGAACCCTTGAGTGTGTGGGAGGGGCTCTGCAATGTATATGTCGCAGGCGCTAGTGATGATCGCAGCGCAATTTCTGGCATTAACTGCCTTAACTCCTCAATTAGACCCACAGAGCAGGAACTTCAATGTTCCAAGTGCCCCTCTGTTTCCCAAAGTGGGTATATGGGTGGGAGGGGGTTCGATGCCTGGCTTCTGTTTTAGCAGAACCCAGGATCAGTGGAGCTGCAGATTCTCAAGGGTGCACTCACTTACAGGCAGGACACTTGGCAGAGATCGGCGTATCTGGGCTCTCTGCTCTCTGGTTTGGCCCTGCTTCTTTGATGTGCTCCGCCAGTTCCGTGCTGCTGTCACTGCCAGGTTATGAGGTCTTGCTGCAGCTGGAGATTTCAGGGTGGTCACGTCAGTGGGAATCGGGGTAATCAGCCTTTCTGTTCTCTGGTTTGGCCCTGGTTAGTCTTAAACTGGAGGGCTGATGTGCCCCGCCAGCTCAGTGCTGCTCCGCCGCCAGGTTAGAAAGTCCCGCTGTAACTGGAGACTGGGTTGCTAGTCCAGATGCTTTCTGGGAAGTCCTGGGGTCTCTTTACTGTGCTCTCCAAGCTTCGGAGGCCCAGCGCCTGGTGTGTCTAGCTTGTATGGCGTTTTTGTCTGGTTTTGGTGATTATATAGCGAATTCTCTGTCACTGTGGGATTGGGCGGGCCGTACCAACAGTGATGGCGCTCCTGCGGAGCTAGTATGGCGTCTAGCAGACTCGGGCCCTGGGAGGATGGTGCAGCCGCCGCGAGTGAATCTGGGACTCCGAGACACAGTACTGCTGGCCTTTGCCGATAAAGGGCTTGGGGCTCCGCCTCAGTGGCTGCAGGCCCCAGGCAGTTAGGTCTGCGCTGAGAAAGGCGAGTCGGCTGTGCCTGTGCCGAGGAGGAGGGAGGTCTGGGGGAGGGGAGTGCCGAGAGATCAAAGGATCGTTTCTCCCCTTCCCCAATCAAGTCCGTGGGTGACCCGAGACCAAGGTTTTCACCTCCTGCGATGTTCCCTGTTGTTTAGAAAGTCTCTCCGTTGTTTCCCTGGCTTCAGAAGTTCTTCCACACATCAGCTCAGAACTTTATCTCCTCCACAGCTCGGAAACTGTGTGTGCTAGTCGCCATCTTGGCTCCGCCCCTCTCCGGATTTTTGTTCTTTTCGGGAACGAGAAGTAATATTTGCTTTAATTCAAAGTACAAAAAAAGTCCTCTGTGTTAATTTTAATTCACTTCAATGACATGATTCTGGGCTATTTTGGGGTTTAAAATTTTAAAATTTAGCTAAATTTTAACAATTAAGGAATGACTATATAGTAACTTTAAAACTTAAGCGTGCATCACTTATACTGTTAAATTTTCTTTTTATGATACTTTGTGAGTTGGCTAATTAATTCCTTTTTACATAACAAATTATACGTGCATTATGATATTTTAAGACATGGACACAATTGTTTGTAACTGCCTCAGTTTTATTTTGTTTGGGGTCTCTGTGATTTTTTTTTTCCTTAGGGCAAAGAACAGTAAAACTGGACATTTTTGGTATCAGTTGAAGCTTTCTGAGAATTCTGGCATGATAGCATTATATGTACATATTTAGGTGAGTGAATTTGTGTAGTAATTGCTTGTTGTAAGATAATCATGCAACACTTATGAGAACAAAAGATTGGAAATTGCTCCTTTCTTTCATCTAAAATTACCTTTTGTAATTCACAAAGACAGAAGTGTTTGCATTAGCTCTCATTGTACTGAAAAACAATAATGTCAGGACCAATTGAACTTGGAGCTTCAACTTTCAGACTTCTAGAGAGTTACTAGAGTGTACATCTTAAAACTTTAACTCTGGTGCTGAAGTTGTGTGTGTATTTCCTGGGACATGGGATTGAGCTGAATTGCTATGATATGTACACACAGCACCATTATAATATAGACAATCTGTATTAGTGTGAGCTTCTTTCTTTCTTTCTCTTATTTTTGAATGAGCTTATTTTTTCTTTCTCTTCTTTTTTGAATGATTCTTTAGTTAAATAACAATCTCCTTTTTAAAATTTATTTTTATTTATTACAGTTTATTCACTTTGCTTCCCCCCCCCCCCCGTAGCTCCCTCCCACCTCCCCTCCCAGTCTCACCCTCCCTCCCCTTTCTCCACCATACCCCTCCTGAGTCCACTGATAGGGGAGGTCCTCCTCCCTTTCCATCTGATCTTAGTCTATCAGGTTTTATCAAGAGTGTCTGCATTGTCTTCCTCTGTGGTCTGGTAAGGCTGCAGCCCCCTGAGGAGGAGGTGATCAAAGAGCAGGCCAATTAGTTCATGTCAGAGACAGTCCTTACTCTCTAGGAAACCCACTTGGAGACTGAGCTGCTATAGTCCACATCCATGCAGGGGTTCTAGATTATTTCCATACATAGTTCTTGGTTGGAGTATCTGTCTCAGAAAAGACACATGTGTCCAGATTTTTTTGTTCTGTTGCTGTCCTTATGGAGCTCCTGTCCTCTCCAGGTCTTACTATTTTCCCCTTCTTTCATAAGATTCCCTACACTCTGCCCAAAGTTTGTCTATGGGTCTCAGCATCTGCTTTAATACCCTGCAGTTAGAGTCTTTCAGAGGCCCTCTGTGGTAGGCTCCTGTCCTGTTCCCTGTTTTCTCCCTCTTCTGATGTCCATCCTCTTTGCCTTTCTGAATAAGGATAGAGCATGTTACCCAGAGTCCTCCTTCTTGATTAGTTTCTTTAGGTGTTCAGTTTCTTTAGGTGTATGTTATATGTCTAATATCCACTGATGAGTGAGTATATATCCTGTGTGTCTTTCTGCTTCTGGAATACCTCACTCAGGATGATGTTTTCTAGTTTCCACCATTTACCTGCAAATTTCATGATTTTCTTGTTTTTATTGTTGAGTAATATTGCATTGTGTAGATGTACCACAATTTCTGTATCTATTCTTCAACTTGAAAATCTAAATAAAATGGACAATTTTCTTGATTAATTCCAATTACTAAAGCTGAATCAAGACCAGGTAAATCAATTAAATAGTCCTAAGGAAATAGAAGCTGTCATCAAAAGTCTCCCATCCAAAAAAAGCCCAGGGCCAGATGGTTTCAATGCAGAATTCTACCAGACCTTTAAAGAAGAGATAACACCAATACTATTCAAACTATCCCACAAAATAGAAACAGAAGGAACACTACCAAACTCATTCTATGAAGCCAGTCACCTTGGTACCCAAACCTCACAAAGACCCATCAAAGAAAGAGAATTTCAGGCTAATCCCCCTTAGGAACATTGATGCAAATATACTCAACAAAATACTTGCAAACCAAATACAAGAACACATCAAAGATATCATCCACTATGATCAAGTAGGCTTCATCCATGGATGCAGGGGTGGTTCAACATATGGAAATCCATCATTGTGATCCACCATATAAAAAAAAAAACTGAAAGAAAAAAACAACCACATGAGAATCTCCCTGGATGCTGAAAAAGCACTTGACAAAATCCAACATCCATTCATGTTTAAAGTATTGGAGAGATCAGGGATACAAGGCACATACCTAAACATAGTAAAGGCAATATACAGCAAGCCTATAGCTAACATCAAACTAAATGGAGAGAAACTTAAGTCAATCCCACTGAAATCAGGAACAAGGCAAGACTGCTCACTCTTGCCATATCTCTTCAACACAGTTCTTGAAATCCTTGCTAAAGCAATAAGACAATTAAAGGAGATCAAGGCGATAGAAATTGGAAAGGAAGAATCTCTTAAAGAGAGGGGAAAAAATGAAGCTGTAGTCTTCTTTGTCTTCCCAGTAGAGGCCCTCAAATGAGATTATTCAACCACAGTCATTGGGCAGGCTCAGAAGGGGAAGGAGAGCAGTAGGAAACACCACCTAAAATATAATGAAGGTAATGCTGAAATCACACTCATAAAATCATGAAAGCAGAAAGGGAAAGCATATATTTACAATTTTAGTCCTATGAGCTTTCCACACCTGTATATAAATTTCATCAGGAAGAGATGGGAAGATTTACATTCAAATATTAATGATTTTTATCCTTTAGAATGGCTGGTGAGCTTGACTTTATATTTCTTTAGTTTTTCTATATTCTTGCCAAGAACAGTATTTAACATTAGAAACTGCAACAATGTTTTAAATTTTAGTAGAACATGAAGCTGTAAGAAACCAGATTTCACTGAAAAAGCCTCCAGCCAAGATTTCAAAGAGCATGATTAAAGATAAAAACATGTAGATTTCTATTCTTTTCTTTATTTTAATCACTTCAATCATACTTCCAAGCTTCTTTTATGTGACAGGCAAATAGGATATAAAGTAGGCATTGGCCATGCAGATTTTTATTTCTGTGGATGATTTTTAATGTTGTATACAATTCATATATTATAGAAAGACACTCAATCTTTATTATTCATGAATTTGTATTTGTGATTTCATCTACACACTAAAGCATATTTGTAACCCTCAGTCCAACAGCAGAGTTTTCTCTTTTGTAACCATTGTATATGTGTATATATATATATATATATATATATATATATATATATATATATATATTGTATATGTGCACATTGTATATGTGCACATATATGATGTACACATTTATATACACAAATCTGCAGAAAGATTTGTATCATAAAATGTGTGAATTCTCAGCCAAGGTTGAACAAGCCAGCATGATGCTTGTTTCAGATGGTATAGTGTAAATAAAGGCTTTTTTGTTGTTGATCAATTTAGTGGCACACATTTTTACAGATTTGTGGGGGTTTTAGGTGATTGTACTGTTTAAAATGGCCCTTAGCTTCATAGTAAGAGGAGCAGAGGCTGTCTCTGACATGGACTCTTTTGCCTGTACTTTGATCACTTCTCCCTGGTGGGGTGGCCTTGCCAGGGCACAGAGGAAAAGGATGCAGGCAGTGGTAGTGAGACTTGATAGGATGAGGAGGGCTCCCCCTTTCTGAGGACTAGGGGAGAGGCATAGGGGGAGAAGAGACAAGGAGGGTGAGACTGGGAGGAGACAAGGGAGGGGACCATAGTAGGGATGTAAAGTGAATAAATTATAAAAGATAAAAATAAAATTATAAAAAATGGCACTCAGCCATAACGTTAAAATGCCAACCAAAATTTCACAAGAAAGTTTTGATGTGTTTTACAGGGTGCATCCTTTAGTTCTCAGGTTGTGGGTTGTGAACGAATCTGTGATACACTAACTAGGCATTTTGAAACAGAAATACAAATGAAACCATATTATGGGTCGATCAGTTGTTAAAAACAGTCTAAAAAGAAACCAAACTTAATTTCCCACAAGAGCAATAGTTGAATATTTTGTTTGTGGTAGTTTTATGCGACATGACTGCTTCAAATATAAAGATCATATACAATCTGAGTATGCTGGTTTGTCCAATTTCACATTGATATAATTCACAATTATTATTTAGAAACACATAAACATAGGGTCATTTTTCTTCAAACTAGTTCATAGGACAATGACTTTCTTTGGTCCTGGGCAGGTGAATATTGAAATGTAATGTACAGCAGAACCTTTAAACTCAACTCTTTTATTTAGCTGTAAAAACTTCTTGTGTATGTTCTATTAAAAATATGCTAGCTGCATTGTATCAAAATAGATACTGAGACTCATAACCAAACTTTGGTCAGAGTGCAGGGAAATCTTAGCAAAGAAGGGGGAGACAGTAAGACCTGGGGAGGACAGGAGCTCCACAAGGAGAGCAACAGAAAAAAATATCTGGGTACAGGGGTCTTTTCTGAGACTGATACTCCAACCAAAGACCATTCATGGAGATAACCTAGAACCCCTGCTCAGATATAGCCCATGGCAGCTCAGTATCCAAGTGGGTACCCTAGTAAGGGGAACAGGGACTGTCTCTGACATGAACTCAGTGGCTAGCTCTTGACTGCCTCCCCCGGATGGGGGAGCAGCCTTGCCAGGCCACAGAGGAGGACAACACAGCCAGTTCTGATGAGACCTGATAAGCTAGGATCAGACAGAAGGGGAGGAGGACCTCCCCTAACCATGGACTTGGAGAGGAGCATAGGAGGAGATGAGGGAGGAAGGGTGGGACTGGGAGGAAATGAGGTTACTGGCTACAGCTGGGATACAAAGTGAATAAACTCTAATTAATATAAAAAATAAAAAATTAGTTAAAAATATGCACTTTGTCAGACCCTTATTGAGATCCTTCTCCAAAGTCTGGAGAGGTAAATCTCCTGATCCTTCTCTCCTTGAACCTACCTCAAACCCCAGATTTACTCTCAAATTTCTACCTTGGACATAGTCTACATACCAGCCCAGTCTCTGATGTCCACCTAACATCATCCTATCTAAACCATATCCAACCTCTAGGTCCAATTTGACTCACACATCCTTATTTTTGCCCCAACCTGCTCTGTCCATATAAGACAGAATTAGTAGAGTAAGGCCACATGCCCAGATCTTATCACAAAAAACAAATAATAAGATCAAGACAGCATTTCCTCACAAAAACCTGCCATTTCTATAGAAATATCTGCCAATGAAAATTACCCAGATGAACCATAGGACACAGTATTTAAAGAAAAAAAAACCATAAAATTCATCAAAGAATTAAAACAATCTAAAGAAGACATAAAGAGACAGCTTAATGAACTTAAAGAAGATAAAGCCTGAACAATGTTCAAACAAAACAAAAAGAAAAAAAAAACCCCAAAACCCCACAAGGCTGATGGAAATAAAGACAATTCAGGAAATTAAAGTAGAATTCAATAAGGGAGATAGAAGCTTTGAATAAGACTCAAGCTGAAATGAAGATGGAACCTAACCCCAAATAACCCAATTATGAAAGGCAAAGGAAATCAGAATTAAAAAATAAAGTTGATCTAAATGAAAGAGGCAAATAATTTGAAAATTTTTAGAAAAATGAAAGAAAGGAACATACAGGAAATTTGGCATACCATGAAAACACCAAATCTTTAAATTTAGGAATTGCTGAGAGTGAAGAATCTCAGATTTATGACATAGACCAGATCTTCAATTAGATCATTAAAAAAAACATCTCCAAACCAAGGAAAGACATAACCCTACAGATTAAAAAAAAAACCACATAGCACTGAATAAACAAGATTGATATACTAGATACTATATCATAGTCAAAATACCATGTATATAAAACAAAACAAAACAAAAAAGACCAGTGAAAGCTGTAAAAAAAAAATCACATGTCATATGTAAAGGAAAAATCATCAGAATAACAACTGACTTTTCAGTGGAAATTTTGAAAGCCAGAAGAGCCTGGAGCAATGTATTTCAAGTCCTATAAGACAACTGCCAGTTTAGACTATCATATCCAGAAAAACTATCTGCCATTGTTGAAGGACAAATAAAAACTTTCCATGATATAAATATTCCAAAAAATTATGTCCAACAAATCAAACCTAAAGAAAATACAGGACACAATATTTTAAGCTGAAGAAAGGAATGTGCATAGCTGAGAAATCATAGAAATAAATATGAAACCATAATTATTAAAACACAAATACAACTGACAAATAAGAATACTAAAAACCAACTACACAATGACAGTAGTCAACACACACCTTTCAATAATAACTTTAAATGTCAATGGCTTCAGTTCTCCAATCAAAAGATACAACCTGCTTGAATGTGTCAAGAAACAAAACCTGTTTGTTGCCTACAACAAATGCATCTTAGTTTTAAAGATAGACATTGACTTAGAGTGAACAAATATACAAACATATTACAATCAAACGGGACCACGAAGTAAGTAATAACATATTACAATCAAACGGGACCACGAAGTAAGTAGGCTTCACTATTCTAATATCTGACAAAATGGACTTTAAACTAAAGGTAATCAGAAGAGATAAAGAGAACACTTCATTTTAATCAAAAGATAGTTAGCCAAATTCTGGTGCAGCCAACCTTATAAAAAAATGTATGACTGGAATAAAAGATACTGGGTAACATCAACCTACTAAGAATGGATAATTTCAATAACCCATTTTCTCCGATATGTAGGTTATTTGAAAAAAAGTAAATTAAATGATGTCATATCTCAAAAGGTCTAACAGACATCTTTGAAATATTCCACCTAAACAACAAAGAATAAACATTCTACTCAGCAACATAAGGGGATGTCTTTAAAATAAATCACATCCTGGGCCATAAGACAAAGCTACACAAATTCATAAAGATTGAAATAATTCCATGTATCCTATCTCAGCATCATGCAAGAAAACTCAAGACCATCCACGAACAAATTTTCGGAAAATTCACGAACTCATTGAGATTAAATAACTCATTTCTGAATAATGAATAGGTCATAAATGAAATCAAGAAAGAAACAAAAATTTTCCTGGAACTAAATGCAAATGAAAATACAATACAGCAAAACCCTTGAGACACTGTATAGAACTCATATGAATGCCTGCATTAAAAAAAATAAGAAAAAGCACACACAAATAAACTAGTTTTGTTGTTACTGTTTTTTTTTAATAGCTTAAGAAGAATTGTTTGTAGATTTTTTGAAAGTCTCATATAATTCTGCATAGAATAAGTCAAAGAGAAAATCAAGAAAGCAACCAAAATTTCCTGGAACTAAGTGAAAATGAAAACACAACAAAACAGCTAAAAAAAAAAAAAGAAAAAAGAAAAACAAGAACAGACAAAAAAAAATCATAGCAGAAACCAATGAAATAGAAATAAAGCAAACAAGTAAAAGAATTAATAAATATAAGAGCTTGTTATTTAAGAAGATAAGATTGGCAGACCCTTGGTCCATCTAATGGACCCAAATTAATAGACTCAGAAATGAAGAAGAACTATTACAATAGTTACCAAAGAAATTTAGAATATTATAAAGGACTACTTTAAAATTCTGTACTCCTAAGTCGGAAAAACCTAAAGGGAATGGATGAGTTTCTAGATTCAGCCAAACCACCAAAATTAAATCAAGAAGCGATCAACTACCTAAATAAACCCATAACAAACAAAGAAATTGAAAAAAAGATTTTAAAAGCCTTCAAAGTAAAAAAGTCCAGGGCCAGATGGTTAACATCATTATTCTATCAGACTTTCAAGAAAGATGTACAGCCAATCCTTTTTGAACTATTCAACAGCAGCAGCAGCAGTAAAACAAAAAAAAGGAACACTCCCTGAACAAACTCCTATGAAATCAGAATCATGTAAAGAAAGCTACATGTCAATATCCTTGGGGAACATAGATTCAAAAATGTCCAGTAATATACTTGAAAACAGAATACAGATATACATTAAATCAGACCGATGACTCATTGCTGTGAACATTTGCAAGTTAAGATGTTTGGACTAAAGGATATACTGTGTGTCATACCATGGCACACTGCAGCTTCCATGGTGAGATGTGTTTTTTATTTTTTTATTTTATTTTTGTGGAGGAGGTTGCAAGGTTAGAGGGCAGATATGAAGGGATGGGGAGATGAACAACACTGGGGTGCATGATGTGAAATTCAGAAAGAATCAATAAAAAAGTTTAAAAAAGTATTCACCATGACCAAATCATTGGTATCTTTGAAATGGAAGGACGGTTCAACATACACAAGTCAACAAATGTAATAAACCACATATAGAATTAAAGGCAAAACTCTCATAATCATCTCAATAGATGCAGAAAAAGCCTTTGACAAAAACAACATGCCTTCATGATAAAAGTCATAGTGAACGTAGGGGTAGAGGAAATACATCTCAACACAATGAAAGATCATCTTAAACGGTAAGAAGCTTGAAACAATCCCACTGAAGTGAGGAATGAGACAGGGCTGTCCACTATTTATAGTCAGTCCTCAGGGCTGTCCACTATTTACAGTCAGTCCTCTTCAATAATGTGCTTGAACTGCTAGCTGGAATAGTAAGGCAAGAACTGAAAATTAGAAGGGTTCAAATAGGAAAAGAAGTCAAACTATCCCTATTTGCATACATTAAAGATCTCTAATATTCTACCAGAAGTCTTCTAGAAATGATAAAAATGCAACTACGTTGCAGAATACAGAATCAACTTGCATAAGTCAATAGCTTTTCTACATATGACCAACGGAGAAAGTAATCATGAACACACTCCTTTCACAATAGCCTGAAATAATATCTAGAAATCAACCTAACTAATAAGGTTAAGGACTTGTATAATGAAAAATTTAAACATCCCCCCCCAAAACAAAACAAAAGAAAGAAAGAACGAAAGAAAAAGATACTAAAAAATGGTTAACACATCCCAGGATTATGGATTGGTTGAATTAATAGTGTGGAAATGACTATTTTTAAAATTAATTAATTAATTTGATATATATCCCAATCATAGGCCCTCCTTTCTCTTCTCCCATTCCCATCCTCCCTCTCACTTCCCCATAGCACCCCCTATCCCTCTGAACTCCTCAGATAATGGGAGCTTCCCCCTTACCAAATCAGGTCAGCATATCAAGTCGTATCAGGACTTAGCATATCTTCTTCCCCTTTGGTTTGGTGAGGCAGCCCCACCAGGGGGAAGTGATTGAAAAGCAGGCAACAGAGTCCATGTCAGAGACAGCCCTCTCTTTCCTTTCTAAGGGGATCCACATGTTGTTCAAGCGACCTATTGTCTATGTATGTGTAAGGGACCTAGGTCGAATCCATGCATAGTCCTTGGTTTGTGCTCTGTAAGCCCCCCCCCCGGACCCAGGTTAGTTGGCTGTTTATCTTCCTGTAGAGCTCCTCTCCTGTCTGGGTCTTTTCATTCTTTCTCCATTCTTCCACAAGACTCCCTGTGCTCTGCCCATTGTTTGGCTGTGAGTCTCAGTATGTTTCAATCTGTCATTGGGTAGAGCCTCTCAGAGGACAGCTATGCTAACCTCCCATCTGCAAACATCACAGTGTCATTGATAGTGTCAAGGGTTGGCTCTCTCCAGTGGAGTGGGTCTCAGCTTGGGCCAGGCATCGGTTGGACATCTCCTCAATTTCTGCTCTATCTCTGCACAGCTTGTAGGCAGAGTAAATTTTGTGTCAAAGTTTTGGTGGGTGTGTTGGTGTCATACCTCCCTCCACTGAGAGTCCAGTCTGGTTAGAGGGTGGCCTCTTCAGTCTCTGTGTTCCCTGCTGCTAGTCTCAGATAAAGTCACCCCCATATCCTCCCGTGAGCCTAAACTCCAGCTTGTCTTGGAGATTTCCCTGCCAGTGGTTTATCTTCTCTTTGCAAGTTCTCTGTACTCCCGCCCCCTTTCTCCAACCCTGGTTCCTCTCTTCAACCACTTCTGCTGAAATTTTCTATTTCCACTTCTGAGTGAGATTTAAGTATCCTCCCTTGGGTCCCCCTTGTTACTTATCTTCTTTGGATCTATGATTTATAGTATGGTTATCTTGTACTATATGGCTAATACCCACTTACAAGTGAGTACATACCATGTGTGTCTTTCTGGGTTTGGGTTATCTCACTCAGGATGATCTTTTCTAGTTCCATCCATTTGCCTGCAAATTTTTAATTTAAAATTGTTTTTAATAGCTGAGTAGTATTCCATTCCAAAGTACCACAATTTCTTTATCTATTCTTCAGTTGAGGAATATCTGAGTAGTTTTCAGTTTCTGGCTATTACAAATAAAGCTGCTATAACCATATTTGAGCAAATGTCATTGTTGTATGGTGGAGCACCTTTTGGGTATATGCCCAAGGGTGGTATAGCTGGGTATTGAGGCAGAGCTATTTCTGATTTTCTAGGCATCAGGTTGATTTCCAAAGCAGTTGTACAAGTTTGTATGCCCACCAGGAATGGAGGAGTGTTCTCCTTGTTCCACATTGTCACCAGAATGTGATGTCACTTGAGGTTAATTTTTTTTTTTTATTTTTTGTCATTTGAGTTTTTGATCCTGGGCATTCTGATGGGTGTAAGATAGGAAAATGACTTATTTCCTTAAATTTAAATTTGCATGTTAAATTCAATTCCCATCAAAAGCTCCATTACATTCTTCACAGAAATAGAAAAAGCTATCCTAAATTTCATATGGCACTACAAAGACCCCATATAGCCAAAACAATTCTGAGCACAAAGTACAATGCTGGAGGATTACCATTTCAGATCTCAAGATATATTATAGACACAGAGTAATAAAAACAATACAGTATTGCACAAAATCAAAGACCTCAAGATGATTACACATACTTACAACCATTTAATATCCAACAGAGACCAAAAACAAATGCTAGAGAAAAGACAGCATCTTTAACATATGCAGTGGGAGAACTGACTGTATACACATAGAAGAATGAATGCAGACCTATATCCACTACCTTTCACGAAGTTAACTCTAAATGGATCAGAGACCTAAACATGAAACTTGAAGCACTGAAACTGCTGGATTAAAATATAAGCAGCATCCTACATGATTCAGGGGTAGGACTTTCTGAATAAGGCTCTATTTACTTAAGAATTAACATCAGTGATTGACAAGTGGGCTCTAATCAAACTAAAAAGCTCTTCACAGCTTCAAATAAATAAATAAATAAATAAATAAATTGTGTGAAGAGGCGGTCCACAGAATGGGAATGAGTCTTTGCCAGCTATACATCTGACAGAAGATTAATATCCAGAATCTATCTATCTATACATAAAAACAAACCCTGGGGGAAAAACAAAGTCTAAGAACAAATACCAAAACAAACAGTCATTTCAAAAACAGATTTGTTATCTGAACAGAGCATTTTCAAAAGAACAAATAAAAGGGGCTAAGAAACACCTCGAAAAAATTCTCATATCACCAGCTAAGGG
The DNA here is from genome assembly GCF_907164565.1 of Psammomys obesus. Lineage (NCBI taxonomy): Eukaryota > Metazoa > Chordata > Mammalia > Rodentia > Muridae > Psammomys > Psammomys obesus. Next base: position 12,610,383 of record NW_026596034.1, read on the forward strand.
AAATTCAAACAATAATAATTTTAGATTTCATCCTATTTCAATCTCAATGGCAAAGATCGATGAAACCAACAACAATGAATGCTGGAGGGAATGTGAGAAAATGGAACCTTCATTCTCTGTCAGTAAGACTGCAAACTCTGGAATAAGTGTGGAGAATCCTCAAAAAGCTAAAAATAAATCCACCATATGACCCAGTTGCATCACTCCTTGGCATATGCCCTAAGGACTCAACAGCACTCTCCCTAAGTATTTGCTTGGTCATGTTCATTGCTGCTATTTTGCTAATAGCCAGGAAATGGTAACAACATCATTGCCCTTCACCTGATGAATAGCATGTGGTACAATCACATTGTGGAATACTATTCAGCTTTAAAGAAAAAAAAAAAACAAAATTATGAATTTTGCACATAAAGATGGAAGTAGAAAGGATCATATTGAAGTAGGGCAACTCAGACCCAGAAATACAAATGTCACATGTTCTCAGTCATCTGTGAGTAACTGCCGAAACCAGGAAAATAAAAATGGACCATTTTGGAGGGCAATAGAGAGTATCAAGGTACAAGTGATATGAAGGAGGAAGGGAAAAATGTGGGGCTCTAGTTGGGGAGGGTGAGGGAGATGCATATTGAAGGAGGATAAAAAAAGAAAGTGTCATGTAAAATGTCATAATATTGCTACATAAAAATTACTTTGCTGTACAGAAGCTTTTCAGTTTCATATGGTCCCATTTATTGATTGTTGATGTTAGAGCCTGTGCTGTTGGTATTCTGTTCAGGAAGTTGTCTCCTGTGCCAATGAGTTCAAGTCTCTTCCCCACTGATTTTTTTTTGAGTTAATTTTGTTTCCAGCCAGTTTGCTGAAGGTGTTTATTAGCTGTCGGAGTTCCCTAGTAGAATTTTTGGGGTCTCTCATGTATATTATCATATCATCTATGAATAGTAAAAACAAGGAAATCATGAAATTTTCGGGCAAATGGTGGGAACTAGAAAAGATCATCCTGAGTGAGGTATCTCAGAAGCAGAAAGACACACAGGATATATCTGACAAATAAGTGTATATTAGACATATAATGTAGGATAAACATACTAAAATCTGTACACCTAAAGAAGCTAATCGAGAAGGAAGACTCTGGGTAAGAGCCTCAAGCCTCATTCAGAAAGCAAAGAGGATGGACATCAGAAGAGGGAGAAAATAGGGAACAGGACAGGAGCCTGCTACAAAGGGCCTCTGAAAGACTCTGCAGGGTATTAAAGCAGATGCTGAGACCCATAGACAAACTTTGGGCAGAATATAGGGAATCTTATGAAAGGAGGGGAGATTGAAATACCTGGAGGGGACAGGAGCTCCACAAGGAAAGCAACAGAACCAAAAAATCTGGACACAGAGGTCTTTTCTGAGACAGATACTCCAACCAAGGACTATGCATGGAGATAATCTAGAACCTCTGCGTAGATGTAGCCCATGGCAGCTCAGTCTCCAAGTGGGTTCCCTAGTAATGGGAATAAGGACTGTCTCTGATATGAACTGATTGGCCTGCTCTTTGATCACCTCCCCCCTCAGGGGGGTGCAGCCTTACCAGACCACAGAGGAAGACAATGCAGCCACTCTTGATGAGACCTGATAGACTAAGATCAGATGGAAAGGGAGGAGGACTTTCCCTATCAGTGGACTCAGGGAGAGGCATGGGTGGAGAAGATGGAGGGAGGGTGAGACTGGGAGGGGAAGAAGGAGGGAGCTACAGGTGGGATACAAAGTGAATAAACTATAATTAATAAAAATAAAGTAATACATTAAAAAATTACTATGCTATATGTTAGTCTGTGTATATCTATGTATTTTACATAAATATTTCCTCTCTATGTTGACAAGTCTTCTCCAGACTGTTTCAGCTAACAAAAATCGTTAACACCAGGCATGATAATTTCTTTTTCGAGTTGTTTATCAGGTTGTCCAAGAGACTCAAACATTATAGGCTGTTGACTGACATTGGTTGTCCTAGAAGTGGAAGGAAAGTCCCATTGCTGAAGACACCATGACCTTCAGATACAGAACCCAGAGGACTCAAGCCAGAACTGACCTGACAGCCTTCTCCCTGGAGAGTAGCTTTCATAGTATTAGAAGACACCAGTTTTTGGTAAACAAGTTTATATAAAGGAAGGAAGCAACCAACAGCACTATCAGCTTTGATGTTTATGAACCACAACAGCGAATAGCATGGCTGTTTGAGTTACTTTTGTATTGCTATGACACAAAACACCATGACTAAGGCACTCACTGAGAAAAAAAAGAGTTTATTGGGGCTTACAGGTTTAGAGTATGAGTGTGTTATCATGAGGGTGAGGAACATAGCAGTAGGCAGGCAGGCCTGGAGTGGTAGGTGAGTAGGTGAGAGGTTTCATCCTTACAACAAAGAGAGAGAGAGAGAGAGAGAGAGAGAGAGAGAGAGAGACAGAGAGACAGAGAGACAGGGACAGAGACTTTTGAAACCTCAAAGCCCATGCCTAGTAACATGCCTTCTCCAAAAAGTCCACACTTTCTAATCCTTCTCAGATTGTTCCAACAACAGGTGATAAAGGGGATTAAGCAGTCACATATATGAGCCTATGGGAACCATTCTCATTGAACTACCACAACTTCAGTAGACAACAGCTCTCTAATTGCACTTAAGGTCTATGAAACAAGAGCGGTTTCCTGGTATTGGAAACTTAGCCAAGTACCTGGGACTAGCAAAGTATATGGATCTTGGTGGAGAATCTACCATCACCACTTTATTCAACCAGCAGGCTTCTTAACTGTAGTCTAGAATTTTTTTGTTTATTTGTTTTGTTTTATGAGACAGGGTTTCTCTCTCTAACAGCCCTGGCTGTCCTAGAACTCACTTTGTAGAACAGGCTGGTCTCAAACTAATGGAGATGCATTTGCTTCTGCCTCCAAAGTGCTAGGACTTAATGCATGTACCACCATGTCTGGCTCAACTCACAGATAAATTTAGTTCTCACTCCTCATGAAAAACACAAAACAAAAACTTTTCAGATGTAGACTATTATAGAAAACAACTGATCAAAGTGCAGATTTATGGAATCCAGTCCTAATTCACACATTAAAAAACACCCCTACCTATTGAGGCTCAGGGGTCATTGTGGAGTAAGAAGTGGAAAAGAATGTAAGAGCCAGAGGATTAGGAAGTTTCTTATGGGATGGTGGCTCCAAAAGTGAAGTTATACCCATTTTGCCCAAACAGACCAGAATAAAGATGGCTCAAATAGACATGCTAATGTAGATAGGGGAAAGCTCAGGAGACCTCAAAGACCTACAGACATCTAAGGAATTCTGAATGCTTGAAAAATAGTCTTCCCCAAGGAAGAGCTCATCAACTGGTTATAAATACCAAATGGTCAGCCCTGGAAACATATACATGCAAGTAAAATTATACAGAGCAGATTATCTCTCTCTCTCTCTACCTTATAGCAAATATATGTAATAATATATGTGTATATGTAACAAATGACAAATAAAGAAAAGGAATCCATGGATTTGAAAGAGAACAGGCAGGGGTAGGGGAACTTAAGAGATGTTGGAGGGAGAAAATGAAAGGTGTTATAGTATAACCTCAAAATAAAAAAAAATAGTAAAAAATACGAACTCAAGAAACAAAATAATGACGGCAATGATAACAATACTGATTTATAAGTTTCAATGTGTGCACTTGCGTGCATATGTGTATGCGTGCCCAAGTAGCGTGTGTGTGTGTGTGTGTGTGTGTGTGTGTGTGTGTGTGTTAACCAGGAGCTGGCCACCACAGAGAGGATGATTGTGGTAGAAGTTGCACTGATAGGCAATGGAAATCTTAGTGTTCAAAATGGGGAATTTCTAACACAGGCTCTGATGTGCTATAAGGCTGTGATGCCATTGCAGGTGATGACCTTGGGTATCCATGACTTTACCTGTTGGAACAGATTTCTGACAAAATCAACTCAAAGAAGAAAGGGTTTATTTTCTCTTGCAATCTGAGGCATGGCTGCAGGAACATGAGGCATCAGTTCATGGTGCACAAGCAGTCAAACGGCAGAGAGAGGATTGCTCATCTCAGCTTGCTTTCACCTTTTCCTCTAGTCCAGCACCCCACCTCATGGAATCGCATTGCCTATACTTAAGTTGGATCTGCCCACATCAGCTAATGGAGAATATCCGGCACAGACATAACCAGTGTTTAGTTTCATGGTCATTCTAAATTCCTTCTGGTTGACAACCGCAAGCATCGTAGGAGTAAAGATTATGCTGTGGCTCAGGATAACATTTCTGTTCTTGAGCATGAGTTTTAAGAAGCCCTGTTTTGGAGGACTTGTGCTTATTTGCATAAAAGTAGCTAAGTGTAAGGATTTTGATTCAATTGATATATAGAAGATGAGCATGAAGAAGAAAGGGTGAGTATATATGCAAGCCTTACATTAGGGCAAACATCTCTGTTCTGAATTCCATTCTGCACTGGAAATGCTGGGATCAATGTGAAAGATGAGGGTGAATTTCACAGAGAGAAGAGCATGTACAGTGACATCCAGAACCACAGAGGATGGGTGGGTATGATGTCACCCAGCACATCTGGCCATTTACCGAAGTCATGGATGAAGCTATGAATGAGCCTCACAGAGCAAGTCCATCCCTGTGGCTATGCTGTGATCTGTGTGCTTTGTCAGAATACCCAGAGCTGCTTCAGAACATGAAAGAGGATCTTTGTGAGATTTCTGGTCACATACCTGTCAGCAAAGCAGAGAAAGCACGGGCCTAGACTAATTAGAGGGGTTGGCTGTCCGGAGGCCTGTGGACTTCTATTTCCCCCATGTAAAAGAATCTTATTCATCTACGTAATTGTCATCTTGAAGACTTACTACTGAACAAGCTCACCATTTCTGAGGCGAGATGGTTCACCTCAGCTGTTCTGTATCAAATGCCTCTCCAAGCTGACTGATTGAAACTGGCTTTTCTCTGCTTCTGACTACATTGCTCTGCTTGGCCTCCTACTAATTTTGGCCATATGTTTTAATCTTCTGGCTCCTTCTCATTCTCTTTCTCGTTCTGTCTTCACCAATGTCTAGCTTGCTCTTTCTCTGCAATATGTCTCTGTACAGCTCTCCCAGTAAAACTGAGACTGATACTCTAACCAAGGACCATTCATGGAGATAACATAGAATTCCCGCTCAGATGTAGCCCATGGCAGCTCAGTCTCCAAGTGGGCTCCCTAGTAAGGGGAATAGGGACTGTCTCTGACATGAACTCGGTGGTGGACTCTTTAAACCCTCCCCCCCCCCCGAGGGGGTTGCAGTCTTACAAGGTCACAGAGGAAGACAATGCAGCCAGTCTAGATAAGACCTCATAAGCTAGGGTCAGATGGAAGGGGAAGAGGACCTCCCTTATCAGTAGACTTGGAAAGGGGCATGGGAGGAGAGGAGGGTGGGCTTGGGAAGGAATATGGAAGAAGGCTACAGTTGGGATACAAAGTGAATAAACTGTAATTAATATAAAAAATAAAAATTTAATTGAAAAACTGCCTCTTCTCTTTTTCTTGCTCTGCATTGTTTTTTCTTAAGTCACCTCTCTTTCCTCATTGTTCTCATGAGTGTTGAGTGTGTCCTATCTCTGACTCATTCCATCAAATCTTTCTCTGATTTGTCACTTTGTCTGCCCTTCAATTAGACATCACTTTCAAACATGGATGCTTCTTCCTACAAACTAACTTTACCTTCCTAGTAGGGACTAAAGGTGTGCATTAAGGGCATGTTTGTATTCCAGCTGGATCACACAGGCCTAGAAGGACTTTGGATGTGATCAGAGAACCTATGTTGGTGCAATAAAATTCCTCTACACCCCGAACTCTCTGGGGAGTTCCCTGTTATCCTTGTTATGAAGCTGTCCTCAACATCCATTATCCCTTACCCCTACTCAGCTAGGTTTTTGAGATTTCAACAATCCTCTCCAAACAGCTCACACAGGCTAAACAGAAGTCCCCAAAGCTTGTATTTTTATCAACTCAGGGCTGGCTTAATACATCTTTCTTTTAATAAAGCAACAGAGGAGAAAGGAATATAAAATCTTTGCATCCTTTATTAATTTAGTAAACAAATATTTGTTCTGTTCAGGACGTATCATGTGCTAGTGGATGAGCAGTGTAGAGAAATCTTGCTCCTAATTGAGGTTTTTGTTCTGATAGGAGAAAAAAATAGGCAAACAAATGAAATAATTATGTATTGTTGTTTGTATGAGGATGATAAGCAGGATGACAGTTTGATTGCAAATTAAAAAGAGAGAGTGTTTTTCCAAACAGAGGGGTTTGGCATGTAAGCTCTGGAAAGATTATGTCTTTGTGCGCTAAGAACAGCAGGAGACGCCTAAAGAACTTAGGGAAAAGATTTTTGGGGAGAGCTACAGAATGCACCCGTTACTGTTCATCTTATGCAGTACTTGCAATCATTCTTTTTCCAATGTTATTGGTCCCCTTTAGGAATTTTTCCCATTTATCACTATAGTCTATAAGAGTGTAAGGGTTACGATTCTCTCCTTCCCCTTCTCCTGTCTTTTCCTTCCTCATTCCATGTTTTGTGTGTGCGGTATCTGCGTGTGCTTGTGTGTATGTGTATGTGCATATGTGGAGGCCAGAGGTGATATACAGCACCTTCTTCAGTTCCCCACTCTCCACTAGTGTTTTGAGACAGGTCCTTCAGGAATTTGACAAAGGCTGGATGGCCAGACACCTCCAGAAAGCCACTTGTCTGCTGCTTTCCCATGCTGGGATTACAGATTAATTATATCTGGCTTATAAATAAATAAATAAAATTTATTTATTTTTAATCCGGGTATTAGAGATCTGAACTCAAGTCCGTGTGTGTGTGTGTGTGTGTGTGTGTGTGTGTGTGTTTGTGTGTATGTGTTTATGCATGTGTAACTTTTCTAACTTTTGCCATCCCAGCCTGGAGTTTCTGTACAGTTTCAAATATAGTTTGAAGATACAAAGGTGATAGAAAAGCGGGCATCAGAGTCCATGTCAACAAATAAAAATTAAAATTAAAAAAAAAAGTGAAATCACTGGCTGTGGTGGCATACGCCTGTAATCCTAGCACTCGGGGAGGCAGATGCAGGTGAATCGCGGCGAGTTCGCTGCCAGCCTGATCTGCAAAGCAAGTCCAGGACAGCCAAGACTACAAAGAGAAACCCTGTACTGATGAACAAGCAAACAAAAATATAAAAGCAGTTTGATTTTAAAAGCGTGTGCTTTTCACAGTGGTGAGGTAGCTTGTCTATGTTTTCTGTGCACATGTATGAGCACATGCATTAGCATTAGAGGTGGTTCCACTTCGCTTCTGAATTTTATTTTTATACAGAACTAAGAAGTCCTGTGGAAACACAAACGGAGGTATAAGACATCCCCTGAAAACCTACTGCTTGTAGACACTGTTGTACACCCAAAGGTGTTAACTCATTTTAGCCCTTTTCAGTCCTTGTCCTCTGCTTGAGGCCCAGAGAGACTGTGTGATCTGTCAAGGTCACACAGCTGTTGTGAGTGATCTGAATAGGGCCTAGGGAATTTCTTTGTAGAACCTACCTTTCTAACCAAATATCAAATGGTTCCTATATTTGCAACTGTGCATGAAAATAAAGCAATCATATATCATTCTTATACTGAGTATATTTGTTTTCCACATTTAGGAGGATGGTTAATCCTCCTAAAATCTAGTGCATAGGTTTCTCTTCTTGTTCTCATTTGTATCTTTGTCTTTATTGTCTTTCTTTAACTATTGTCATGCACAGCGTCTTACTTGAGAGAAGGTCCTGTAAATATCAATAGCCAGGCACCATGCTAAAGACATTCCACCACTTACTAACTCTTGCAATGATTCTCTGACAGAGTGGCAGTCAGTATTGACTGGATTTCAGTTTTGGGTTTTCCATTTAATAAATGTGTGAACTTGGATGGGGTGATTAACTTACGTGTGTCTCAGTTTCCCCATTTGTCAAAAACAGTTTGGCTTTAAAGAGTGCTACCTTAACCACTGGTTGAGGTGTATTACCTGCCACAAATCTACGATTTTTGGGTTCGACATAGTGTAACTTGTCTTCCGCAGAGGATAATGATTGCTGATTTCTCTTTAGAGAGAAATGCTAGAGAAATACTCATTTAGCGTCTTTTGTGGAAATGGCTTTCTCAATTCCAGGGCCTGGGTCATTGAGAAGTAGTGATTTCTAACATGAGGTATATCTGGTTTTAAAGACTCGTAATTATTGTCTAAACATACTGTGCATAGGTTGAAGCATACAAAGTAACAAGTCTTCACTTTTCTGTTATTTTAAATTGAAGAACAGATATGCTCATTGGTTGGCAATGCCAAGTTCAAACCTACAGCAAAACAAACTAATGCCAAATTCAATTATGTAATCTGGGATGCAATTTTATTTCATTTTAAGCTGTTCTATATCTGTGTAATTTAAATAACCAGATGATGGTGTTTTAATGGGTGATTTGGCTTACCCAATGGCTAAGTCAATGAACTGAAAAATATTGACTCTTTATTATGGCCCATGAAACCAAGTTGACCCTGAATATAAATAGACAATTTATTTGAGTGTGTGTGCGTGTGTGTGCGTGTGTGTTGTAATAGAGTAAAGAGCAACTAATATTTTATGGGGAAGCAGATTCAACAGATTAAGTTTAATCTAACTTTGAAAATTACTTTATATAGACATAAAATAGTGACATGAAATTTTATGTTGTTCTACCCACTACATCAGCTCTACTAATTCCATTTGCCAACCCAAACAAATGCACAGAAAGCAGAGCAACTAACCTTAATTGAACTCTTGCCCTGTGTACCATTTTAAGTGATTTCAACTCTGCCCAGTGGAATAGCAATCTTAGCAGTGATTCTCTATTGGGGGTCTCATTTTGTGTGGAGGAGGAAACAAGAGTCTCAGGGAGGCTTTTAATTCCTGTAAGTTGTCATATTTACGAAGCTGAAGACTTAAACTAGAGTCCAGAATTCTGCATTATTTTTAACCCCAAACAATCCGCCTCAAAGAAGTTTTCAAGACTTAGCCTTACTGACTAGACTGATATCCGGATGGAACTAAAAGTTTTAATTTTGATCTCTTGCCAATTGGATTTTCTGTCAGCCTGACACAGTTTAGCGTCATCTGGGAAGAGGAAACATTGCTTGGGGAATTTCTCCATCAGATCGGCCTGTAGGCACTTATGTGAGTCATTTTCTTGATTACTGATTGACGAGCAAAGGTTCATCCCCCTCCACATGGTGCCACACTGGGGCAGTTGGTCCTCAGTAGTGGAAGTCAGCAGAGTGAGTAAGCCATGGATAGTGAACAGTAGGCAGTGTTTGTCTTGGTCTTTGCTTTTTTTCCTCGTGTGAGTTTCAGCCTCCATGCTCCTACTTTAAGTTTCTGCCCTGACTTTCTTTTATGATGAACTGTAAGCTGTAAGACAGAATAAACCCTTTTCTTCTCAAGTTACATTTGGTCATGGTGTTTATTACAGCAGTAGAAAACAAAACAATATGAATCTTTTGAGGATTTCTTTAATAAAGATCATCTCTCACTTTATTTATTTATTTATCTATTTATCTATTTATTTATTTATTTATTTATTTATTTGAGATAGGATCTTGCTGTTGTAGCCCAGGGTAGCCTGGTACTCACAACATAGCTCAGGTTAGCTCAAGGCAAGCTTCCTGTTTCAACTTTCTAAGTGCCGGCATTACAGGAATGAACTACCATACCTGATTAGAATAACCAAGAAAAAAGAGGGGCTTTTGTGTACATGTGTGTGGGTGAATGGGAAAGACAGAAAAGACCCTTGGGTGTCAACCTTCAGCTGCCATCCACCTTTCTTTGTTTTTTCTTTGTTTGTTTGTTTCTTTTTTGATATGGGTTCTTACTAATTTGGAATTTGCAAAGGAGATGAGGCTGCCTGGCTAGCAAGGGGGAGCTTCAGGAATCATTTTTTTTTTCTTATTCCCAAGTGCTTGTGTGACTACAACTGTTTTCTTTTTGTTGTTGTTTTTTGTTTTTTAAGTCAAAGATGCAAAAATGCTTCCTCCCAGACTTTTGCATGTGTGGGAAATGTCCTTCCCTCCTTTCAACCCTTTCTGGCTAACTGCAGCACAATTTCTAAGCTTTATTTTAAATAGCATCCTGTTTTCAAATACTCCATAAGCAGCCTGCTGTCTAAGGTCAGTGTGGTCACTGTCATTTTATTTCTCTTTAACTTTCTGCTGTTGTAGTACATTGGACAGCACAGTCCCCCGGATGGGAGGTAAACATCTCCAAAAGGAGGAATTCACCGGTATGTAGGACTCACTGATAATTTGCTCACGTGTTTGAGATGATTTTTGTAAATCTCTAGGTAATCTAAGCCCATAGAAAAATTTTATCAGGAAAGAATGTATGCCTGTCTCTTTCTCTGTCTTTCCACACTTCTTTGCTTTCTTTTTTGCCCTCTCCTTCTCTAACTACCTTCCTTCATGTACCCATGTGTCTGTTGAATCACTAGGACATCCTAGATACCTTGTAAGAATCAATGTTCACTAATTTACCTTTTTCATTCAACTATCTATCTTGCTCTGTTGTAACATGCAGTTTGCATTGACAAAGACACATGGCATTATAGATTCAGAAAGGTCTTCCAACAAATGCCCTTTATTGAGTTTCATGTGGCTCTACTACTTATTTTCTTTATAAACTTAGGTAATCTCTTTAGTTCTCCCTTGAATTTGGGGCCATCTGCTTATTTCCCTCTCGATTAGGTTTCTTCCTTGTCTCTGATTTGAGTCTACTTATACAACTTTGAGACTTTCTTATACAACCAAGAAACATGTGCTCAGGGATAGCATCCTTTCCCTATGATATAGGCTTACCCATATTAATTCCTAATTTAAAAAAATGTTCTACAGGCTTCTATACAGAACAGTCTTATGGAGACATTTTCTTAGTTGTGGTTCCCTCTTCTCAGACAACTGTAGCTTGAATGGCCTTGATAGTTGTGGGGCCAGGGAGCTGTGGAACCAGGGGAGCTGATCCAGAGCAAAAGTGGGATTGAGATGTGTCCAAACCCTGGAAATCTTGTCCTGAGATTGGCAGGAGTAGGACTGATCCTTCCCCTGTGTCCCCACCTTTGCTTTTCTGAGGTCATGTAGCCTAGCAGCCGGGTTAAACTTCCTCTTTATAAACTTCCTCTTTATAAGGTCATGTCCAGCAGCACCTGGAATTTCCACTTCAAGAAAGTAAGGCCTTCCAAACCTCCTGGCCTCTGGCTGATGACGCTCACCCTGATAGCCTCTACTCACCCCCAAAGGTTTAAATAGCCTTTGTTCCACTTCATTTAAGGGAGCGGTCTCAGCTGAAGTCCATCTCCTGAAAAGGCTCTTTCTTCTGCTCTCACCACCGCCTCCTGAGGTCTCCATCCCCTGGCCGTTGTGGCCTTGCTCCTCCTTCCAGGATCCACTGGTTGTGATCTGGGTCGTGATTGCAGGATTCTGGGTGGGGAAATGGGGCGAGGAACAGCAGAGAGAGTCTTTGTTTCTCTTTGAGATGTCACAATCCAGTCCTTCACTGTTTGCACTGCTCTCAGCATTGTTTTCTTAGTTCCTTCCACGGTTTATTAAGCTCTGAACACTCAATGGCTGTTTTTACCCCCAAAGCTCTACAGCCCTTTCACAATCCTCCCCAAATTACATGATCAGGTCACAGCAATACCAATTTCTGTCTGAGTTAGGGTTTCATATTCCTTCAATAAAACACCATGAAGAGAAGCGACTTGGGGAGGAAAGGGTTTATTTCATCTTACAGTTTGTAATCCATCATCCAGGGAAGTCAGAGAAAAACCTGGGGTCAGAGAGTGATGCAGAGGCCACAGGGGAGTGCTGCTTTCCTGGCTTGCTTCCCACGGTTTGCTCAGCTTGCTCTCTCACATAATTAAGAGCCACCAGCCTAAGGGTGGCACTGTTTGTCACGGTACAGACCCACCTACATCAATTGCTAATTAAGAAAATGCCCCCAGGCTTGTTTACAGGCCAATCGTTTTGTAAATTTATTTATTAATTTCTTTCCTCATATGACACATCCCAACTGCAGTTTCCCCTCCCTCCTCTCCTCCCAGTCCTCCCCCCACCCCTATTCCTCTTCTGCGTCTTTTCAGAAATGGGCAAGCCTCCCACATCAACTAAACGTGGCATATCAAGTCGCAATTAAGACTAGGCATCTCTCCTCATATTAAAGCTGGAATAGGCAACCCAGTAGGAGTAGAAGGAGCCCCAAATCAGGCAAAAGAATCATAGACAGCCCATACTTCCACTGTTAGGAGTCACATGAGAAGAACAACTTGTACAACCGTAACATATATGCAGAGGGCCTACTCTTACAGAAGCATCTTATCATTTAAGATTCTGTAGGTTATTCTATCTTGGGGCCAAGTTGAACAGACAGACAAAGAAGCACAACCAGGGTAGTTAATAAGAAGAGTTCAGTGAAGATGTGTCTAGCATTGTTATGTATATGCAGAGGACTGTGTTTCAAGCTACAAACATTTTTTTTTTTTTTTAAAAAGTCACTTGACTGGGAGAAGCATCTGTTCATTCTTAATAGAATGGTATTTCTATTAATTCTTCACCCTTCATATATTGAGTAATCTCAAAGATGCCTTTCTCTCCCAATTCACACTGGCAGGTGATAAATGAAGATCACTGTTTGACCAGCAAGAATAACTGATCACTGAAATTGTCTCCTAAACTAAACAAGCCAATCTTTCAAATATGAAGTTAATCATTTTATTGTTATTAGTCTTCAATTTTTCTTCCATTAAGTCCCTAAATTCATATTAGGAATTGCATAGGAACCAAATTAAAATAGAATTCTTTTAAAGTGAGAAAGATAAAATTGTGCCTTATAAAGAAGCAGTTTAATCTTAATAAATTATTTTAATATTCCTTCTTCAATGAGGCATCACATTGACTATAAAATGAAGTTTAAAAGGGCATTGGTTGCAGAAATCAAGTTACAGAGGGACCACTGCACCCTTGAGCAGCTACACCTGCAGTAATCTGCTTCATAAATTTTTATGTTGCATTTTACATTTTTAAGAAAGCGACTATTCCCGAAAGGGTCATAATTAGAACTGTGACAGTGTGAGAGCAACGAAAGGGAAATTATATTTGATCTCTGGAGTATTTAGCTAAATAGCTTTATAAGAGAAATTTGTTGTTTTGTTGAAGATGGATTAGCGTCCACATGCCACATGCCCGTTGTTCCCTGACTAGCCGCCTGTGACCCAAGATGGCCCACACCTGCAGTCTCAGAGCTGAGTCAAGGGTCAGTTTAAAGTGCTGAGAAAAGGAACTGATTTGATTAGGACATTTATGATGTTCTGATATAAAAGGTGTCAACCTTTAAGATGTGAAATGTTAATGTGTACTGTATGGTTCTCTCTTGTAAAAATTTTACTTTTCCATATTTTAATCTCTGTATTTTGAGGAGCCAAACCTTTCACTAAGAAACGTGAATCTGAGGCACATTCCGCATTTTAACAAGATCTCTTCCCTCTTTCTGTGCAGAATGTGTACTTCTACTGTATACTATGAGCTGTTTTCCAGGAAAATAAGACAAAAATAATTGCAAAGATGTAGGTTGTCAGGTCCTTTCACAGTTCCAGGGACTTGGACCTGACCCGGGGTATGTCTTACTTACCCTGTGATAAGACACCATGACCAGGACAACTTACAAAGAAAACACTTAAACTGGGATCTTGATTCTAGAGGGTTAGAGTCCATGGCCATCATGGTGGAGGACATGCCAACAGGCAGGCAGAATACCACAGCAGCTGCTGAGAGCTTCCATCTGATCCACAAGCACAAGAGACACAGAGAGAAAGAGAGGTAACTAGGAATGGCTTGGGCTTTCGAAATCTTCAAGCCTATCCCTAGTGACAAATTTTCGTTGACAAGACCATACCTCCTAATTCTTCCCAAATAGTTCCACCAACTGGGTACCAAGCATTCAAATTCAAGAGTTTACAGGGGCCGTTCTCATTCAAACCAGTACTGACACCCCTTGGCCCCTATACATTTGTGACATATCATAAAGCAAAATACATTTAACCTACCTTTAAGAACCCCTATAGTCTTTCACAGTCTCAACACTGTTTCAAAGTCTCTTCTAAGATGCAAGGTGATCCCTTAATTGTAACACTCTATAAAAGCAAAAGCCAAATTGTGTACTTTCGACATATAATGGCACAGTCACAGAATGTATATTACCATTCCAGAAAGAAGAACAGCGGGTACAGTGAGGAAATACTGGATCAAAGCATGATCAAAACCCAGCAGGACAAATTCAAAATTCTGTAGTTCTGTGTCCCATGACAGAAGGCTTGGATGGTGCTGCCCTTCCAGCCTTGCTGACTCCAACACACATGTTAGGCTGGTTACATGCCTTGAATACTGCTCTTCTTGGCAGACATCCCATGACTTTGGCATCCCTGACATCCTGGGGTCTTCAACATAATCCAGTTTTTCATAACTTCATGAAATGGCCTCTCTGGTCCTCCGTGCAGGGACTCTCCTATTCTACACAGCCTCAGCTGCTTAACCATGGAAGAAGATTCCACCACTCCCTTACTCCTGTGACCTTATTGCCTACAAAGCTAGAACAGCCCAGCTGAAGCTGTCAAATTCTGTTGATTGCTTGGGATAGAGTCTTCTCTCATCCCTGAATGGCATTTGTATAAGCTTTGATTTTGTTGTTGATCTTTAGAAACAGATATTTCCTTAGGACTTTTCATAATTTGTAGCATTAGGTGGTTGGGTTCTCAAAATATTTCTTTTATTCCGAGAGCACCTCTCTTTTTATTTCATTCCTCTTTTAATTTCATTTCTCTTTTAACTCCTTTAGAACAAACTGAGGCTCCAACATAAAATTTTCTGGTGCTCTTCTCAAACTGTGCATTTTGCATTTATTTTCACCTTGGTTTTTTTTTTTCTATTTCATTGTATATCTTCATAAGAAAAAATTAATAACCACACAACCCATTTAGTATTAGGCTGTCTTAAAATTTTCTCTGGCAACAAATATAGTCCAAAATTCTTTACCTTAGCATCAGGTAGATTCTTAGGAATAGGGAAAAAAGCAGCCACATTCTTTACCAAAACACCACAAGAGTGTCCCTAGCTCAGTTGTTAAGATTGTTCCACTCTTGAGCCAGGCCTCCACAGTCCAGATTTCTTTCAATAATTCTGTCTTCCACACTGCTAATAGGGTGGTGCACTACAGGTGGCTTAGAATGTTCAACCACAATTCTGGTCCAAAGTTCCAACATCTTTCATATTTTCTCAAAAACAGCACGACCTGCCTGTCACAGCAATACCCACTGTTGGTACCAAATTCAGCTTTATTTATTTTTCTATTACTGTGGTATGACACTAGGACCAAGGCAACTTATACAGGAAGTATTTAATTTGGTGCTCATGGTTCTAGAGGTTAGAATCAATGACCATCAGTATGGGAAGCATGGCAGCAGGCAGGCATAGCTCTGAAGCAGTAGCTGATCAGAAAGCACAAGGCAGAGATAGATAGATAGATAGATAGATAGATAGATAGATAGATAGATATATTGAGAGAGAGAGAGAGAGAGAGAGAGAGAGAGAGATCTGGAAACAGCTTGAGTTTTTGAAACCTCAAAGCCACCCATAGTGAAATCTTAAAACCCACCCATCTTCAGCAAGACTGTACCTCTTAATCCTTCCCAAACAGTCCCACCAACTGAGGACCAAGCATTCAAATATATGAGTTTATGAGGGGCATTCTTCTGCAAATTACCACAGGGTAGTAAGAGAGTGAAGAAATGAAAACACAGACAGACAGAAGTAACTGTGGATAGATGATCTGGGCTCTCTGATGGAGAAACCTCAACACTTGGGAATTCAGTTTGATTGTTATATAGTGTTGAATACAGATGATGTTTTATTGCAAACAGCTAAATAAGGAGGTGGGATTTTTACATATAGAAAAACAGGGAGGCAGGGTTTTGGTACACAGCTGAGTTAAGAAGCTACATTTAGTTAATCTTGGCAGACACAGTCTCTGTTTGTCTTCAGGCTATAAACGCTGGGGGGAGAAAAATATAGTGGACATTTTATGTACACATTATCAACATCCATACATGGAGCAGAATGGGAGGCTCTGACATTTCTGTTTGTATGTTATGGTTCTTGACATGGCTATTCCCATTTCAACAACAAATATTCCCTGAGGACCTTACACGTTGGGCTTCTTATAGTAGGTAGATTTCCTAATAGATATGGCACAATGTAGACAACCTCTACTGCCTCTTGGAAACCTCTGGATTGCTGCAGATGGGGCCAGCACATTGTAATTCCTCATTAATTGACAATCTTTGTTTTCTTAGTTGTCCTATATACGTGTTACATGATGGGCGCCAGTCTACAAGGAAGTAGCAGGGCTTATTACTTTTTGTTCTTTTTGCTGTTCCAGTTTTGTGATGCTGATAATAGAACATGGGGATTTAAAGGGCTAGGCAGTAATACTGCTAATTGAGCTACATCCCTAACCACAAATGGCAGGCTAAGTGTTCTGCTGAGGACACCGAAGGAGAGACCAATGCTTCAATTACTTGTTCTCACTTTGGGGGACATTAATAATTATCTTAATCTTGCCCGCCAGCAAATTTACTGAGAGAAATAACAGATGAAATTGACAGGTAAGTGACCAAAAACTGTAGCAAACATATACACTGGAGAAAAATGAAGCCATGTCATTCCAGAAAAGTGGAAGGGACTTAAAATTATCATATTAAGGAAACCAAGCTAGCACCAGAAAGAAAAATATTACATATTTCATTCACTATGTGAAATCTAGATTTAAAATTGCATGTGTATGAAGTTAATGAAACTAGAGAGTGGGTTATGAGAGGGTAGTGAGAAACTGAAAAGAGGGGTGAAATTGGAAAGAGAAGGTGATGAATTGCATGTGACATGAAAACAAAGTGAGGGACTATCTGAGGGAAAGAAAGGAGCCAACTGAAGGGCCATAGAGAGGGATTGGGGGAAGAGGGAAAATAAGAACAAATTGTAATAATATATAATATATACAACATATATGTATGAAAATGCTATAGTGAAACCCATTATTTTATATACCAGTTTTAATAATTAACAATCCTTCAGGTGAATTAAACAAACAAAAACAAATAAACAAACAAGAGCCTATTATGTGTATGTCTTACCTTTGCTTATTTTATCAAAGGACTAATATCTTGAGATAACAACTGACTTATGTCAGTTGTAGTTTTCTGTCAGGGGTCAATGTATTCTTTCCCAGTGATAAATATAACAACCTAAGTATCCATTGTGTAGCTCAGAGCATTCATGGGTCTGGAGATTTTCTAAATTGTTCCTGAATGTTATTTTCTGTGGTCTAATGCATGGCAAACTCTGCAAAAGCTCATGCATCTGAGGAGTAAGAGAGTGAAAGCCTGTTTGACATCTTGTTTTACTGTGAATCAGGATTCTTCAATTAAGTTATTAACAAAGAAAGATATTCACCAGGGGACAGTGGGCTGCACATCTGGAGCAGCCCAAAGACCCAGAGTTCCAGAAACAGAGTGGATTTTGACCTAACATGAGGTTAATGTGACCATGTCTGCTGTAACTCCTCTGGTGTAACTGAGTTTGGAGAGAAAGGAGCTGAAAATGTAAGATTGTATTGATCATCTGTATTTAGAAGATGTGCCAACATCTGGCAACCTTAGGGGAAGAGAAATCCTCTTGCCTTGCAGGTTTGTTCACAGACTTGTACCAAGAAAGACCTTTCCCACCTCTACAACCATAAAGAATTTGAGATACTGTGCAGTCATTATCAAGTGTGTGATGCCTATCTTGTTTGCTTGACATTGTAACCAGGGCCAACTTCTTTTGGACTGTGCTCCCATATTCCTTATAAAATTCAAAAATAGAGGATCTTAAAAAGTAGCGAAGATATTATATTGATACAGCTCATGAGAGTTGGGACAATTAATTAGAAAGATAATTAGAGGAAGAGATATTTAAAAAAAGTACCGTGTGTGTGTCTATTATATGCGTGTAAATGCCTACAGAGGCCAGAACAGGGTGTCAGATCTCCTGCAGCTAGAGTTATGCGCTGGAAATCGAACCCTGGCTCTCCTCAAAAGGAGTAAACACTCAAAACTGCTGAGCAACCTCTCCAGCTTTAGGAATGGGATTTTAAAACAAATAATGCTTGAAAATCTTATACCTAATATCTGCTTTACAACTTTGTGCTCCATATGCGTCAGACTCAGCAACACAAAATTCAACATCTGTTTCAGCAGATGTCACTTCTTCTCCATGCCCTGCCTTCACCCTTACCTCTACAACACCTTAGATAGCTGAACCATTGTACACATTTGTTGCTACATGATATCTTACGTTAGTTGATCTGTGGTAGTTTTCAACTTCGAAGGTATCTGAAATCATTTGTGACTATTGTCATAGTACATTCCTGATTAGGTTTTAGCTCAGACTATAGCAGTAATCCATGGACATTGTATATGACTAGCTTGGCACATTGAGCTTGGTTTTCAACTGTGCTACCAGATAATTACATGAATTTTCTTTACACATAAGAATCAAATTATGGGCATACGTCATGCCCTTTGTTTGTGGCTGTGTATGTATATACATACATAGATATATATGACTATAAGTTTTTTTCAATAACTTAACTAGCATTTCTCCCAGAATGAAGTCTGAAATTGTCAGCAGAGTACACAAGTTCTTCTTTGATCTGAAATTCTGCCCGTGTTACCCACTTAAAATTCTTATAGGAAGTCCAACTTTATTCATTAAAAAAAAATCCCAAACTGGGCATGGTGGTGCACATCCATAATCCCAGCACTTGGGGAGGCAGAGACAGGTGAATTTCTGTGAGTTTGAGGCCAGCCTGGTCTACAAAGTAAATCCAGGACAGCCAAAGCTACACAGAGAAACCCGTCGCAAACAAACAAACAAACAAACAAACAAACTCTCAGAACCTAGTATGGTGTTTTGTAATCAAATATTTACATTTAATTAAGTTAAATGTATAGAAAGCAGAGTTTGGGGAACCATATCTGGACAATGTTCAAGTTCATTGTATTCTAGCTATCTTTGGTGCCATTTCAGGCATGTGATGTAATTTTTGTTAGCCTGGAGAATTTCTCCTCATGCCTCCTCTTGCTCTGTTGGTGAGGATTATACCTGCTGCTACTTTATTCTAAAAGCTGGATAACCTTCTGCCTTGTGTTTGTGTGGAGTGACCCTTTTGGCAGACCCTGTGGCTGTGACCCTTTAAACAGTAGAAGTGTCCTGGTGTTTTCACTCAGCAGTAGATCGTGATATTTAGAAATCCCTTCGTTGAGCACCTTTGATTCTCCAGGGATGCCCATAATAAATATTTGCATTATTAAAAGAGTTATGAGCACAGCATTAAAAAAATGAGTACACAAGGAAGTCACCACTTGGCTTTTGATTATGTCTGCCCAAATAAAAAATGAATGAACTTGCAATTAATAATGAATGTCCTTGTGTTCTTGTTTTAATTTTAACTCATCAGAGGATGTTAAAGTGGAGCTGGCTTTTGCTTTGCTGTTTTATTAAAGGCAGACCGTGGCCCTCATGTAACTTCATAAAGCAAAGTATTGGACTATCTGTTGCTTCTTATTAGCTACTCCTTTCATGCACGTTATTTATTCCTTGCTGTCTTCAGTGTCCTCATTTACAAATGGAGATGAGAATCCACAGCACAGGTTTGCTATGGTGTGCGTTCACATGTATGCGGACGTGCTCTTGTTCACGGAGCCAGAGGTTGTTATTATCGTCTTCTATCCCTCTGCTCTTTATCTTTTGAGCCAAATCTTTCCCTGAACCTGCAGCTTGTCATTTTGACTAGAGTACCTGGATGTGGAGCTCCCAAATTCAGACTGTCTGCTTCAACATGCACACCAGCACCGGTATATTTCAGATACACGTCAGCACCGTGACCAGCTTTTATGTTAGCACTTATGTTAACTGATTAGAAGTCAGTTCCTCCTGCTTGTTTAGCAAATGCTTTACCCTCGGAGACATCTCTCTAGCCTCTATAGATTTTTTAAAGACAACATTAAATGAAATTGTTCAACACACACAGAAATGCACATAATTGACAATATTTTAGTTTATTCCTATCCATTGTGTTGCATTAGGCAGTCTACTCTAGATTTTTTTATTTTTTCATTTTAGGGATGAAGCAATATTTCCTCCTTTCAGAACTGAAATAGTGTGTCAGAGAACACTCATCTCTCTGAAATTCCTCTCTAACATATTTAGCTGAGAAGAGTTTGTCAAAGAAAACTTGCAATACTGTGTAGCCTTCAGAGAAGAAATGAGTATTATATTTGAAGTTATTGATAAATGTCAGAGTGGGATATGACAATTCCTACCCTCTGGATTTTCTTTCTCCTTTTGGCTGGTATGACTATAGGTGTAGTTTCATCAGGAACTTTTAAAACCTGTTTAGACATGTACATCTCAGCAGCTGAGTGACGGGATCTCTTTAACACAATGCTGAGGATTCTCTGTGTGGTCACTCTTAGTTCTTTGCTACAAGATCTTGCATCTCCTCGGGATCCAGAATGCTGCTTGTTCTTCCTGTTACGAGAGAGTATAGAGTTGTAAACCTTTCCTTGGGCCCGAGTGACACAACACAGAACTAACCACTAGTTTTGGTAGGCATTTACAGTTACTGACACTGTCTAATGTGACTTCCTGGACAGATGTAGAGATGGTGGGGGAGGTGCTTAAAATTATTGCTATCAATGAAAGAATTGTCTCTAAAAGCAGAAGCAGCTGCTCAGAGAGTAACCTTGAAGACAACCTGAGTACATCAGTTATTTATGTGTATTCTTGAATACTTGTTTCCAAGCTGAAGTTCACAAGACTGAATCTCTCAGGGCATGGTGGAAATGTAACTTCTCCGTGTCATTAGCAATTTGTAGTTTTGGAAGCATGAATGATGCTTTAAGAATTGAAGAGTTCCACAGAGGGCCTCTGAAAGACTCTACCCTTCAGGGTATCAAAGCAGATGCTGAGACTCATAGTCAAACTTTGGGCGGAGTGCAGGGAATCTTATGGAAGAAGGGGGAGATAGAAAGACCTGGAGGGAAAAAGAGCTCCACAAGGAGAGCAACAGAACCAAAAGAAATCTGTGCTGGGGCGGGGGGTGCTGCTGCAGACACTGATGAATCAACCAAGGACTATGCATGGAGAGGACTTAGACCCCGGCTCAGATGTAGTCCATGGGCAGCTCAGTCTCCATGTGGGTTTCCTAGTAAGAGGAACAGGGGAAGTCACTGGCATGAATTCTTCCCCTGGCAAGGTGGCCTTACTTGGCCACAGAGAAAGAGGATGTAGACAACCTTGATGAGACCTGATAGACTAGGGTCAGGTAGTAGGAAAGGAGGACCTTCTCTATCATTGGAATAGGGAATGAACATAGAGTTGGAAGAGGGAACAAGGGTGGGACTGGGAGGAGATGAGGGAGGGGGCTACAGCTGGGATACAAGGTGAATGAATTGTAAGAATAAGTGAAAAAAAATAAAAAAAAAGAATTGAAGAGTGGATGAATCCTTGGACTCTGTTCTCTGTTTCTGCTTTGACCTTAGGTTTGAGCTCTATGCATCCTTTCTCAGTGCTTCACTTTGGAACACTTCGGAAACATTGAGGGTGGTCTCCTTGTCACTCAGGACTACCAATTCACCTCAGGAGTCACGTGCTTCCAAAGGGCCTCACTCTGCCCTTAAATTTTGGACATGTCTAACTATCTGCAGAGACGGTGTCCAACCTCTACTCTAATAGGAGTGGGCAGGTGTGCAAGTCTTGCCATTCTGGCTGTATATTTGTTGGGATACAACACTGCACAGATTAAATGAAGTAAAATTTGATTGTCATATAAATTTTAACACTGAAACTCCGAACTGTACTTCATATCCAGAAATGAGGGACTCAAATGCTCTGGATATGATGGTTAGGTTCTGTCCCTTATGGAAAGCTGTAACAGTCATAGGGACAATTGATATCTATAAAGCAAAAGCATCCAGTTGGGGGGGGGATTCTCATTATACTTAAATGTGAACTAATGAAAGGTCCATAGGTGGAAGGATGGATGAATCGTGTCTCAAATATTCTCAAATGTCCTTTCATAGCCCTTAATCATCAATGGAGGAACCTAGAGAGTTTTATGTAGTATTTGTTCATTTTAGTAGTTTTTAAAAAGTTAGATGAGACATAAAAACTTTCTGTTAGAAGCTGATTCTACCAACCAAGAACCATTCATGGAGATAACCTAGAACCTCTCCTCAGATACCTCAGATATAGCCGGTGGCAGTTCAGTGTCCAAGTGGGTTTCCTATTACGGGAACAGAGACTGTCTCTGACATGAAGTCAGTGGCTTGCTCTTGATCACCTCCCCCTGATAGGAGTGCAGCCTTACCAGGCCACAGAAGAAGACAATGCAGCCAATCCTGATGAGAACTGATAGACTAGGGTCAGAGGGAAGGGGAGGAGGACCTCCCCTATCAGTGGACTTGGGGAGGGGCATGGGAGGAGATGAGGGAAGGAGAGTGGGATTGGGAGGGAATGAGGGAGGAGGCTACAGCTCGGATACAAAGTAAATAAACTGTAATTAATAAAACAATAAATAAATTTAAAAAAATCAGAAAATAAGAAACCAATTCTAATGTCAAGATACAAAGATGTAGTAAATGAAGTAGATAAGATCTCTTCCAGGAGCAATAGCCTTTTCTTCTTAAATGCAAAGAGATACTGTGTCCAGAAAAGCAAAGCTCTGACAGTTGCTTTTGCAACTGCAAGCAAAAATTTCTTCTTTGCTTGTTACAAGTGTATTTGGTCATTTCTCAGACAGAATCAAAAGGCTACAGGGATTCTTGCCCAGCAAGTAAATTCCCACATTAGGGCTTCATGGCCAGTGTCTGAAGTCGAAGAATTAATTCAGTGTTTTTGGTTTAGCAGCCAACATGTGCCTCTGGAGGTAGGAAGGAAGGTCAGGAGAAAGTGGTGTGAAAAGAAGAATGTTTTGGGGGAGAGGAAGAGAGAGAGAAAAAGAAGTGAGAGGAGGGAAGGAAGAAAAGTAAAACAATAGAACAGGAAGGGAGAAAGAGAAAAAAATAGGTGAGGAAGGAAAGGGGCAGGTAGCAATGACAGGAGATTTTGCAGAAAAAAAAACACTGGGGAAAGTAATGCTAGTTTGCCTTTAATTAGTGTGGCGAAAATAGATGAAGGGAACATTTTACCCCTTTGAAGAGAAACAGAAGGCTCTACCGTTTGAAATTAGAACTGTTTACAAGACTAACTACGCTACATGTGAACAACACTTTCAACATTCCTGCACCCAGTCTTGCACCACATTGCGTAGCCACTTAAGAAAAACTGGCTCCAATTAGGGATCTCCTGTCGAGCATCTTATTTATCAGCTTTCAGAACAGCTGTGAGCCATTCAGAGCGGCACCAGTTTTTCCTCATTACACTCTCCTTAGAATTACAGATGTGCCGGGCTCATCCCTAGGGAACCACATTCTAGTAAACACATCCTTCCGTGTGTCGGGGCTTCTCGGAAATAAGCTTGTGAACACAGGCTGACATGGTCAGTTGAAGTTGGCTTAAGGGACTTAAAGCTGTAAATACCCCCTGTAATTTTTTGGGAAGGGAAACCTATATAAAGGGATTTAGTGTGTGTGGACAAAGAGAGGGAGCGGTTTAAAGGGACGTGTTTTTGTTTTTAATCAGCTTTACCAAAGGAGTTGTATCTGGAATTGGTAACTGAGGAGCTGAGAAGCCACTGCTGGAAGCAGGCACTTTATTGTGACAAATGTATTCAGTCAGAGGATAAGAAAGGAGGCCGAGGAAAGGGAAACAGTGAATCAACACATCTCAAGTAACGAACATATGTTTGCTTTGACGGGACAAACAGCTGCATGCTAAAATCTTGTACTGTGAGTTCTTCCACTCCTGGAGAGTGACCTGGGAAGAAATTACAAACAGGCTCAGAATCTAAGGACCTCTCCTCACCATGACTTGCTCTCAAGAGCAATTCATTCCAAGTGTTAATGGGCACAGACATAGTTGCACTTATTGTTGCTCAAGAGATGAACGTTCTTATGTCAGCAGACATGGTAGCATCTGGAAAAAAGAAACATGCCGCCCGAGATAGAAGAATCTGCAAAAAAGAAAAATAAAGCAACAGTGCTGAATCAGTCTTTGATTCATTCACATCTCTCTGTAGTTGTGACGCTGGGTGGTCTTCATATGGTTTTCGCTGGAGACCGGCTCCACCTTAAGGGTTCAGGTCCTGAGATGGTAAGGGGCCTGGCCATAAGGCGAAGAGACTTACTACCTGTTGACTTTCAAGCCCCTAAATAGCTCAGGCCATCTTTATTTATCCTATCACAATCCTGCTTGCCTGAGCAGTGACATCACTGGTTATTTAAAGAAATCATTACATCAGCACTACATAAGCCCCCTCACTATGAAAAGCCCGCAATAGTTTCCATTCCTCTTTCCCCCACTCCTGCTGAATCAATCACCCCCAACCATTTTTTTTTTTTCACTACAAAGCACAATTTCAGCAAGCCAAAAATAAATGTCTAGCCAGGCATGTCCTCTGGACATGAGCACACACCCCGCTGGTAGCAAATGAGGTTATGTAGTTGTGTGATGTGAGGGACAGGTTAACCATTTTGGGTATAAGTCTGTTCATCAAATATCCTCTCTGGCACAGCACTTTTTAAATTGTATACAGAGATGTGCCATTGTATCAAGCAATCTT
Organism: Psammomys obesus; assembly: GCF_907164565.1. NCBI lineage: Eukaryota > Metazoa > Chordata > Mammalia > Rodentia > Muridae > Psammomys > Psammomys obesus. The sequence continues at coordinate 12,635,304 of NW_026596034.1, forward strand.
TCCTGATATACACCTGTCAATTTCTGTTACCATCTTTTTAAGAACCATTATTTTAAGTTTTTATCAATCAGGCACAGCTTCCTTATTTTTTAAGTGTCTCCAGATCAGACATACCTTTCCAATTTTCTAATCCTCTGTTGGTCAGACATAACTTCCTCAGTTTTCAGTCTCTGTTTATGAGATAGCTTCCTCAGAAATTAGTTATGCAGGCAAGACCCATTGCTCTCCGAAACTGCCACAGGCTTACCCAGTGTGACTGCAGGTGACTCTAGGGACATGATTACATGTTCCCAAACACTGAGGAATAATGGTCACACCTGGAGAATAAATAGAGACAGAGAGAGAGAGAGCGATAAGGAGGGCTCTACCCCTCAAAAGGTTATTGAGAAAAACATGGAATTTTCCATGAAGCTTTCAGCCTGCATGATCTTGACCTTGCCTGTGACCAGCAAAGTGAAACTGTATTTCTATGAGTACAAACAGCATAGTGAAAGCAAGGAGAGCTTGTAGCACATGCAATCTAGGTAATAAGCATAGAGGTCACCAAATTTACCACAGGTCCTGGGCAAGTGGGAAGGAATTTTCATGGACCTTGCCATACTAGAGGCCAAGGGGTCTAGAAGGGCCTTGCCAAAGTAGAGTCCCAACCTATGAAGTATTCACGCGCTGTTCCTTCAAGATGCTGTAAGGCTACCACCAGGTTTTAAGTGGTGTAATCTGATATAGCCAATGAGAAACCTCTGATGCAAATAACAGCTACAAGAAGAACTTGATCCTTGATCGTTGGAGGCTTCTTTCTTCTCCTGCTTTTGGGAATTCTGTAGCTACTGCATGAAGAGTCCCAGGTTAACCTACAGAAAACTGCCCACCCCTAGATTTCAGCAGCAATCAACAGAGCTAGATGACTATACTGATTGCCCAGGAGAGCTTCAGAAGACTGAAGGTGCTCGGTAGATACCTTGGATGTTGAGATCTTCTAAATAACAAAAGCTAACTCTTAGGACAAATCAGATAATAGTGTGGATTAGGATATATGTTGGTCATGCATTTTTTTGGACTTATCATTTCCTGTGCACTGTGCAATATCTTGGAAAATAAGACAAACCTTTATTCATATTGAGAAACCCTGACAGTATTTTTGCTAAATTATTATAGGTACGGCCAACTAGTGTGGTACATTTTGGCAAATGAGTGTTTAGGTGACTGTGTTGTTTTGAATCACAGTGAGCATACACTACCATTATGCTTAGGTCAATCATTTTTCATGGCCTCTTGGTGCTATCTAGACGTTAGGTAAGCATGAGATATCAGAGACTAATGTGAATATTTCATAGCACGCCATTTTGTAATAAGGAGTACACTCTAATAATAAAAGTGTAATATATATCACAAACTATGACTTAATTATACCACACAGTAGTCTTTTCTGCGAGTAATTATATATGGTAAACTTTTACGACTGGCAGGCAGAGCGGTCGAGTTTTACACTAGCAGCACCACACACGTGAGTAATGTCTTGCACTACAGTGTTGTGGCAACTATAGTCAGTAGGTAATGGCAATTTTCAACGCCACTATAATCTTTTAGAACTACCATTCCATATGCTGCCAGTCAGTGACTGCCTCATTATGTGGAGCAATGGTATATTACTAAAAAGGATGAGGCAATCGTATTGAGGTAGGGCACGCTGACTCTCTGCTTTGGCTATTGTGAATTGCTGAGGTAAACACAGGGATGCATCTTCTTGACAAGCCGTTTTCATTCTGTTGGATCTATATCTAGGGATAGGATTACTGAATTAATAAAACTGTAGTGCCATGTTTAAGTTCTGAGGAACTTCCGGACTTGAAATACATTATCCCTGAAATTCAATTCCTGCTTTTTAAAAGGCAACACATGACCAAGGACTACACTCATCTGTTCACCCTGCTTTGGGGAGTCTATTCAGTATTTCAAAGGCAGCATCCCTTTGGTCTCTAAAGGACCTCCCTTAAAGAAATCATTGATTTATGTCATCAAAAACCAAGTATTTAAGAAGATGTCTCCGACCCTGGCTAACAGCAAAGTATATGGGTTTCCCTGGAGTCCCAGCCGCAAAACGGACCACTGAATTTTGACCTTTAGGGATGTTTCATCTCTCTCTCTCTCTTTTAAAATTCTCTACATTTTCATTGTGCACACGGATGGCATAGAGAGGAAGAGTAAAAGTGAGGGAGATTGATGCATTTTTTTTCTGGAGTATGATTGGTGTGCATCAGTGCATGGACCTTTAAGGTATATTAAAGTGGAAAAATGTAAATAAACAAAATTTATTCAGCCTGGACAGACTTCTGTAACCTCCTTTTACCAGTTCCACATTTGCTTATGCTTAATTTTCTTAAAAAAATGTTTCAGATAAGCAGAAAACCTGCTTAGAAGGGAATCACTGATGTGGCACCCTCTCTACAACAGATTTTTATTTCAAAATGATACACATAGTCTCAAATTGGAATATAATTTGTTTATGGGATTTTAATTATTCAGGTCTAGTTTTTTTTTCAAAGTTGTATCACATAATTTCTCTTAACTTTTAACAAATTTTGGGTGCTAGAAAACTATCTACTTTGTGCATATTGAATTTTATAAAGATAGACCAGAGATGTGAAATAAAAATATGATATAAAAATGTCACTGTCTGAGTGACATCTGTCCAGGCCCTTCTGTCTTCCATGGTTTCTGTTGAGAAGTCTGGTGTGATTCTGATAGGTCAACCTTTATATGTTACTTGGCCTTTTTCCCTTACTGTTTTTAATATTTTGTCTTTGTTCTGTAGATTTAGTGTTTTGACTATGATGTGACGTGATGAGTTTCTTTTCTGGTCTAGTCTACTTGCTTTTCTATAGGCCTCTTGTATGTTTATGGACATCTCTTTCTTTAAGTTGGGAAAATATTCTTTTATGATTTTCTTTTTTTTTCTTTTTTAATTTTAATTTATTCATTTTACATCCTGGTCCCTAGCCCCCTCCCACCCTCCTTCCCTGTTTCTCCATCCCCCTTCCCCTACTCCTCAGAGAAGGGGAGCCCCCCAACCACCTACCCCAGCATATCAAGTCACATCAGGACTGAGTGCATCCTCTTCCCCTGTGGCCCAGCGAGGTAGCCCTACCTGGGGAAAGAGATCAAAAAGCAGGCAACAGAGTCCATGTCAGAGTCAACTCCCACTCCCCTTACTAGGGTACCCATATGAGGACTGAGCTGCCCATTGACTACATCTGTGTAGGAGGTCTAGGTCCAGTCCATGCATGGTCCTTGGTGATGCTTCAGTCTCCACAGGCCCTCTAGGCCCCTGGTTAGTTAGCTCTATTGGTCTTCTTGTGGAGCTCCAGTCCACTCTGGGTCCTTCTACCCTTCACCCCACTTTCCACAAGGCTTCGTGTACTCCATCCAATGTTTGGTGTGGGTTTCTGCATCTGAAGAGAAACGTTGGGAAGGACTTCTCTGTGACAAGCTGGAGACCTATAACAGAGTAGGGTCCTGGGGGGATATGCAGGTGACTCTAGCTTAGACTCCTAGGAGCACGGGTCATGGAGACTGAAGAGGCTACCCTCTAACTAGACAGGACTCCTAGTGGAGGGAAGGGAACACCAACCCACCCAGAAAAACTTCAACCCAAAATGTACCCTGCCTACAAGATGTGCACGGATAAAGATAGAGCTGAGATTGAGAGAATGTCCAACCAATGCATGGCCCAACCTGAGACTTACCCTATGGGAGAGAGCCAGCCTATAACACTATTAATGACACTCTGCTATGCTTGCAGACAGGGGCCTAGCATAGCTGTCTCTGAGTGGCTCCACCCAGCAACAAGCATTATTCATTTTATTTTAAATTTCATTCTTCTTTATTTGTCCATTTCTGGTTTTCTTCTTTGGCAAAAGGCTCACCTGGTAAGGAATGATGCTGCTTAATTCTCCAGAATTCTTGAGTTACTTGATCTGAACATGGACTCTTAACATTACAGTGTTTTCAGTGATAATATTTTTTTAAATTTAATTTTATTAATTACACTTTATTCACTTTGTATCCCCCCATAAGCTCCTCCCTCCTTACCTCCCTGCCCCACCCTCCCTCCTCCTTCTTCACGCATGCCCCTCCCCAAGTACACTGATAGGGGAGGTCCTCCTCTCCTTCCTTCTGATCTTAGTCTATCAGATCATATCAGGAGTGGCTGCGTTGTCTTCTTCTGTGGCCTGGTAATGTTGCTCCCCCCTCAAAGGGAGGTGATCAAAGAGCAGGTCAATCAGATTATTTCAGAGGCAGTCCCTCTTCCCATTACTATGTAAGCCACTTGGACACTAAACTGCCATGGGCTACATCTATGCAGGGGTTCTAGGTTATCTCCATGCCTGGTACTTGGTTGGAGTATGAGTCTCTGGAAAGACCCCTGTGTTCAAATTTTCTGGTTCTGTTGCTCTCCTTGTAGGGTTCCTGTCCTCTCCAGATCTTACTGTTTCCCACTTCTTACATAAGATTCCATGCATTCTGCCCAACAGTTGGCTATAAGTCTCAGCATCTGCTTTGATAGTCTGCAGGGCAGAGCCTTTCAGAGGGCCTCTGTGGCAGGTTCCTAGGTTGTTCCCTGTTTTCTTCTTCTTCTGATATCCATCCTCTTTGCCTTTTGGGATGGGGATTCAGCATTTTAGTCAGGGTCCTCTCTCTTGATTAGTTTCTTTAGATGTACAGATTTTAGTAGGTTTATCCTATGTTATATGCCTATATGAGTTAGTATATACCGTGTGTGTCTTTCTGCTTCTGGGACAGCTCACTCAGGATGATCCTTTCCAGGTCCCAACATTTACCTGCAAAGTTCATGATTTCCTTATTTTTCATTGCTGAGGAATATTCCATTGTGTAGATGTACCACAATTTCTGCATCCATTCTTCAGTTGAGGGGCATCTGGGCTGTTTCCAGCCTCTGGCTATTACAAATAAAGCTGCTACAAACATGGTTGAGCAAATGTCCTTATTGTGTACTTGAGAATCTTTTGGATATATGCCTAGGAGTAGTATGCCTGGATCTTGAGGAAGCGCTATTCCTAGTTGTCTGAGAAAGCGCCAGATTGATTTCCAGAGTGGTTGTACAAGTTTACATTCCCACCAGCAGTGGAGGAGGGTGTCCCTTTCTCCACAACCTCTCCAGCATGCGGTGTCACTCGAGTTTTTCATCTTGGCCATTCTGATGGGTGTAAGGCGATATCTCTGGGTCGTTTTGATTTGCATTTCCCTGATGGCTAATGACGTTGAGCATTTCTTTAAGTGTTTCTCTGCCATTCGATATTTCTCTACAGAGAGTTCTCGGTTTAGCTCTGTTCCACATTTTTTAATTGGATTACTTGGTTTGCTGCTTTTCAGCTTCTTTAGTTCTTTATATATACTGGATATTAGCCCTCTGACAGATAAAGGGTTGGTCAAGATTCTTTCCCAATCTGTAGGCAGTTGTTTTGTTTTGATGACAGTGTTCTTTGCTTTACAGAAGCTTTTCAGTTTCATGAGGTCCTATTTATTGATTGTTGCTCTTAGAGCCTGTTCTGTTGGTGTTCTGTTCAGGAATTTGTCTCCTGTACCAATGAGTTCTAGAGTTTTCCCCACTTTTTCTTCTAACCGAGTTAATGTGTCTGGTTTTATGTTGAGGTCTTTGATTCACTTGGACTTTAGTTTTGTGCAGGGTGATAAGTATGGACCTATTTGCATTTTCTACATGTAGACATCTAGTTAGATCAGCACCGTTTGTTGAAGATGCTGTCTTTTTTCCATTGTATGGTTTTGGCTTCTTTGTCAATGATCAGGTGTCCATAAGTGTGTGTTTATTTCTGGGTCTTCTGTTCAGTTCCATTGATCCACCATTCTGTTTCTATGCCAGTATCATGCAGTTTTTATAGCTGTTGCTCTATAGTACAGCTTAAAATCAAGGATGGAGATACCTCCAGAAGATCTTTTATTGTAGAGGATTGTTTTAGCAATTCTGGGTTACTTGTTATTCCATACGAAGTTGAGAATTTTTCTTTCAAGTTCTGTAAAGAACTGTGTTGCTAATTTGATGGGAATTGCATTGAATCTGTAGATTGTTTTTGGTAAGATGGCCATTTTTACTATGTTAATCCTGCCAAGCCATGAGCATGGGAGATATTTCCATCTTCTGATATCTTCTTCTAATTCTTTCTTCAGAGACTTGAAAATTTTTTCATACAAGTCTTTGACTTGCTTGGTTAGGGTTACACCAAGGTACTTTATGTCATTTGTGGTTATTGTGAAGGGTGTTGTTTCCCTAATTTCTTTCTCATCCCTTTTGTCTTTTGTATACAGGAGTGCTACTGATTTTTTTGAGTTAATTTTGTATCTGGCCACTTTGCTGAAGGTGTTTATCGGCTGTAGGAGTTCCCTGGTAGAGTTTTTGGGATCACTCACATATATTATCATATCATCTGCAAATAGTAATAATTTGACTTCTTTCTTTCCAATTTGTATCCCTTGATCTCCTTCAACTGTCTTATTGCTTTAGCAAGGACTTCCAGAACTATGTTGAAGAGATATGGGGAGAGTGGGCAGCCTTGTCTTGTCCCTGCTTTCAGTGGGATTACTTTAAGTTTCTCTCTGTTCAGTTTGATGTTGGCTATAGGCTTGCTGTATATTGCCTTTACTATGTTTATATATGTGCCTTGTATCCCTGATCTCTCGAAGACTTTAAACATGAATGGATGTTGGATCTTGTCAAATGCTTTTTCAGCATCTAGGGAGATTATCATGTGTTTGTTTTCTTTTTCTTTCAGTTTGTTAATATGGTGGATCACATTGATGGATTTCCATATATTGAACCACCCCTGCATGCCTGGGAGGATGAAGCCTACTTGGTTGTAGTGGATGATATCTTTCATGTGTTCTTGTATTCTGTTTGCAAGCATTTTGTTGAGTATATTTGCATCAATGTTCATAAAAGAGATTGGCCTGAAATTTTCTTTCTTTGTTGGGTCTTTGTGAGGTTTAGGTACCGAGGTGATTGTGGCTTCATAGAATGAGTTTGGTAATGTTCCTCCTGTTTCTATTTTGTGGAATAGTTTGAAGAGACCTGGACTTAGCTCTTTTTTGAAGGTCTGGTAGAATTCTGTGCTGAAACCATCTGGTCCTGCGCTTTTTTTGGATGGGAGACTTTTGATGACCGCTTCTATTTTCTTGGGGGATATAGGACTATTTAATTGATTTACCTGGTCCTGATTCAGCTTTGGTAAGTCAAATTGATCAAGAAAATTGTCCATTTCATTTAGGTTTTCAAATTTTGTGGCATATAGACTTTTGAAGTAAGTCCTAATGATTGGATTTCCTCAGTGTCTGTAGTTATGTCCCCTTTTCATTTCTGATTTTGTTGATTTTGATGGTGTCTCTCTGCCCTTTAGTAAGCTTGGCTAAGGGTTTGTCCATCTTGTTGATTTTCTCAAAGAACCAGCTCTTGGTTTCATTGATTCTTTGAATTGTTTTATTTGTTTCTAATTGATTGTTTTCAGCCCTGGGTTTGATTATTTCCAGCCGTCTACTCCTTTTTGGTGTGTCTGCTTCTTCTTTTTCTAGTGTATTTAAGTGAGCCATTAAGTTGCTTGAATGAGCTGTCTCTAATTTCTTCCTGAAGGCACTTACTGTTATGAACTTTCCTCTTAGCACTGTTTTCATTGTGTCCCACAAGTTTGGGTATGTTGTGTCTTCATTTTCATTGAGTTCTAGGAAGACTTTGATTTCTTTATTTATTTCTTCCCAGATCCACCTGTTATTTAGTAGCAAATTGTTCAGTTTCCATGTGTGTGTAGGCTTTTTGCTATTTCTGTTGTTGTTGAGGTCCAGCTTTATTCCATGGTAATCAGAGAGGAAACAAGGGATCATTTCAATCTTCTTGTATTTTTTGAAGCTCACTTTGTGACCAGCTGTATGTTCTATTTTGCAGAAGGTTCCATGAGGTGGTGTGAAGAAGGTAAATTCTTTTTTTGTTTGGGTGTAAGGTTCTGTATGTTATCTGTCAGGTCCATTTGATTCATGACCTCTGTTAGAGACATTGTTTCTTTGTTTAATTTCTATTTTGTTGACCTGTCCTTTGTTGAGAGTGGGGTGTTGAAGTCTCCCACTATTAATGTGTGGGGATCTATGTGTGGTTTAAGTTTTATCAATGTTTCTTTTACAAATGTGGGTGCCCTTGCATTTGTGGCATAGATGTTCAGGATTGTGATGTCTTCCTGGTGGAATTTTCCCTTAATGAGTATGAAGTGTCCTTCCCCTCTCTTTTGATTAATTTTGGTTGAAAGTCTATTTTATCAGATATTAGAATGCTTGCTTCTTGGGTCCATTTGCTTGGAAACCCGTCTTCCAACCCTTTACCCTCAGGTAATGTCTATGTGGCTTAGGTGTGTTTCTTGTATGCAACAGATTGCTGGGTTTTGTTTATGCACCTATTCTGTTAGTCTGTGTCTTTTTATTGGAGAGTTGAGTCCATCGATGTTGAGAGAGATTAATGACCAGTGGCTGTTAGATCCTTTGATTTTGATGTTGGCTGTGGTCATACGGTTGTGTGCTTGGTTGCTTTTTGTTTTACTGTAGTAAGGTTAATTATTTCCTGTGCTTTCTTAAAAGTAGCTAATTTTCTTGGGTTGTATTTTCCCTTCCAGTGTCTTCTGTATTGCTAGATTTGTGTGTAGGTATTGTTGAAATTTGTTTTTGTCATTGAATATCTTGTAGTTGAATATTTGTAGTTCCTGTTTTCTTCCCTAAGTTCTTTCTCTCCACAATTTCCTCCATTTGTGCTTTCTTTAATTTTTCCAACTCTATCTTCAGATCTTGAGTCATTTTGTTGGTTTACTTCACCTGTCTGACTGTATTTTCATTTTTCCTTCAATTCCTTCAGCTGTTTATTTGAACCATCCTCTGTTTATTTTATTTCTTTCAGTGATTTAAGCATTTCCTCTCATAAGGTCACAAACTGTTTGGCTGCAACTTCCTGTATTTCTTTATGGATGGCCATAATCTATTTGTTTTTATCTTCCTCTATTTCTTTACCGATGGCCATAATCTGTTTGAGTTTATCTTCCTCTAGGTCTTTACACATTTTATTTGTTTTCTCTGTTATCCTCTTCATGAGCATAGATGTTAGTTTATCTTCTTGAATTTCAAATTATGCTGGGGTGTCCAGGGCTACTCGCCCCTGGATAACTGGGTTCTGGAGATGCCATATTGCTCTGTCTTTTGTTGGTTGAGCTTTTATGCTGGCCTCTACCCATTGGGCTATCTTAGGTGTTTGCAGTTAGTTTCTGGTTGTTCCTGGAATCCTATGGTGGAGAGAATCCCCTTGGCAGGAAGATGGTTTTTCCTTAAAGAAGCCGTTTCAGCTTTTTGGGTATACTAATTGGATGGCCGGTGTTTTTCAGGAGTTGCTGCTGCTCACCTCAGGCATAGAGAGCTGAGTGGTAACTGTGGTCCTTGAGAGTGTTCTCCTCTCACCTGGAGAAGTCCTGAAGACAGCTGCCCTGCTTCTGGGTTTCTTGTTGTAAATTTAGTGATTTGCTGCTGTAATCTGTGTGTCCCGTGGTTTGGTCAGTTTTGTTAGGGATAACTGGTTGTCCCTTGGAGCAGTGTCTGGGGGTTGATCTCGGGGATTCCAGGCTTTTGTAGGTCTGAGTTTGAGGCTCTGTGTCCCAGTACCGAAGCGGTAATCTGTGGCGAGTGGGTACCGCTCTCCTGGTAACAGCAGGCTATCTGGTGCACAGCAGGTCCCTGGGTTGGGCAGGTCTGTGAGACCTTTTTCAGGGATATACTGGGTGGCCTAAGTCCGGCCCCTTTGTTTTGTTCCCTGTGAGGATTTCTCCCCAAAGTGACTCCCAGTCTCTGGTGCCCTGGGGCACACAGCTCTGTGCAGAGAGCTGGGTGTGCAGCAACTGTCTGTGCTTGCAGCTTGAGCCCAGTTCAGTGATGGCAGCTTGTACCCACTGGTCTGTGAGACTTTTTCCAGGGAAAGACTGGGTGACCCAAGTCAATGCTGTTTCCTTCCTTCCCTGTGGCATTTTCTCGGGACTGGGACTCCCTGTCTCCCAGTTTTTTGTGCCCATCGAGCAGCCTGAGAAGGTGATCAGGACACGCAGGCGTGTGGCTCTTCTCTGGCGACCTAGTGCCTGTGCGACCTGGGATCTCTTCTAGGTTCTGGCTGGGTGACCCGAGAGTGGACCCGACTGATTCCCACACTGTGGGGGTTTTCTCTTACCTGGGAAACAAGATCGCTGTTGTTTTTAGGGCCCAGAGTTCAGTCTCTTGGTCGCTGTATGGAAAATGTTGTCCTGCTCCTCAGATGCAGTGTTCTCCTGGCGCTGCCATCTTGTCCCCCGTATGATTTTCTTGAAAATTTTTTCTGAACCTTTGGAGCTTGGAATCTTCTTTTTTGTCTAATCCTATTATTCTCAGATTTCATCTTTTCATGACTTCCTTGATTTCTTGGATGTTTTGTGTTTGGGACTTTTCTGATTTTACTTTTTTTTTTTTTTTTTGAGAGATCTATCAATTTCTACAATTGTCTCTCTGATCACCTTCCCCTGGGGAGAGCAGCCTTGCCAGTCTACAGAGGAAGATAATGCAACCAGTCCTGATGAGACTTGATAGGCTAGGATCAAATAGAAGGGGAGAGGGACCTCGCCTATCAGTGGACTGAGGGAGAGGTATAGGGGAAGAAGAGGGAGAGAGGGTGGATTTGGAAGGAGATGAGGGAGAGGGCCACAGCCAGGATAGTAATTGAATAAATTGTAATAAATGATAATAATAATAAAAAGAAAAATGTCTCTGTCTAAACATGTAAGAGTTAGAAAACATCAGAAAAAGAAAGAACGAAAGAAAGCCAACCCCATCATTCATTTGAAAATAGCTTTTTACAATTATGATATATGATGTAGTCCTTGCTTTTTTGTTGTACAACAACTAATTTCAAGACCTTAGTGTAGACATATATTTTACTCTTCTGAATCTGTGCATATCCTGATGATGGCTGGCCTTGGCTCTAGGTTGTAGATCTATTCCACCTGTTTGTTTATTCACCTTAGGCCTGTAGCCAACTGAGAATATGCTTTCGACAGGAGAGATGGCAAAAATGCTAGAGGCCATGGCAAGCACGTAGCTCATTGAAAGCCTCTGCTCTTGTCATGTCCTCCAATGGTTCCTTTCACAAAGCAGGTCAAGTGACCAAACCTAACATCAATTGCCTACTGTGCTCGGCTATGGGGAGATGCGGTAGGCTCAAATTAGCCTAAATTTTTAATTCACACCTAATTCTGAGTTATGATACATATACATCCAAATAAAATCCTATCTCAGAGTAGTTGCCATTTTAAAAAGACATACTATGTTCAAGTGTCTCAATCAGATAAGATAGTCCCAAAGAATAAATTTTATTTTATTCTTAGTGTCCATTTGACTATAGCACCGAGAGAAGTAGATACTAATAAACAACCACTGAAGAACTGAATTGAAGCCTGGGGAGGCGCCCACCTCTAATTTCAGAACTTAGGACTCAGAAGCAGGAGGTCTATAAATTTGAGATTAACCTTGTCAGCACAACACCTATCTAGCAAACACACATACACACACACACACACACACACACACACACACACACACACACGAAAATTAGTAAAGAATCCAAACAGTCACACTCAAAACCCAGTCAAATGACTGAGCTGAGAACTTTTACCCATTGTATCTTTAAAATATAAAGCAAGTGTTTTGTAAATACAATACATTAGAAAGGCTCATGCTTATTTCCCAATAGTTATAGTCCTCCCAGAGTCTATTTTAATCTGTTGTTAATGTTAATGCTAATGCAAGTGGAAAAATTCAAAAGGCAACCTTTTTGTTTGTGTTTTTTGAGACAGGCTTTTCCTGTGTAGCCTTGGCTGTCCTGGACTCACTTTGTAGAACAGGGTGGCCATGAACTCACAGAGATCCACCTACCTCTATCTCCCTGAGTGCTGGGATTAATGGCTCAAAAAAAAAAAACCCTTTATAACCGTGATTTCTCAAATAATTTTAACCTTTTCCCTCATCATCACTTGTAAACAAGATTCTATTTACTCCCTTTCATTCATTATTATACTTTAAGTAAATATGAAGTGCTCGTGCATGCACACACACACACACCTACTCATTCTTAATGTATGTAAAAATGGTTATGTTCTGAGAGGAAATACCCACAGGGGGAATGGATGATAAACCTTTATAAACATCATAGTCTGTGGGATAGGACACATTCGTGATAGTGTCTGCTATGTCAGACTTTTCCAAGCACCGTCAAAACTGTTCAGTATTGTGTGGAACAGAGAGAGCTGTGTAGATCTAAAGTCTACGTTTGAAAATAGAGCATGCAAATATGGCTTTCACAGGCAGATGTGATTTTGAGTCTTGGGTATGTTTCATTTTGTGTGTATATTTTTGTGTATGTGTGTGTGCATGTGTTGTGTGTGTGTGTATGCATTGTGTGAACGTGTCCTAGATGCATGTGGTGTATTTGTCCAGAGGCTGAGTCTGAACATCCTGCTCAGTCACTTTTCCACCTTGTTTTTGAAGTCAGGCTCTCTTACTCAGCCTGGAGCTCCTGATGAGCTTGACTGACAGTCAGCAAGCTCTGGTGTTATCTGGCATTACTGCTCTCTGACTTAAGGTTAGAGAGGCATGCCACTGTGCCAAGCTTTACCTGGGTGCTAGGGACTCGAACCCATGCCTGCCTAGGTGTGTGGCAAGAACTCTACTGATCAAACTGTCTCCTTAGTCTTGGCTTTCTTTTTGTTGGCAGATATTAATTGTACAAAGTAAAGGATTACACCATGAAGCACCCAGACTTCCATACAATACACTGTCCCTTTCATCACTGTCTTCTCCCATTTTACCATATTTTCAAAGATAACAATGTTAGATTCTCCAAGCCTTTGTTTCTTTATCTCTAAAACATCCAGGATGTGTTATTCGAAGGTTTTACAAAATATCCAAGTCAAGTGCTAGATAAATTTTATTCCCCAAAATGGCCACACAGAGTTAAAGGGGACTTGAAGACTGATCAAATTCATAGCTTTAGTATTGCAAGAAAACTAAGATAGAAGCAGGACACAAGCATTCTCTTGCAAGCATTCTTACTGCTAATTAATGTATTAGTGATTGAATACTCATCATTTCATAACACTTGTGAGCCTATCATAAAAACCAGAATATTTAGTTCATTTGTCTAGCAAAATTTTTCCTGTGCTTTGAAGCCAGAAATCCATATATTGAGTTTATACTTTTGAGATATGTTTTCTAATCTTGATTTCCTAACTAGCTAGTAATGATAGTACATTATCATTCTGATAATTAAATTGTTTTTTGACAATTTAAAACATGTATGTGGGGAGTCTTATGGAAGAGTTGGGGGATAGAATGACCAGGAGAGGACAGGGCCTCCACAAGAAGACAACAGAGCCAACAAATCTGGGCCAAGGGGGGCCCACGGAGACTGATGTACCAAGCAATAACCATGCATGGAGAGGACACAGGCCCTCTGCTCTGGTGTAGCCTATAGGCAGCTCAGTATCCATGTAGGTTTACCTAGTAAGGAGACAAAGGCCTGTTTCTGACATGAACTCTGTTGCCTGCTCTTCGATCCTTTCCCTCAGGTGAGGTAGACTTGTCAAGCCACAGAGGATGAGGATGCAGGAAGTCCTAAAGAGACTTGATAGTCTGGGGTTAGTAGGTAAGGAAGGAGGACTCCCCCTTTCTGAGGACCAGGATAGGGGGTAAGAGGGAGGGAGGGTGAGACCTTGAAGAGATGAGGAAGTGGGCTACAGGACGTAGAATGAATAAATTAATAAAAACAAAAATAAAATGTATAAAAAAAAGCATTCTGATACTCCCACCACTTAACTTCGCTTATTTTCCCTCCATTCCTGCCAACGCCCTTCTTTATAAGTTTCTTTCCTGTACTCATTTTTTGTTGTTGTTGTTGTTTTTTTTTTTTTTTTTTTTTTTGGTGATTTGTTGCATTTGCCCAAGATAGCTTGAATGATCCTGTGTTTAGAACTATCCACTGAAGCCAGTTAGGCTTAGTAATGTGTATATAACTGAAGATAATGACACACTTTCCCTCACCATCGATACCCCATAGTTCAGCAGTAAGGGGTGGGACCCCTTGATTCATATCCTACTGTGACTGACAGGGTTTCAGGCACCGGGGTAAGCTTATCATTAGGTTTATTCTTTAATTAGCTTACTCATCCCTGAGATAACAGTCACCATGGAAGCCCTGAGCATAGAGGAATAAATGCTATTCCATCCCAACCTTTACTTCCTCTCTCAGAAAGAGGAGATACGATTTTACTTTCTTATCTCAAAATTAGGCACGAATAGGAAACAGGTGAAAGCATTCTGGGTGATGTAAAATGTAAGTGAGAAAATCCATTTAACTAGGGGGAAAAGAGATGTGTGCTCTAGCAGTGTTTTCGCTAAGCTAATACTTAAATGAAATGTAACTAAACAAAGAACTTTGTGGACATGGAAGACACAATGCTTGAAGGCCATAGGAAAGCTCCAATACTCCTTGCATGAATCTTAAATGTGCTACAACTTAGCCATGAGAAAAATAATTCTAATGCCTATAATTCCACGAGAAACACTACTGCAAGATGGTGGGAGAATACAACGATTATTTCTTATCAGCCGTAAACATTTTTGTTAATTTTCTGAGATGTTTTTTCCTCAGTTTGTTCTAAGTAAATATTAATGTTCTTCCAAAAAAATTAAAATTTATTTTTATGTGCATTTGCCTGCCTGTGTATCTGTGTATCATGCTTGGTGCCTGTGGAAGCCAGGAAAGGGTGTTGGTCTCCTGGAATTGGAGTCACAGAAGGATTGGCAGCCACTATGTTGAGGCTGGGAATCAAATCACAGCCCTCTGAGAGAGTAGCAAGTGCTCTTAATGTTAATTGTCTTATAACGCGTGCTCCCCATTGTTCAATTTGTGCATGTTTCACTCCTACGTAGAAGGTGGTGATTTGAAGGAATAAAGATGAGGACCAAGTCTCTGAAATTCATTTGTTTCATTTTATGCACAGAATAATCTAGAAATATTAGGAATTTGTGGACCTTACAATTTTCTCATGTTTATCCATAAAAAAAGAAGTTGTAGTCTAAATGTGAGTTAAATGAATTAAATTCACATCAAATTTCTTTCTTTCTCCTGGATAGAGAGGATGACCATATATCCACATCTTCTTTATGGTTAGATTGAGTTCATACGAATGCAGGCTCTGATGAATGCAATGGGGGAAGAAACAGGTTTCCTCTTGCAAGGTTGATTATAAACTCATCTACTCAGTTCTCTGTGCTACATCTCTTTCGTTCCATAGCAACTGTGGAGATGATGGGTAGTAGATGTTTCTCAGGACAGCCTGGATCTCTAAGCCACCATATGGAGAACAGGCATCTAAAGGACTGTTTTCTGTCATCTAAACAGATGAACTTGAAATATTGAAACTTAAGGATTACTTGTTGTAACAGCTAACTCCCCATATATGGACTAATATACTAATTTTATGCATGTCAAAGGCTATTTTGTTCCAAAATATGTTGTTGTTTTTCTTTAAATTTTAAGGAAAATATTGGATCTCTTTTTATAACCCCTTTTCTGAAAAAAAAAAAGGTATTTTACAGCATGTCTTTTTTTTTAATTTAAAAGCCATTTTCAGAATATATATATTTTTTAAAAATTTCTGTGTCTATGTATTTTTTCTAAGTTACAACTTATTCACTTTGTATCCCAGATGTAGCCTCCTCCCCTATTCCCTATCAATCCCACCCTCCCTCCATCTTCTTCTCCTATGCTCCTTCCCCAGTCAAATGATAGGAGAGGTCCTCCTCCCCTTCCATCTGACCCTAGTCATCAGTTCTTATCAGGAGTGGCTGCATTGTCATCCTCTGTGGACTGGTAGGGCTGCTCCCCCCTCAGGTGGAGGTGAGCAAAGAGCCAGCCAATGAGTGGGATTTTTTTTTTATGTCTCATAATTCATGAGATTAGACTTTAACCACAAAATGATGTTTAAATAAAGTGATATTTCTTTCTTTATTCTTTGCAAGTAAAGAAATGAGTAGTGTTCTGAACAAAAGAGGCCCCACTGAAGATAAAAAAGCTATTTCATCAGATTGATTATATTCATTTTCACAAAATAATTAATGTGTGGGCATGCATGTCCTTCCTCCTTTCTATTCTCTCTCTCTCTCTCTCACACACACACACACACTATTTCTCAAGTATATGTCATTTCCCCTGTCTGAGCACATTTTCCCCAAATGAGAACATCGTATTAAAAATCCTTTTTTTTTTTTTTTTTTTTAACTTATCTCTTGTGACTAATGCTTCGACAGGTGGTGGTATGTTGAATGGAATCTTCTGGTAAACACCCAGGAGTGATATATCGTGGTCATGTGGTAGGTTCATTCCTAGTTGTTTGAGGACCGTCCCTACAAGCTGAGTACTCACATAGAAAGCAGCTTAGACAAGTTAACTTGATGGGTGACCAGACACCGCATGAGCAAAGAGCCTGCCAGAGTGGACAAGCAAAAGGGGAAGTCAACTTTTTCTGTTGCTGTCCGCACAGTAGAGCTGACCACAATGTCTTGCCGTCTAGGGTGGGTTAGGTTAACTAGATGCATGCTAATTTTATTTTTTCTTGGCCACGCAGGATGACTGTATTTCAGATAGGAAAACTTCTGAAAGGGCAAATAATGCCTTCTTTTCAAATAGTTTTGTATGATAAATAATGATATCTTCTTTTTTCCCCCAGAGCTTTATTTTACATATATATTTTTATTACAATTTATTCAGTTTGTATCACAGCACTGGCCCCCTCCCTCATCTCCTCCCAATACCATCCTCCCTCCTTCTCATCCCCCCATGTCCCTCCTCCAGTCCACTGATAAGGGAGGTCCTCCTCCCCTTTCATCTGACCTTAGCCTATCAGGTCTCATCAGGACTGGCTGCATTGGTTGTTTCTTCTGTGGCCTGCTAAGGCTGCTCCCCCTTATCTCTCAATTCTTATGTATTGGGACTTGCATATTTTTGCAGACTCAGTACTCTAAGGGCTATTCAAGAATTTTTTTTTCTTTAATCTCTGATTAGCCACTTCCCACATGTCCAAAACATGTTCTGAACTTCAGTCACTCCCCAAACTGGCTATTTTTCTAGGGCTATTAGCCAACATCCTGGCGCTTCCTGTTCAGGACTGGAGACCATACCACACATCTCCACATGCTAGCACACCATGGGACTTCTGTGTCATCATTCAGAGAAAAATCTTTCTCCCTTTCTGGACAGATTAATGTGCCATCTTATGGTCTTGGGTGTTCTAGTATTTTCTATGCAAACTTGTTAGGATTAAGACTTCTGCACTTTCAGGCTTTCTTTTCATGTCTTCCCCTCTGAAGCCAATCAAATGTCAAAGCCCTTTCCTGTTTGTGTTAGTGTGTGTGTGTGTGTGTGTGTGTGTGTGTGTGTATGTGTGTGTGTGTGTGTGTGTGGTGAAGCCAGAGGTTTCCCCCTTTCTTTTGTTTTACAGTCTTTCTCTCTGTGAATACGAAGGTCCCTTGTAAACAATAGTCTCAACTTTTCTACATGCTTTTCTTTGAATTTTGCCATGACATACTTTCTCCCTTGACACTCCACTAGAAAGGGCTGTGAGAAATCACCCATCATTTGCTAACATCATGGGATTCTATTCGCTTCACTGTAGTGTTAGATGATGTCCCATTTTGAAAACCATTACTTCTTACTGCTTTTGTATCTCTTGTGTTTGCTTTACTTGTTTTCTCTCCTGTTTGATTCTTTTCTTTATTCAGTAATCTTCGAGATGCTCTCCTGTCATCATTTTAAATATAATTGGCTAAAACTCTGCTATTGATTTTTTCTTTTCTCTACGTTTTTCTATATAAATCTTAAATTTATTTATTTTCACTACAGCCTACATGTAAATATTTTTTAGATTCCAAAAATTGAAAACTCAACTGTCTATATGGCATTCTACAACTTGGATATCCAACAGCTATCTCCAGCTTGTGTTCAAGCTTCAATCTATTTTCATTCCAGCCAAAAGTTCCTTTATATTATAAGTTTGACAACTTTGTGTCATTTTAAAAATTACTTACATGTTCTAAACCTCAGTTTTTCCCTTTATAGAATGAAACAGTGCCGTTTAGTAGAATAGAATGCTGGGATAATGAGAGGAAACTAGTATTTATTGCATATTGGTTATGTCCATGTGCCAATAGAGCTAATATTTTTCAAGAATTGTTATTTATGGGAGGAAAGTAGAGTGTGAAAGTGGTTATTACCACCGCAACTAGGATCCTGGGATTTGAAGCTCACTTTCTTTTTAATTCCATTCTTACTGAAGCATAGAACATTAGCGTCTATGCCAGATATTGCTTCCCTGGGAGAGAGAACAGCTATTTTTCCTAGTCTCAGAGTCTTGGGTAGTTTTAGTTTTCTGTCTCTTCTAAGAAGATTCTTAAGCCTGTGAGACAATGCATCTTGCATGCCAAGTCTGCAGTCCTGAGTTGAGTCAAATGGATTTTTAGTTTTCATAGTTAACATTTAACTAATTGTCCTAAATTAAAAGCTTCTATAAAAGCATTTTTTTTATTATTTATTACAATTTATTCACTTTCTATCCCGGTTGTATCCTCCTCCCTCATTTCCTCCCCGCCTCACCCTCCCTCCCTCTTCCTCCCTTATCCCTCTCTTCTAGTCCATTATAGGGGAGGTCCTCCTCCCTACTATCTGACCCTAGCCTATCAAGTCTCATCAGTACTGGCTGCATTGTCTATTTTTCAATTCTCTGATCATAGCCAATCACCTGATAGTATGAGAGAGGAGAAACATGTGACTGTTTAAAAATTGTGGTGTTAGATATCCAACTCACTCTGCAGCTGGAACAAGGGCTTGGCTGAACTTGTTCACACAAGAAAGTCAGTAGAGTTAGTACTTGCCTTTCATCATGAACCCCCTACCAGTGAAATTGATCCCAGAATATAATGAAATAATTTCTTTCTTAGTTATAAGGTTTTGTAAATCTTATCACTCATTCCTTGTGGTTTAAGTAGCTGCAGACCTAGTGGGCTCACAGATCAGGTGCTTAAACTGTTTAGTTTTTGTTTGTCTTTGCATTATGTGTATGTGTCAAATTTAGTCACTGACCAGATCTTTCCAGAGGAAAAATAAAAGTCATGAAGGCAAGCATGTAAAGGCAAACAAAATAGCAAATACTATCCAAAGAATCAGCAGACCTTCCCAAAGCCCATGATATTTGAGGATTGAAACTTTTTGAAATACAAGAAGGGCCAAATCCATCAGCTATATGTCCATTTGTGTAAAAAGAGGACATTTACTCCAACTTCTTTTTTCAGTGTTACTAGCTTCCTCAAATATTACTTTTTAAATGTTTCATTTAACATTTATATATGCATATGTGTTTGGAGCAAATCCACTGCAGTCCCCTCTGCTCAAATTCCCTCCCCCCAATCTATAAGTTCCCTCTCAACTTTATATGTTCTCTCTGTCTTTCATCCACTAAGTCCATTTAGTGATTCCTGTATATGCATGGGTGTGAGAGAGTCCTCTTAGCTTTGCATCCCTGAAGAAAACCGACTTTCTCTCTTCCAGCAACCATTAATTGACAATAATCCCTCAGGCAGGCGTAGACTCCATGAACCCTTCCCTCACCCATGATCATATTTCTACTGGCTTTCTCTTGTGCATGCAGTCCTAGCCACAGTTTATTTGTGTAATTGCACTGTCATGTCCAGCAATTGTTGTTTTGCCGCAGATGCTCACTTTCTCTGGCTCTTGGAATCGTTCCATCTCCTCTTCAGCGATGATCACTTAGCCTTGGGGGCAGAGGGTGTGACATAAATGTCCCAGGTAGAGATGAGCACTCCAAAATCTTTTCTTCTTTTCAGCAGTTGTGAGTTTACGTATTAACTGCGACCCACTACAGAAAGAAGCTTTTATGCTGATGGCTGATAGATGCACTGATATAATACAGGATAATAAGAACGGAGGGGCAGCTGAATGATAGTACTATGTTCTCCACTATGGCCTATCATCCAGTCAGCTACAGGTTTTTGGCACAGATAATAGTACCAGATATAGATTACAGCTTGAGAACTGAGCTTTCAACCCAACCATAAAGTGCTTAGCAACTTCCAAAAACGTTTGTGCCTACTGCAGCAGAAGGCATATATTGCTAGGCCAGTCACTACTGGGTTTACAGCCAGGCAAGCTAATGTTGACTTTTGCGTGTCAGTATCATGCATAGAAGCTTCCAGCACCATGAAATGGTGTATGAATAGGAATAAAGCTTCCATAAAGGACCCGGCTCTATTTCTCCATTTCTTATGACTCTGGTATGTGATGCCTTTGGAAATAAAGTTTTACCATTGTGTTCTGGGGGTTGGGGGCGGTGAGCAAGAGTAACAGTAGCAGCCTGCAGTGTTTAGAGGATGTATCTATGGGCTTACCAACAACTCAAAAAGAGATAACTCATTCTTGGTACTGGGATTTTTGATAGCTTGTGGTGTTTGTGGGAGTCATTGTCTCCCCCCACGATTACAGGGTAACTCCATTTAAAGCTCATATAACGATAAAACAACAACAGCAATAATATAGGCATGGAAGCTTCTACAGTAATAGGTTTCATATGGTATTTTTAGAGTCTTTGGTGTTGGTATCCTTTTCTATACTCCCTCTTTTTCCTGACCTCCACATCCCCAACCCATTTAACCTTTCTTATTCTATTGTTCCTCTTTCCTACTTCATAGCACTTACATTTTATCGCCCTTTCCTTGAACCTCACTCTGTCTACTTACTAGCTTCCTGCCTTCTGTGGACACTCCAATTTAAACACTTACATCTAAAGATTCAAAGCAAGCATCCACATATGAAAGAACATGAGGGATTTGACTTTCTGGGTCTGGATTACTTCACTAAGAATAACTATTCCCAGCTCCATCTAACTGCTTACAAATTTCATAGTTTTATTTTCTTTACAGATGAACAATATTCACTTATGTATGTGAACTACATTTTCATTAACCATTCATCTATTGATGGACATCTAGGTTGTTTCCCATTTCCTGGCTATTGTGAATAAAGCAGCAAAGAATATGGTTAAACATGGTTAAATATGGTATATCTATAGAAGGATATAGAGTTCTTTGGGAATATCCCTAGGAACCTCTACAATGATACAACAGTGTCCACATCCCTTTGAGTTCTCTACTATATGAAGTGATGTTCCTCTTTGCACACATCCTAGCCAGAACTTGTCATTTAGTTTATTGATATTAACCATTCTGACTGAAGTAAGGTGAAATCTCCAAATAATTTTAATAAAAATAATTCCAGGATGGCTAAGAATAGTGAAAATATTTAATCATACTTCTCAACCATTTCTATTTAAGAACTCTTTATTCTATTCCCCAATTTAAATTTTTCTTGGTGTTTGTTTATTCACTATTTATTTACTTAGTTATATATTAGAGATACTAACCCATTTTCCAATATATGGCTGAGAAAGATATTTTACCACTCTGTAAGCCGCTTATTCACTTGAATGATGGTGTTCTTGGCTCTACATGCTTTTTTCAGTTTCATCTTGTCCAATTTGTCAGTTGTTTAATTAAAGACTCTGCTACTTGGTCTTGTTCAGAAAATTCTACATTCTCTTCCATTGGATTCAGAGCATTAGATCTTATGCTGATGTCCTTGATCCATTTGAAGTTGAGTTTTGTGCAGGATGAGAGACAAGAATCTACTCATTTGGTACTAAGGAATTTTGGGATTTGCTCATGAGTAGATAATGAAGTACTTATGTTACATTCCTGTTTGAAGAGATTGTATCTTTATTTTTTTTTAAAGAAAAGCCTTTGAACTCCCAAATAATAATATAGCCATAGAAAAGCAAATGTACACTGTACTATAACAGTTAAAAAGGCATTGTTTTATTTGTTTCATGGCTTGGTGGTTTCCAAAATGTGGTTTTGGTTTTTTTCTAAATAAATTATAACATTCATGCTTCATAATAGGTGGCCTTCCAATTAAGGTTAACTTCAAAGCCTCTTACAAACGTAGTCATTAAAGCACCTATCACTTATAGGCAAACAATTTCAGTTTTCACAAACTGCTTTTGGTGGAGAACAAATCTAATGAGAAAATATAAAAATAATTTTTAAATGATGCGTATGATACTTTACCATCTTTAATGAATATGGTTTTCTTTTGCTGCCCTGCATTATTGAAAAACAATTTGTAATTCAAAGCTAATGATATTATGCCAGACTTTAGAAAAATGGTTTAATAGACATTCCTAAAATAAAAGAAGACATAATAGGAAAAAGTGGAAAGGGCAAGAAGAATCATAGAGATGTTAAATACTAACGTATCTTTTAGCATGTATTCTCAGACCAGTGACTTCATTAATCATTTATGATTTTGGTGCTGGTGTTTATTATTATTACTTTGTTGTTATTATTATTGTTACTTTGTATCCCAGTTGTAGCCCCCTTACTCCTTCCTCCCCTATACCTCTCTCCTGGTCCACTGATAGGAGAAGTCCTCCTCCCCTACTCTTCGATCCTAGCTTATCAGAATCCATCAGGATTGCCTGGATCCTCTTTCTCTGTTGACTGACTAGGTTGCCCCACCAAGGAGAAGTGATCAAGGAACAGGCAACTGAGTTCATGTCAGAAATAGGCTCTTCTCCCCTTACTAGGAAACCCAAATGCAGACTGAGATGTCTATGGGCTACATTTGAGCAGGGGGTCTAGGTCTTCTCTATGCATTGTTTTTGGATGATACATTAGTCTCTACAGTGCTCCCCCCCAGCTCAGCCTTTTTTGTTTGTTTTGTTTTGTTGTTCTTCTTGTCTGTCACTTGACCCCTCTGGGTTCTTTTACACTGCCTTCTTTCATAAGACCCTCTGTGCTCTGTCCAGAGTTTGGCTGTGAGTCTCTGCATCTCTTGCTGGATGGAGTCTTTTACAGGACATCTGTGGTAGGCTCCCTTCCTGTTCCCTGTCTTCTCCTGCTTCTCTTGTCTATCCTTTTTTTCCTTTCTGAATGAGAATTACGGATCTTCCCTAGGATTGTCCTTGTTTAGCTTCTTTAGGTCTGTAGATTTTAGTATGTTTATCCTATATTATAGGAGAGGGAATATCCACTTATAAGTGAGTATATACCATATGTGTCTTTCTGTTTCTGGGTTACCTCACTCAAGATGATCTTTTCACCCATTTGTCTGAAAATTTCATGATTTCCTTTTTTTTAATAGCTGAGTAGTATTCCATTGTGTAAAGGTACCACAATTTCTATATCCATTCTTTTGTAGCGGGACATCTAGGCTTCCAGATTCTGGCTATTACAACTAAAGACGCAATGAACATAGTTGAGAAAATGTCCTTGTTGTATGGTTTAGCATCTTTTGAATATATGCCCAGGAGCAGCATAGCTGGGTCTTGAGGTGGCAGTATTCCCAGTTGTCTGAGAAAGCTCCAGATTCCAAAGTGGTTATACAAGTTTACATTCCCACCAGCAAGGGAGGAGGGTTTCCCTTTCTCACATGCTCCTTAGCATGTGTTCACACTTGAGTTTTCTTCTTAGCCATTCCGATGTGTGAGATGAAATTTCAGAGTCATTTTGATTTGCATTTTCCTGATGACTAAGGGCATTTAGCATTCTAAAAAAATGTCTCTCTGCCATTGACATTCCTCTGTTAAGAATTCTCTGTTTAGCTCTGTACCCAATTTTCAAACTGGCTTATTTTGTTTGTTGGTGTTTAATTTTTTGAGTTCTGTATATATTCTGGATAAACTACATCCTCTGTCAGATGTAGGTTTGGTGAAGATCTTTTCCCAGTCTGTAGGCTGTTGTTTTGTTCTGTTGACAGTGTCCTTTGCTTTACAGAAGCTTTTCAGTTTCATGAGATCCCATTTAATGGTTGTTGATCTTAGAGCCTGAGCTCTTAGTGTTCTGTTGAGGAAGTTGACTCCTTTCCAATGAATTCAAGTCTCTTCCTCATTTTTTCTTCTTCTTTTTTAATTCTTTATTAATTACACTTTATTCACTTTGTATCCCCCCTCCCCCGTGGTTCCCTCTCTCCTCCCATCCCAATCCCTCCCTTCCTCCACCCTCCACATGCATACCCCTCCCCAAGTCAACTGATAGGGGAGGTCTTCTTTTCCTTTCTTCTGCTCCTAGTCAATTAGGTCTCATAAGGAGTGGCTGCATTGTCTTCTTCTGTGGCCTGGTAATGCTGCCTCCCCCTCCAGGGGAGGTAATTAAAGAGCAGGCCTATCAGTTCACATCAGAGACAGTCCCTGTTCCTATTACAATGGAACCCACTTGGATACTGAATTGCCATGGGCTACATGTGCAGGGGTCTTAGGTTATCTCCATGCATAGTCCTTGGTTGGAGTATCAGTCTCAGGAAAGACCCCTAGGCTCAGATTTTTGGTTCTGTTGCTCTCCTTGTGGAGTTCCTGTCCTCTCCAGATCTCACTGTTTCCCACTTCTTTCATAAGATTCCCTACACTCTGCCCAAAGGTTGCCCCTAATTCTTAGCATCTGAATTGATAGTCTGCAGGGCAGAGCCTTTCAGAGGTCCTCTGTGTCAGGCTCCTGACTTGTTCCCATTTTTTTCTTCTAACAGATTTATTGTGTTTTATTTTATTTTGAGGTCTTTACTCTACTTGGACTTTACTTTTGTGCAGCTTAATAAATATGGATCTGTCTGCATTTTCTACAGGTAGACATCCAGTTAGCACCATTTGTTGAAGATACTATCTTTTTTCCATTGGTTTTGGTTTCTTTGTCAAAAATTGTTTCAATAGGTGTGTGGGTTTATTCCTGGGTCTTTGATTCGATTCTATTGATCCACCAGTTTGTTTCTGTCCAGTACCATGCAGGGATTATTACTGTTGCTCTATAGTACAGCTTGAGATCAGGGATGAAGATACCTTCAGAAGTTCTTTTATTGTACTGGATGGTTTTAGCTACTCTGGGTTTCTTGTTTTTCCATATGAAGTTGAGAATTGTTCTTTCAAAGTCTGTGAAAAGATCTTTTGGTATTTTGATGGGGATTGCATTGAATCTGTAGATTGCTTTTGGTAAGATGGCATTTTTACTATATTAATCCTGCTGAGCCATGAACATGGGAGAGCTTTCCATCTTCTGATATCTTCTTCAATTTTTTTCTTCAGATACTTGAAGTTTGTTTTCATACAATTCTTTGACTTGCTTAGTTAGAGTTATACCAAGGTACTTTATGTCCTTTGTGGCTATTGTGAAGGGTGTTACTTCCCTAATTTCTTTTTTTTTTCTGTTAGATATTTTGCTTATATCTCCATATACGTATGGTTTAAATTCTTTAGATTGCTGTTTGTTTATGTGTTTATTTTAACTCACATTTTTCTTCTTTTCCTCTTCCCCTTCCTTCTTCTCCTGCTTCCCCTCCCTCTTCTCACTCTCCTCCCTCTCCTCTCCTCTCCTCTCCTCTCCTCTCCTCTCCTCTCCTCTCCTCTCCTCTCCTCTCCTCTCCTCTCCTTACCTCTTCTCCCCTCCCTTTCCTCTCCCTCCCCTTCCCTCCTCTCCTTTTCTCGCCTATTGCCTCCCCTCCATTTATCTCTTTTCTTTTTTTTAAATTTAATTTAATTTTATTAATTATCTTTATTCACTTTGTATCCCCCATAAACCCCTCTCTCCTCCCCTCCCAATCTCACCCTCCTCTTCCCTTTCTTCACGAATGCCCCTCCCCAAGTCCACTGATAGGGGAGGTCCTACTCTCCTTTCTGATCTTACTCTATCAGATCACATCAGGAGTGGCTGCATTGTCATCTTCTGTGGCCTGGTAAGGCTGCTCCCCCCTCAGGGGGAGGTGATCAAAGAGCAGGCCAATCAGATTATGTCAGAGGCAGTCCCTCTTCCCATTACTATGTAACCCTCTTGGACACTAATGTGCCATGTGCAACATCTGTGCAGGGGTTCTAGGTTATCTCCATGCATGGTACTTGGTTGCAGTATGAGTCTCTGGGAAGACCCTTGTGTTCAAATTTTCTGGTTCTGTTGCTCTCCTTGTGGGGTTCCTGTCCTCTCCAGATCTTACTGTTTCCCACTTCTTACATAAGATTCCATGCACTCTGTCCAACAGTTGGCCATAAGTCTCAGCATCTGCTATGATAGTCTGCAGGGCAGAGCCTTTCAGAGGGCCTCTGTGGCAGGTTTCTAGGTTGTTTCCTGTTTTCTTCCTCTTCGGGATGGGGATTGAGCATTTTAGTCAGGGTCCTCTCTCTTGATTAGTTTCTTTAGATGTACAGATTTTAGCGGGTTTGTCCTATGTTGTATGTCTATATGAGTGAGTATATACCCTGTGTGTCTTTCTGCTTCTGGGACAGCTCACTCAGGATGATCCTTTCCAGGTCCCAACATTTACCTGCAAAGTTCATGATTTCCTTATTTTTCATTGCTGAGGAATATTCCACTGTGTAGATGTACCACAATTTCTGCATCCATTCTTCAGTTGAGGGGCATCTGGGCTGTTTCCAGCCTCTGGCTATTACAAATAAAGCTGCTACAAACATGGTTGAGCAAATGTCCTTATAGTGTACTTGAGCCTCCTGTGGATATATGCCTAGGAGTGGTATGCCTGGATCTTGAGAAAGCGCTATTCCTAGTTGTCTGAGAATCTACATGTAGAAAAATGCAAATAGATCCATACTTATCACCCTGCACAAAACTAAAGTCCAAGTGGATAAAATACCTCAACATAAAACCAGACACATTAAATTGGTTAGAAGAAAATTGGGGGAAACCCTAGAACTCATAGGTACAGGAGACTATTTCCTGAACAGAACACCAACTGCACAGGCTCTAAGAGCAACAATCAATAAATGGGACCTCATGAAACTGAAAAGCTTCTGTAAAGCAAAGGACACTGTCATCAAAACAAAATGACTGCCTACAGATTGGGAAAGAATCTTCACCAACCCTTTATCTGACAGAGGACTAATATCCAGTATATATAAAGAACAAAAAAGCTGAAAAGTAGCAAACCAAGTAATCCTATTAAAAAAAATGGGGAACAGAGCTAAACAGAGAACTCTCTGTAGAGGAATATCGAATGGCAGAGAAACACTTAAAGAAATGCTCAACATCATTAGCCATCAGAGAGATGCAAATCAAAACGACCCTGAGATTTCACCTTACACCCATCAGAATGGCCAAGATGAAAAACGCAAGTGACAACACGTGCTGTTAGAGCCTGTGCTGTTGTGAAGAAAGAGGAACCCTCCTCCACTGCTGGTGGGAATGTAACCTTGTGCAACCACTCTGGAAATCAATCTGGAGCTTTCTCAGACAACTAGGAAGAGCGCTTCCCTAATTTCTTTCTCAGCCCATTTATCCTTGGTGTACAGGAGGGTGGCTGAGTTTTTTGGGTTAATTTTGTATTCAGCCACTTTGCTGAAGGTGTTTATCAGCTAAAGAAATTCTCTAGTAGAATTTTTGATATCCCTAATGTATACTATCATATCATCTGTGAATAGTGATACTTTTACTTCTTCCTTTTCGATTTGTATCTCCTTTATCTTTGTTAATTGTCTTATTGATCTAGCTAAGACTTCCAGTATTATGTTGAAGAGGTACAGAGAGAGTGGGCAGCCTTTTTGTGGCCCTGATTTAAGTAAGATTGATTTAAGTTTGATGTTAATTTTAGGCTTGCTCTAAATTTCCCTTACTATATTTAGGTATGTGCCTTGTATCCCTGTTCTGTCTTAGACTTTAAACATAAATGTGTTTTGGATTTTGCCAAATGCTTTTTCAGAATCTAAGGATATGATCATGTGATTTTTTCTTTCAGTTTGTTTATATGGTAGATTACATTGATGGATTTTCGTATCTTTTTATTTATTTATGTTTTTATTAATTACACTTATTTACTTTGTATTCCCCCATAAGCCCCTCCCTCCTCCCCTTCTAATTCCACCTTCTCTCCCCCTTCTTTTTTTAACTTTTTTTATTTTTATTAATTACACTTTATTCATTTTGTATCCCCCCATAAGCCCCTCCCTCCTCCCCTCCCGATCCCACCCTCCCTCCCCTTTCTGCATGCATGCCACTCCCCAAGTCCACTGATAGGGGAGGTTCTCCTCTCCTTTCTGATCTTAGTCTATCAGTTCTCATCAAAATTGGCTGCATTGTCCTCTACCTTGGCCTGGCAAGGCTGCTCCACCCTCTGGGGGAGGTGATCAAAGAGCAGGCCAATCAGATTATGTCAGAGGCAGTCCCTCTTCCCATTACTATGTAACCCACTTGGACACTGAACTGCCATGGGCTACATCTGTGCAGGAGTTCTAGGTTATCTCCACCAATAGTTCTTGGTTGGAGTATGAGTCTCTGGGAAGTTCCCTGTGTTCAAATTATCTTGTTCTGTTGCTCTGCTTGTGGAGTTCCTGTCCCCTCCAGCTCTTACTATTTCCCACTTCTTACATAAAATTCCATTCACTCTGCCCATCAGTTGGCCATCAGGCTCAGCATCTGCTTTGACAGTCTATACTGCAGAGGCTTTCAGAGGCCCTCTGTGGCAGGTTTCAAGGTAGTTTCCTGTTTTCTTCTGGCTTTCAGAGGCCCTCTGTAGCAGGTTCTGAGGTTGTTTCCTATTTTCTTTTTCTTCTGATGTCCATCCTCTTTGCCTTTCAGGATGGGGATTGAACATTTTAGTTAGGGTCCTTTCTTTTGCTTAGTTTGTTTAGATGTACAGATTTTAGTGGGTTTATTCTATATTGTATGTTTATATGAGTGAGTATATACCCCGTGTGTATTTTTGCTTCTGGGACAACTCACTCAGGATGATCCTTTCCAGGTCCCAACATTTACCTGCAAATTTCATGATTTCCTTATTTTTCATTGCTGAGTAATACTCCATTGTACAGATGTACCACAGTTTCTGCATCCATTCTTCAGTTGAGGGGAATCTGGGTTGTTTCCAGCTTCTGGCTATTACAAATAAAGCTGCTACAAACATGGTTGAGCAAATGTCCTGTTTGTGTACTTGAGCCTCTTTTGGGTATATGCCTAGGAGTGGTATGGCTGGATCTTGAGGAAGCACTATTCCTAGTTGTCTGAGAAAGCACCAGATTGATTTCCAGAGTGGTTGTACAAGTTTACATTCCCACCAGCAGTGGAGAAGGGTTCCCCTTTCTCCACAACCTCTCCAGCATGTGTTGTCCCTTGAGTTTTCATCTTGGCCATTCTGATGGGTGTAAGGTGAAATCTCAGGGTTGTTTTGATTTGCATTTCCCTAATGGCTAATGAGGTTGAGCATTTCTTTAAGTGCTTCTCTGCCATTCGATATTCCTCTACAGAGAATTCTCTCTTTAGCTCTGTTCCCCATTTTTTAAGTGGATTACTTGGTTTGTTGCTTTTCAGCTTGTTTAGTTCTTTATATATATTGGATATGAGTCCTCTGTCAGATAAAGGGTTGGTGATGATTCTTTCCCAATCTGTAGGCAGTCACTTTGTTTTGATGACGGTGTCCTTTGCTTTACAGAAGCTTTTCAATTTCATGAGGTCCCATTTATTGATTGTTGCTCTTAGAGCCTGTGCTGTTGGTGTTCTGTTCAGGAAGTTTTCTCCTGTACCAATGAGTTCTAGGGTATTCCCCACTTTTTTTTCTGGCTGATTTAATGTGTCTGGATTTATGTTGAGGTCTTTGATCCACTTGGACTTCAGTTTTGTGCAGGGTGATAAGTATGGATCTATTTTCCTTTTTTTACGTGTAGACATCCAGTTGGACCAGCACCATTTGTTGAAGATGCTATCTTTTTTCCATTGTATGGTTTTGGCATCTTTGTCAAAATCAGGTGTCCGTAAGTGTGTGGGTTTATTTCTGGGTCTTCTGTTCAATTCCATTGATCCACCATTCTGTTTGTATGCCAGTACCATGCAGTTTTTATAACTGTTGCTCTATAGTACAGCTTGAGATCAGGGATGGAGATACCTCCAGAAGATCTTTTATTGTAGAGGATTGTTTTAGCAATTCTCGGCTTCTTGTTATTCCATACGAAGTTGAGAATTTTTCTTTCCAGGTCTGTAAAGAATTGTGTTGGCAATTTGATGGGAATTGCATTAAATCTGTCGATTGCTTTTGGTAAGATGGCCACTTTTACTATGTTAATCCTGCCAAGCCATGAGCATGGGAGATCTTTCCATCTTCTCATATCTTCCTCTAATTCTTTCTTCAGAGACTTGAAATTTTTTTCATACAAGTCTTTGACTTGCTTGGTTAGGGTTACACCAAGGTACTTTATGTCATTTGTGGCTATTGTGAATGGTGTTGTTTCTCTAATTTCTTTCTCAGCCCTTTTGTCTTTTGTATACAGGAGTGCTACTGATTTTTTTGAGTTAATTTTGTATCTGGCCACTTTGCTGAAGGTGTTTATCAGCTGTAGGAGTTCCCTGGTAGAGTTTTTGGGGTCACTCATGTATACTATCATATCATCTGCAAATAGTAATAATTTGACTTCTTCCTTTCCCATCTGTATCCCCTTGATCTCCTTCAACTGTCTTATTGCTTTAGCAAGGACTTCCAGCACTATGTTGAAGAGATATGGAGAGAGTGGGCAGCCTTGTCTTGTCCCTGATTTCAATGGGATTGCTTTAAGTTTCTCTCTGTTCAGTTTGATGTTGGCTATAGGCTTGCTGTATATCACCTTTACTATGTTTAAATATGTGCCTTGTATCCCTGATCTCTCCAATACTTTAAACATGAATGGATGTTGGATTTTGTCAAATGCTCTTTCAGCATCTAGGGAGATTATCATGTGGTGTTTTTCTTTCAGTTTGTTAATATGGTGGATCACATTGATGGATTTCTGTATATTGAACCACCCCTGCATACCTGGGATGAAGCCTACTTGGTCATAGTGGATAATATCTTTGATGTGTTCTTGGATCCGGTTTGCAAGTATTTTGTTAAGTATTTTTGCATCAATGTTCATAAGGGAGATTGGCCTGAAATTCTGTTTCTTTGTTGAGTCTTTGTGAGGTTTAGGTACCAAGGTGACTGTGGCTTCATAGAATGAGTTTGGTAATGTTCCTCCTGTTTCTATTTTGTGGAATAGTTTGAAGAGAATTGGAGTTAGCTCTTCTTTGAAGGTCTGGTAGAATTCTGCGCTGAAGCCATCTGGTCCTGGGCTTTTTTTGGATGGGAGACTTTTGATGACTCCTTCTATTTCTTTGGGGGATATAGGACTAATTAATTGATTTACCTGGTCCTGATTCAGCTTTGGTAAGTCAAATAGATCAAGAAAATTGTCCATTTCATTTAGATTTTCAAATTTTGTTGAGTATAGACTTTTGAAGTAAGTCCTAATGATTGTTTGGATTTCCTCAGTGTCTGTAGTTATGTCCCCCTATTCATTTCTGATTTTGTTGATTTGGGTGGTGTCTCTCTGCCTTTTAGTTAGCTTGGCTAAGGGTTTGTCGATCTTGTTGATTTTCTCAAAGAACCAGCTCTTGGTTTCATTGATTCTTTGAATTGTTTTATTTGTTTCTAACTGATTGATTTCAGCCCTGGGTTTGAGTATTTCCAGCCGTCTACTCCTTTTTGGTGTGTCTGCTTCTTCTTTTTCTAGGGTTTTTAAGTGGGCCATAAAGTTGCTTGAATGAGCTGTCTCGAATTTCTTCTTGAAGGCACTTAGTGCTATGAACTTTCCTCTTAGCACTGCTTTCATTGTGTCCCACAAGTTTGGGTATGTTGTGTCTTCATTTTCATTGAGTTCAAGGAAGACTTTAATTTCTTTATTTCTTCCTTGACCCAGCTGTCATTTAGTAACAAGTTGTTCAGTTTCCATGTGTGTGTAGGCTTTTTGCTATTTCTGTTGTTATTGAGGTCCAGCTTTATTCCATGGTGATCAGATAAGATATAAGGGATTATTTCAATCTTCTTGTATCTGTTGGGGCTTGCTTTGTGACCAACTATATGGTCTATTTTGGAGAAGGTTCCATGAGGTGCTGAGAAGAAAGTAAATTTTTTTTTGTGTTTGGGTGTAAAGTTCTGTAAATGTCTGTGAGGTCCATTTGATTCATGACCTCTGTCAGAGTTATTGTTTCTTTGTTTAATTTCTGTTTTGTTGACCTGTCCTTTGTTGAGAGTGGGGTGTTGAAGTCTCCCACTATTAATGTGTGGGAATCTATATGTGGTTTAAATTTTATCAATGTTTCTTTTACAAATGTGGGTGCTCTTGTATTTGGGGCATAGATGTTCAGGATTGTGATGTCTTCCTGGTGGAATTTTCCCTTGATGAGTATGAAGTGTCCTTCCTCATCTCTTTTTATTAATTTTGGTTGAAAGTCTATTTTATCAGATATTAGAATGGCTACTCCTGCTTGTTTCTTGTGTCCATTTGCTTGGAAATTTGTCTTCCAACCTTTTACCCTCAGGTAATGTCTATGTTTGTGCCTCAGGTGTGTTTCTTGTATGCAACAGATTGGTGGGTTTTGTTTACATATCCATTCTGTTAATGTGTGTCTTTTTAATAGAGAGTTGAGTCCATTGATGTTAAGAGAAATTAATGACCCTTGGCAGTTAGATCCTTTGAATTTGATGTTGGCTGTTGTCATAAGGTTGTGTGCATGGTTGCTTTTTGTTTTACTCTAGTAAGGTTAATTATTTCCTGTGTTTTCTTGACAGAAGCTAGTTTTCTTGGGTTGTATTTTCCCTTCCAGTGTCTTCAGTAATGCTGGATTTGTGTGTAGGTATTGTTGAAATTTGTTTTTGTCATTGAATATCTTGTTTTCTCCGTCTATGAGGACTGAGAGTTTTGCAGGGTATAGTAGCCTGGGCTGACATCTGTGTTCTCTTAGGGTCTCCATGATATCCGTCCAGGCCCTTCTGGCTTTCATAGTTTCTGTTGAAAATTCAGGTGTGATTCTAATGGGTTTGCCATTATATGTTACTTGGCCTTTTTCCCTTGCAGCTTTTAGTATTTTTTCTTTGTTCTGTATACTTACTGTTTTGATGATTATGTGGCGGGAGGATTTTCTTTTCTGGTCAAATTTGTTGGGTGTTCTGTAGGCCTCATGTATCCTTATTGGCTTCTCCTTTAACTTTGGGAAATTTTCTTCAATGATTTTGTTGAAAATATTTTCTGGGCCTTGGAGAAGGGAGTCTTCTTTTTCCTCTATTCCTATTATTCTTAGGTTTTGTCTTTTCATATTGTCTTGGATTTCTTGGACGGTCTGTGTCAGGAATTTTTTGGATTTAACATTTTCTTTGACAGATACATCGATTTCTTCCATTGTATCTTCTACACCTGAGATTCTTTCTTCCATTTCTTGTATTCTGTTGGTTATGCTTACCTCTGTAGTTCCTGTTTTCTTCCCTAAATTCTTCCTCTCCATTATTTCCTCCATTTGTGTTTTCTTTAATTTTTCTAGTTCTATCTTCAGGTCTTGAGTTGTTTTGTTTACTTCCTTCACCTGTCTGCTTGTATTTTCCTCTTTTTCTTTTAGTTCCTTCAACTCTGTCTCTTTTATTTCTTTCAGTGATTTAATTATTTCTTCTCTGAAGGCCACAAGTTGTTTGGCTGCATCTTCCCGTATTTCTTCACGGATGGCCATAATCTGCTTGTCTTTATCTTCCTCCATTTCTTTACGGATAGCCATGATCTGTTTGGTTTTATCTTCCTCTAATTCTTTACGTATTTTATTTGTTTCCTCTATTATCCTCTTCATCAACATAGATTTAAGATCATCTTCTTGATTTTCTATTATGCTTCATTGTCCAGGGCTGTTCGTCCCTTGATGGCTGGGTTCTGGAGATGCCATATTGCTCTGTCTTTTGTTGGTTGAGCTTTTACTCTGACCTCTACCCATTGGGCTGATTTAGGTGTTGGCTGTTAGTTTCTGTGCTTCCTGGAGTCCTGAGGTAGGGAGTATCCCCTTGGCCAGAAGATGATTTTTCCTGAAGGAGTCCTTCTCTGCTTTTTGGTTATGGTCACTGTATGGCCAGTGTTTCTCAGGAATTGCCACTGCTCAGCTCAGGTTTATAGCCCTGAGTATTAGCTGTGATCTATGTTAGGCAGGGGGGGATCTCCTCTTACCCATAGAAGTTCTCAAGACAGCTGCCCCACTGCTGGGTTTCTTGTTATAAATTTAGTGTGCTGCTGCTCACTAAATTTCCATGTACAGTCCTCTTGAAGAACCTGCTGATTCCCTAGCTGTGGGGTTTTCTCCCAACAGGGAAACTCAGTCTGTTATCCTGGGGCGCACAGTTCTGTGAAACACAATCACTTGTGTTTTATGGCCGCGAGTTCTGATTGCTTGTCACTGTGCCCATCCTGCTGTGCTGCTCCTCAGAATGAGAGTCCTCCTGGTGCCGCCATCTTGCCCCACCTCCCTCATTTTTTATTTTTCAAAGCCAGGAGCTCTTGTATTTGAGGCATAGGTGTTCAGGATTGTGATATCATCTTGGGGCGATTTTTCCTTTGATGAGAATGAAGTGACCCTCCCCATGTGTTTTGATTAATTTTGGTTGAAAGTTTATTTTATTAGATTCGGATGGCTACTCCAGCTTGCTCGTTGGTTTGTTTGCTTGGAAAACCATCTTCCCACCCTTTATTTTGAAGCATTGTCTATCTTTGTTTCAGAAATGTGTTTCTTGAATGCAGCAAAATATTGGATCCTGTTTCTGCAACCATTCTGTTAGCCTTTGTCTTTTCATTGGAGAGTTGAGTCCATAGATGTTGATAGATATTAGTGACCAAAGATTGTAAGTTCCTTTTAGTGTGGATTTGGCTGTGATTGTGTGTTTGTGTGCTTGTTTTCTTTTGCTTTTTTGTTGTGAAGGTATTTTTATCCTTTGTTTTTTTTTTTGGGGGTGGGTGTAGCTGATCTTGTTGGGTTTGAGTTTTTCTTCTAGTGTCTTCTATAGGGCTGGGTTGCTGTGTATGCATTGTTTAAATTCAATTATGTCATGGAAAATTTCATTTTCTCCATCTATATTTATTGAAAGTCTGAGTTGGCATCTGTTTTCTCTTAGTGTCTGCATGATATCCTCCCAGGCCCTTCTGGCTTTCATAGTCTCTGTTGACAATTCTGGTGTGGTTCTGATAAACCTATCAGAACCTTTATATGTTAATTGGCCTTTTTCTGTTGCCACACACACACACACAAACACACACGCATATATGTGTTTTTTTGTTCTGTAGATTTAGTGTTTTGATTATTATGTGGCGGGAGGAATTTCATTTCTTGTCTAGTCTATCTGGTGTTCTGTAGGCCTCTTGTATGTTTAAGGACATCTTTTTCTTAAGGTTGGGGAAATTTTCTTCTCTGATTTTTCTTGAAAATATTTTCTGGACCTTGAAGCCTGTGATCTTTTTTTTTCTTCTCTTCCTATTATTCTTAGGTTTCATCTTTTCATGGTATCTTTGATTGCTTGGATATTTTAGGTCAAGGACTTTTCTGTTTTCTTTGAGTGATGTATCAGTTTTTTAATTGTATTTTCAGTGCCTGAGATTCTTTTCTCAATCTCTTATATTCTGTTGGTTCTGCTTACTTCTGTGGTTCCTAATGTCTTCTCTAAGTTCTCCTTTTCCAGCGTTTCTTGGTTTGTGTATTCTTTATTGATTGTAATTTTGCCTTCATGTCTTGAACTATTTTTTTTTTTCACTTGTTATGTGGATTCTTCTCTGTCCATGATGGCCTCTATTTGTTTGTTCATTTCCTCCTTATGTCCCTCTAATGACTGCAGAATCATTGACTTAAGATCATTTTCCCGTGTTTCTGCAGCATTAGAATATCCACTGATCTTGGGAATTCTTGTGAAGCCATGATTTCTTATCTATCTATCTATCTATCTATCTATCTATCTATCTATCTATCTATCCTTATGCAGGCCTTTAGCCATGTGGTTGTAGTAACGCTGACTGTGTTTTCCTGGAGTCTGTACTGCAGACTGGGTCCACCTCTTTCTGGAGTCTAGAATAATCTATAGGAAGATGAGAGATGTACAGGGCCTTAAGAGTGGGTGCTGGAGTTTCAGATACAGCTGAGGAAGGGAGGGCACTCTGCTGAGTTCACTGTCTCTTTGTGCTCACTGTTTGTGACCCAGGTATGCCAGGCAGCTGGGATGAAGGCAGAAAGATCTCCAAGCCTACAGGTGCTCCTGTGCCCCACAGGCTTCCTTGAGATGGTGGAAAATGGGACTTGGGTCATGTGCCTAGCTCAGCTCCTCACTGTCTGTACTGGGTTCTCTATTTCTGACTCAGGTGGGCCACACGGCTGGGGAGCAGCCAGAAAGATCTCTGAGCCTAGAGCTGCTCTAGTGCCCCCCAAGCCTCCTTGAGATGGAGGACAATGGAGCTTTGGTTCCTCGTCCAACTCACCTCTGCTGGATTCATTGTTTCTGCTGGCTCACTGTTTGTGACCCAGGTAGGCCAGGCAGCTGGGCCACAGGTGGGAAAATCTCCAAGCATGTCTCGTGTGTTGTGTTCAATATGGGTTTCAGTCATGGATTTTTCACATCTGAAAGAATAAGAAATCTAATCAGCATTTTTGTCATATCTACTTTCAATACACATCACTAACAAACCCACTCTGTCTTATATCTTTTACTGTTATCCAAAATTTAATGAGTTCTTAGTATGTCCATGCATGATGTTTAATTTTATCATGTCAGTAAATATTCTCAGTGATTCTGTATGGTTGATAGTATATTTCATTTGAGAAAGGAAATTAATACTCAGAATAATGATGTGAAAGCCTAAGGCCAAACAGTTAATGGCAATGCTATGGTTTGAATGTAGCTCTTACAGATTCATTTCAAATATTCATATTCATTGTAACATATTGAAAACTTTGACCACAAATATTACAAATATGTAGACTCTTCTCTATGCCTGGATTTCAGTCATTGTTTTCTTTGTTAAGGGATAATAATAATGTTCAATAAGATAAAACAAAACTATTGTATTGTATTGGAATTGGAAAAAAAAACAAACAACCAAACAAACAAAAAAAAAGCCAACAGAAAGAAAAGAGCCCAAGAGAAGGTATAAGACTGAGAGACTCACTCATTCTCACACTCAGAAATCCTACAAAAGCACTAAACTAGAAGCCACAATATTTATGCAAAGGGCCTTGTGAAGACTCACGCAGGCAGTGTCTACTGCTTCAGTCTCTGTGAGTTTATATGAGCTCTGTGAGTTCAGTTGAGTTAGAGAGAATTGTTCTCTTGGTGCTTCCAAAACTTCTGGCTCTTAAACTTTGTCTCCTCTTTCATGATATTCTCTGAAGTCTGAAGAGAGGGATTTGATAGAGACGTTTCATTTAGGGATGAGAGTTCTAAGGCCTCTCACTCTCTGCATAATGTCTGCCTATGAGTGTCTTTATTTGTTCCCATCTGCTGTAAAAGGAAGCTTCCTCATGATGGCTGAGCCAGGCACTGATCTATGAGTACAGCAGATTGCTGTTAGAAATATATATATATACACTTACATATATATACATATATATATTTATATTTACATATATATTTACACATATATATGTATATGTATATATGTGTGTATATACATACATGTATATAATCAGTATGCATATATATATACATATATATGTATCCTGAATATATATTATACATATTTATTGTATTATATAAATATAATACAATATATATTATATTTATATATATAAATATATATTTATATTATATATATACAATATATATAGTAATATATATATGTACATATATATATTCAGTAGTATTTTTTGTTTCACCCTAGGTCCCTGGACTATCTATAACCTGGTTCTTGGTCACTCAAGAAGTATTGGGTATGACTTTCATCTCCTTGGGTGGCCCTTAAGTCAAATTAAATATTGGTTGGTTGTTCTCACAAATTTTGTGCCACCATTGCTCTTGCATATCTTGCAGGAAGGACACCACTGTGGACTAAAGGATTTGTGTCTCTTTGGGTGTTTATGTTTCTTTTTTGGTATCATGTGGAGTACCTTCCCATATAGAATACACTTGATCCCATACCAAAGATGCTAGAACAAAGGAGTGCTGTGTAGACAGCAGCTCAACTTCTCCATGCTCAATAAGTTCTGTGGGTGCCATCTTCAGCAATGGGGACTTCCTGTCCGTTGGTGCAGAACAACTTCTAGTCTTGGTAATAGTCTGAGTTTCTGGCGGATTTCAATGGGACCCACTTGACCAACAACTCAATTAGACATAACCATCCTGGTACAGGAAGCTTTATTTGGTGACAAGAGATGACCAGCTGGGAATCTTTTTTCCACATTGTTTGGCAATTTCATTTAGATTGCCTTCATATATGTTTGTACCATGTTAGGTCCCCATACTGGTTTGCAAAGGTCCCTTAATTTTAATTTCCCTCTTTTCTTCTTTTCCCAACATGGTCCTCCCATTCCAGCTATGTCCCAGATATATCATTCTGTTCTATTTCCTTTTCCTAATGAGTTCTATCTTTCCTCCATTGTTTCCTTTATCTTATGGAAACCTTGTTTTTTTCAGACTTCTATTCACTTCTCCTTCTCGAAACAGGTAAGACCTTTCTTGGAATAGATACAGATATTCCAAACCATGAAGTAGGTATTCTTTTTTTTTTTTTTTTTTTAACATGTCACTGACCAATATCTTCATTTGCTACAGGCCTCTACTTCTGGATTTGTGGCATCTTTTCATGAATTTTTTTTCTCTTTCTTTCTGGTCAGGATTAGGACTATCTAATATATAGAAACCCTCTTTGTTATCACAGTTATATAACAGTTAAATTACAAGGGAGAAAGATAAAAGTATCATGTTTCTTGTGAATACAGTCAAGTACTAGAGAATGTAACTAGTATCTCTATGAAGACTATCCTTCAATAATGAAAGTTAGAATTAAACAAACATCAAATCATTTCATATAACTCTGTCTGCCATGAACCGCAGTCCCACAAGGCCAGAGTTTAGTATATGATTCCCACAGGAAAACTGAACATAGAAGGGAAAATGGGAAGACTAAGGAGCTAAATTTTCCTTATGGAGCTTATCCTTTCTTCTCCTTACCTGTAATGTAACGACACAGTTCAGAGTAAGAGGTGAGAGACTCCAAGGACACAGTCAATAAAACTAATACCCTGGGAAGAAGCCCTCTCCTGATGCACACTTACATATTGCTAAAATGATAATAAGATTAAATCGGGTAGTGAGCCAAATAAAAGATGTGCATATCACCATTGCACAAAGAAATACATTGCAAATTTAGTATGGATATGGCCAATTGCAAGGGCAAAAGATGATTCAAAAGTGAAAAATGAGGCTGGGCACGGTAGTGATCACCTTTAATGCCTGAGATTGAGAGACAGAAGCAGGTGAAACCCTGCGAAGGCTAGTCTTGTTTACACAATAAGTTCTCAGCTAGCCAGGGCTACAGTGAGACCCCATTTCAAACAAACAAACAAACAAACAAACAAACAAAAAACAAGCAACAAACAAAACAAAAGAAAACAGCAAAACAATAAAAATGAGTTTTCCTTATTCCAGAGTTCTTTTTTTTTTAGAGATACACAAAAGCAGTCAGTAAAGTTTCTTACTCTATGTCTATTACCTATTTACAGTTTTTATTAGTATTTTCTGAAGATGTGTAATCTGCTCTAAATATCTCAGAGCAGGAAATATTAAAAATGATTCCTTAGGTGCTTTGGTTAAATATTTGAAAGACAGTAGCTCTATGACTTGTCCTAAACTGCTCAACAGAGCACACATTTTAAGGGCAAAACACTACACACACACACACACACACACACACA
Organism: Psammomys obesus; assembly: GCF_907164565.1. Classification (NCBI taxonomy): domain Eukaryota; kingdom Metazoa; phylum Chordata; class Mammalia; order Rodentia; family Muridae; genus Psammomys; species Psammomys obesus. The sequence goes on from NW_026596034.1 coordinate 12,675,237, forward strand.
CACACACACACACACACAGGATCTGTTTCTTTCGTCAGTTGCTTATGATTGTGAAAAGAGCTGTAGAAAATTGAAGAATAAGAGATCAGACCTCTTCTTTTGTTGTAGGAGAAAGATAAAAAAAAGTCAAGAGGGGAATAATAGCTGAAAGTTGAGATTTGGCAGACAGTACAATATGATCTGGTTTTCAATCAGTCTCCAAATGGAGAATTTAAAGACCTCCACCTGACATCAAATAGAAATGACCCCTTGGTCATGTAGTCAGTGTTCCCATGCTCAGAATGCCTTGCAATAAAAGATTTTTTTTTTTTTTTTGCCATTTTCATCCTTCATAATGCCCCCGATTCCTGCTATTGCTTTCAGTCAAAGCCAGTATAGCTCAATGAAACAAGGATATGTAGTCGAAAGAATGTTGGAATAAGACAGAATATTTTTGAATATGAATACCTGCATTTCTTATTCTTCAAAGAGTGAAACAAATACCTGTAAGCATTCAGTTAATATGTTTTTTATGAAAATACTACTTGGAATGACGATGTGTGTGTGTGGAAGTTTTCATCCATCTAGGTATTTCATGAAGGCAGATGCATGCCTCTTTCTGTGACATCATATAAAGAGTCCACTGGGTTTCAATTGAGTTTATTAGACCATAAAAAATGAGGAGTAAATATAAGAATGTGTAAGGAGCCCAAATCAAATACAATGTTCTTGTTTCCTGTATTATTTTCATACAGTTTTTGTTTCATTGTTTTAGCAGGAGATGTTTCTCTGTAGGAAAAGGGGAGAGGAGTTTGAAGGAACAGGGAACAAGTCCTACTTTTCTAATTTTTCATTCATATACCTCTGTATATAAAGATCTGGTCAGCCTTACCTTATCCAGAGCTTGAGAAGTCTTGGGTGGACTCAGCATTACTTGGGGAATGAAGAATACTGCCTCTTTTACCAAACTAATTCATCTTTTTAGACCAATAGGTATGTCACGATTATTATCTCCTCCTGCTTATAAAAACCTTTGTTAATCAACAATATTTTCATGTAAAAAATGATTCCCTGGAAAGCTTATTTTTTTCTCTTTTACTAACTGCTAACCCATGGAGTTTTATTAAAGGGGATATAGACTCATTTTGGAATTATTGGAGCTGAAGCATAGTCTACATACTTCAGTGACCATGAGGAGATGGCTTTACTTTTTCATATTAAGTATTTGTGTGTGTGTGTGTGTGTGTGTGCCACATGTGGGAAGGTGTCCATGGAGCTGGAATCAGAGTTGGTCACGAGCCACTGCATGTGGATACTGGGGACCAAGGTGCAGTCCCTGGAAGAACAAGTGTTGGTAGTTGCTGAGTCATTTACTCTATTCCAGTTGTATTTTGTAGCAATTCTGCCTACCCTATACTGTTGTCAAAATGAGATGTCACACATCATCACTCTCCAGAATGGTAAATTAAAAAATTCAGTGAATTTTGGCATTGTTTTTATGATTTGAAGCTTGGACAGAGTGACTTGGTCAAGATCTCAAAATTAATTGATAGATAATAGGGATTTACCATCCAGGCCATTTGGCTTCAACTTCTACTAGGACGCCTTTCCAGATAAACAAATTATCCAACATTTTGACACTGTAATTGTGGAGTACACTAATAGTGATCTATCGAAAGTGGGACTCCTTTCTCCTCATTGATCTCTTACATGTCTCAAGCTTGAAGAAGTTAAAGCTGTGTTCTTTGGTGTTAATGATGTCATTGGCTTTGCAGAGGCAGGTCAGTTGGGAGAACTTTAGGTCTCTACTCACCGGTGTCTACATGAGTGGACGAGGCAGAGAATAGCAGACATCATGACTGCTTTTCCAGAGAATGGCTTCACACAGAGCTTCTTATCTGCAACAGAGAAACTAACATCTCCATTTATAGAAGCATAAATTCAAGGAAGTTGTGGCTGAGTATGGTGCTGAAGAACACACGCTAGTAAATACTGGAGGTCTTGTCATCAGGAGGAAGAGTCCATCACTACAATTCTTTTTTCTTATTTGTTTATCTTTATTATTTTTGTACAATGTAGTTTGAACCTACTCTTTCATCTTCCTCAACCACTTCTAGATTCTCCCACTCTTCCTGCTCACCCAACTTAATATTCTCTCTCAAATAATAGAACCAAAACCAAAGTCTTCAAAACTCCCAAATCAAAACAAATAAACAGGACAAAAAAAATCCCAAATAAAACAAATAAAAAAGCACACAAATAAAACATGGAGTCTGTTTTGTGCTGGCCAACTACTCCTGACACTGGGCCTGACGTGAACTGTGATTAACACTTGGGAAAACTGATTTTTCCTTTTGTCATCAGGTGTAGATTGAAAATAGCTTCTTGCTTAGGGGTGAGACTGTATCAATTTTGTCTGCTTTGAATCTGTACATATATTGATGGAACTGTAGGGTTTGCTAACTGAGTTGTGTATGTATTAGTACTATCTGCTAATTTCTCATGTTCTTTCAATGCTATCCAGTGATATCCAAGTGTCAGACCCTTCAGCTCTGTATTGGCATAGTAGAAATGAAATGATAAAAGTGGATACCTTCTGGATGGCAATATTAAATGTTTCTGTTATTTGTCAAGTGTTAGATGGCTTTGATACAAATGAGTGACTAATCATCAATATTTATTCTATGACAGTTATGACAATTGTGAAATTATGTGGTTTCAAGTTTCAGCTACATTAACTAACACATTCTTAATACTGCTAACATCCATTTTAATGCTACTTCTAGCTATTTTTTTTCTTTTTGTTTTGACCTAACAATTATTGCATGCTTCTTTCCCCCTTCAACAGTTTTAGAAATGATCTTTTATCTAATATCCAGGATATGAATTATTAACATATCCATGTGTGTTGCACGGTCTGATTCTGTCTCTAATAACCTTCAATAAACTTGAACACTAATAACCAGAAGAGAAAAAAAATGACATCTCTATACTTGCCTCTAATGAGAAATGCTGGCCTGGGTTTTATCCCACTGGCGAGTAGGCTGGAAAGCAAGCCTGAAGTCACCTTCCTACCTTTCTGCACTTTGTTTTTCTCAGTCATATAAATGGAGATGTCAGATCTGTGTCAGAGGGTTCCCCTCTAAATGCCTCTGAATATCTGTTATAGAGGCTTCTTACATTTCAGTTCAATCCTTTCTTTAGATCACACAGGAAAAAAAAAAGTAAAGAAGTCAAATGCAAGATGAGAATAGTCAATCGACAGGAAAAGTGCTCAGAAACCATGAGGCCAAATCTACCCTAGAAACCCTTTGGTCTTTTAGGCAGGACACAGTTTTGAAGTTCAAGGGCAGAGTCCTTGTGCTAAAAGGTGAATATTTTCAGAGTTAAAAGCAGCATTCTTTCATATGTTTTTTAATGCCCCTCCAAAGCTCCAATCGTCCGGAAAAGGAAGCAAAGGTGCTTTTCTATTCGTCATTTCTCATTCTGTTTTCTTTGTTAGTGAGGTGGAGCCACAGTGGAGGTTAAGAGTGGGCCTTCTTTGAGGTGCCCCTGTAGGGGGAGGGCTTATTGCCAGAGATCAGAGCCCTGACATGGGAACAGCACACATTGCAACATGAAGCCTAAACTGGCCAGTGAGGGACTGGGGTTGTCTGTGCTATTTCCTCAGAACAAAGAATATAGAAATATGGCCAGGGCAGACATAAAATTAAAGACGGATCAAAATTTGCCCTTCTGACAAAATCCTGCTGCTCTGAAAGTCATCATGAGGCTCCACTGAGAGATGACATTATGATTTCTTGCCCTAAGAGTACAATTGAGGCAAAAACTCTGGGAGCAGAAGTTGACCTTACACGCAGGTTTTTTTTTTTTTTTTTAATAAAAACATAAGGACATATCAAATGTCTATTTGATGTTCTCTCTGACCAAATTACTTCTAAGTTAGTGATTACTTGACTTTCTGGACAAAGGGAAAACAGACAGTTAATACAGAAAAGAGACAAAAACCCAAAGGAAAAAAATATAGATAAAGTGTCAAGGTGAATGGGAGGAAATGATTGGGAGATGAAGGTCAGAAATAAAATCTAGCTTAAAAAGTTGCTGTGCAATTAAATTATAAAAATATAATAAGAGAAGTATAAACTTGCTGCATATTTTTGAGTCTAAAACAATACACATGCATCTATCTTTTGGCCCATGCCTATATAGGTAAGTATTCATATTTTTGGCACACATGAAATTCTCTTAATTATTCTGTCTTGGGACTGAAGATATAGGTGGTGACTCAAAGGGAGTACTTTCTGCTATTTTAACTGTTATAATTTTCTATTTGAAAAGTTTGTTTAAATGCCAGAATTTCAAAACAGCAGTTCTAAGTTGCTATCAGAGCACATTAAGAAAGTATAAGACTCCCATCTTCTTTTCTACAGTGGAGACTCACTAAGGATACATACATACATACATACATACATACATACATACATACATACATACATACATGTATGTATGTATGTATGTATGTATGTGTATATATATATATATATATTTTTTAAATTGCAAATTCCCAGCTTCTATCCTTAGCACGATGAACAAATAAAAGGAAGAGAACTGAGTTACTGAGTGGCTTAACCCTTGGTTGATCTCTCTTTCAGGGTTGTACTATATATCTGGGACCCTACCTAGGCAAAGAGCAAAGACAGAAGAAGTGGTTCATTTGTTTACCTCTTGATAAGTCTGGATTAACCTGTAGAGCAGCTAGAATCAAAAGAAAAGAGGGAGGCTTCTGTGATGTAGCTGGATCGGACTCTAGAGAAAAACATAATATTAGCCAAATATCAATCTTTTAAATAAACTGGGTAAGTCATAGATATTACCCAAATAGTCCCCAAAATAGAGTCTAGAAGGGAGAGGTAAGGAATATGATACCTTTAATACTACGAAGGTCACTAATTAATAAAAAAAAAGAGCATTACATAATGAATTGAGAATAATTTCTCCAGAAAAATCCAGGGCTAGTTTGTCTAGTAGATGCTAGTCAAGTTTTTGGCATTTTACATGAGCTCAGTATTAGTGTGTGTTTGCATTTCTTTTAACATAGATGAGGAATTTCAGGGCAGAGTCATCAAACAGATCAAAAGACAATAATTAAAAGTTAATTTTTTTCTTGGAGCCTAGATTAGGGCATGGATTTTATAAGACACTGGAATTGCTTAGCTCCTAAAATTAATTTGTTATGTGAAAAATCTGCATCTCCATCTTGCCACTTCTGTCTAGTGGTCTTTGTGTAAGTAGTTTCTATGTGCTGTATTTTCTGGAAAAAATTCAAGGTAGAAGAAAGATTGCAAAAAGTATATTAGGAGAGCACTTGTGGAGTTCTGAAACAGACAAAAAATGGCCAGGCCACTGTGTAACTGCATTGCACAGGGGTTGAATGGGGGCTGTTCTGACAAGCATAGGCCCTTGACTGTAAGACTCCTATAGCCTCTGTGAAACTGGGAGGAGAGGCTCCTCACTAATTGATATTCTTTTACCTAGACAATGTTTTTGATTTCAACGACATCTGGATTTCTCATTTTCAGTTAGTATATTGAGATCTCTTGGTGATATTTATTTATCATTATTTGAAAAAATATGAATATTCTAGTCTTTGCACAAGATTAAACGATAAATGGATAAATCAAGATTCTGAAAGTGATTGTGAATCAGATACAATATTTTATCTGTAAGAGTGATTTTGACGATTTCACTAGTCTTTGGTTATTCCATGGAATTTTTACATTTCTGAATTTCAGTCTGTAAATATTAGCCCTCAAGAATAATTTTTATTTGCAAATTTTCCCCTTTTGTTGAAAGTAGAGTCTTTTCTCATACAATATGTTCTGAGCACAGTTTCTCCTCCCTCTATTTCTCCCAGCTCCTTCTCACCTTCACTCTTATCTGGGTCCACTCCCTTTCTATCTCTCATCAATAGTGAGCAGGCCTCTAAAGTGATAGCAACAAAATATAACAGAACAAAGTATAATGAGAGAAAACAAACCTATCACATTGAAATTGGACAATGCAAACCAACAGAAGGTAAAGAGTGTAAGAGAAGGCACAAGAATAAGAGAATGAGAATAATGTGCATATATCCACGAGTCCCATAAAAACACTAAACTGAAAGACATGGCATGTGCACAGAAGACCTGGTGCAGACTTGTGCAAGTCCTGTGCTTGCAGCTTCAGTCTCTGTGAGTTCATGTGAGCTTTCTTCCGCTGAGGTAGAGAGACTCTTTCTGATGTTCCATCCCCTATACTCTTTCTGCCTCCTTTTCTTTAATGTTTCCTGAGGAGAAGCATTTGATGAAGACATCCCATTTAGAGTTGTTTGTTCCAAGGTCTTTCTCTCCATGTAATGTCTGGCTGTAGGTGTCTGTATTTCTTCCAATCTGCTATAGGAGGAAGCCTCTCTGATGATAGCTTATTAGGACACTGATCTGTCAGTATAGAAGAATATGATCAGGAATGATTTTAATCACTACTTTTAATTTTTTTTTAAAGATTACTAGTATTTTTTTTTTTTAAGATCAGTAGATCTAGGTTTCCCTAGATCCCTGCACTATGTAGTCTCTGGTTGTTGGTCACTCAAGCAGTGTCAGGTTTGGGTTCTTTCTTATGTGAAATCAGACATTGGTTGGTATTGATTGGTTATTCCTAAAAAAATTGTTCCACCCCTGTGCTAGCATAAACTTGAAGGCAGGACACCATTGTATATCAATGTTTTTGTGGTTGGATTGATGTATATGTTTCTCTTTTGATAGCCTGCAGAGTGTCTTACCAAACCAAAGATACTAGGACTTATGGGTGAAGAAGCTTATATGTGGTCATCAGTTTGACCTCTTCATTTTCAATGAGTTTCGTGGGGGTTGTCTTCAGCAGTGGGGCCTTGCTGTCAGTTTACAGAGAGCAACCTATAGTCTTGGATACAGCCTGGGTTGTTTGGGATTTTTAAAGTTGTAAATGTCCCATAACATTTCAATTTAATGTTATTTCTGTGATGCTTATTGTGATTTTAATGATAATAATTACGAATTTTTAATTGTTAGCCACTTTTTTATTTGAATGTACTGGAAAATGTCAGCTTTGATTTAGTTCATGTGTTGAGATGGAAAGAAAGGATCTGTTTTTCAAGCTGAACTAAATTTAGCTATTTTAAAAAAAAGTATTATTGATTCAAAGGTAAATGATATCTAGACATTGTTCCAGTAGTGGAAGAGGATGGCTAGGTGAATATGTTTTGGCAAGGAGGTCCCAGAAATGTGATTGTTTCTATTTAAGAAGCAAACCATAGCATGTTAATACATGTAAAGGAGATGGCAGAAAGCCCAGTGGATGCAGACTGGGAAGGAGCTTTCTGATAGAATGGCTTCCAGGTTACTTTCTTGTGGCTGTGATAGAATATTGGACAAGAGCAACTGAGGGGATAGAGAGATTAGCCTGGTTTATAGTTACAGAGTTGCACACATACATCGCTAGGGAAAACTTATGACAGCAGGCAGTAACGGCATGGTGCAAGTAGGAATGGGCTGGCCGGTCACATTGTGTCCACCCTCAGGGAAAACAGAATGAACAAGAAGTGGGATCAAGTAAATCCTCAAGGCCCACTTTCAGTAAATCATTTCCTCCAGGAAAGTTGCACCTCCTAAAGGTTCCACAAACCTTCCCAATCGGTACCACCAGCTGGAGACCAAGTGTTAGTTTGAGCCTATACGGGATATTTTTCATTCAAACCACAACTGATGGTATTAAGCAACACTTAAGAATATGACTTCTAGAGTAATGAAAACCTATGTTATCATTTTCTAGCTAGCGAAAGTGATTTTGAATAAGTTCTCTACTTAACATGGGAATCAATGTTTCCACACACGGATTAAATGATGAGGTATTTATCCTAGGGCCAGGCAGATGTGTGCTCAGTGACTTACTATCATTAGACTTACTTAGATGATTAGAAAATCCAGGGCTGCACTCCACTGATATTGTACCCATTTTATCACTCAATGTATCATTAAGCAGTCATATCTCCCTTTTCCACAGGACCCTTTCCCAGTGTCTGGGTCCTTGTTGGAGCCTGCAATCTGAATATTGGGTAGTGGTTTCAGAAACTGGCTGCTAGTGCTGGAAGTAGGGTTGTCTTGCTGGCGTGCTTGCAGATGTGTGCGGGAGAGGTCATGAGTCTCCCCAGCACTCACTATGTGGAGGGTGCTTTCACAACACCTCCTGGAGGAATAGTCTTCACCTATCCCTTCGTTATATTTCCTTTCTTGTTTGTTAGTGAGGTGCCTATGGCTCGTTAAGAGAATTAGTGATTTGGATGAAACCCCATGTTTAGGTTTGTTTCCTTCCCTTTGTGATAACTGGAGATGAATACTATTGTCAGTTAACTCTCAGATGGGAAATAGCCAAGCAGCAGGGCAGTCCCGCTGAGGACATCTTAGCTTTGCATTGCATCCTTTCCTACCTACTTCCCTCATTCAACTTTGTTTATTTCTAATTTTTAAATTAGATTTTAAAAGTGTAAATTTAAAAGTTTAAATTGTTTTTATGTGTATGAGTGTTTGTTTTGCAAGTATGTATGTATGTGTATCACACGTGTGCTTGATATGCACAGAGGCAGGTAGATGGTGTAGGATTCCTCCAAACTGGAGTTTCAGACAGTTGTGAGCTGCCATATTGGTTCTAGGAAATGAAGCAAGTCCTCAAAGTCCCTTTTTAAAAAGTAGATTTTTAAGATTAATATATGAAGTAATGGCTTTCATTATGAGATTTTCATAGAACTTTGTTTTAATTAATTCTCTTTTCCCACTCTCTTCTAACCAATTGCTCCTCTCCTGCCAGTATGCTGTCTCTATCTCTTATACTTTTTTATTTTCATGTGTATTCTGTTGTTTTCATTCAACTATAAACCAAAATATGTGGTTATTTGTCCCATGAATGTGATATGACCAAAAACTTGAAAGATAAATTGAAAACAGTTTTCCGGATGAATGGTGCTGGTTGGAAATTAATGGAAATGTACTTAATGCTAGTTTATGCACACTTAGCAATAGTTAAGATGACAATCCTTATGTGTATCTCATCATAGCAAATATTAGAAAAAAAGAGTAATGGGTCACTGTGGATTTCCACATTTGTCATCTGTGTCTATAATGCATCACTAGTGTGGCTCATTGTATGAACTTTAGACATATAAATCTGATCATATATCTCCAAACCTTGCTTCAAGCTTTTCAGGTTATCTCTGTATTTTCTACATAAGGGTCAGCTTTCTAGAATGGTGGCAGGTTATTGGAAGAATCTTGTGTCTGGCCCTCTCAGCTGCTATGAGTTGAATAGCCTTTGACTCATTTCCACAGTCATATTGTCTTAGCATACCATAGTCCAGAACCAACATAACCAAGTATTATATACTGAAATACTCCTTAAAGTTTTCCCCTCAAGTATTTTGTCATAGTTATGAGAAAATTAAATAATATGTAGAAATAATATTCAAGACATCTTGGTGAAGCAACAAAAATGGGGTTGCCTGCATTGCTCAGGCTATAAGATTTAGTAAAATTTGCTTCACTGTCTAGTCCAACTTAATGAGAGTCTAGGCTGGCCCTAGTTATCTTTAAATGTCCTGATTGTTAGAGTTCCCTTAGCCATTGGAGCATGTTAGCTCTATAGAAGAAATGAAGGCCATCTTGGTACTCACTATGGATTTCAGTTTTTTTCTCCTCAGTTTTTCTACTCAACTGACCACTTGTCATGGGAAGCCTTTGTTTTCAGTTCTGTGGCAACTTGAATAGCTACCACATGGATGGCAAATTTTAGTCTTTTACATATAGTTCTAGGATAAAAGAAAAGTTTAGAAATCTAAGGGCAGTAATAGCTCTAGAGCTGTGATTTGGTAGAAAGTGAAGGAGTTAGGTAATATAATTCCTTAATATTTTAGGTCAAGAGGAAGATTGACAGCAAGAGTTAAGCCAAGAGGACACAGACAGTCAATGAGCAATTCCTGTGTAGAAGCCATGTTTCTACACTTCCTGACATTCCATTATGCTTTCATTGTTTGCCATTCGGCTTCCTTAGATCCAAATGGCATTAGGTATTAATGTTGTTCAAATGGTCCACTCACTAAAGAATTGCTTTTATCTTCCTTTCTGCTCATGTTAGCTGATTATCAAGCAACATAACCATTAATTGCCCTGGATGATGGACAGTGACTTATTGACCATCTCCTGATGGTCAGAACAATGAGTATTGCCTAGAGAGGTTTCCTGAGCTTTTTGGCTATAGCAGTTCAGCCCAAAATATTGAAATGGGGCATATGGCCAATATTTACAGCTTGTGTGGCCAAGGAACCTTCACAGCACTTATTACCAGGAGGCTTTTCATGATTACTACTATTACAATAAAAAAAGGGAATTCATTTGAGAAATCAACCCTTGGGCTCAGTAAACAAAAATACAAACATATCCAGGAGCCTAGCTTACCTTTGCCAAATTCTTACCCATCATCAGGCACACACCCAAAGAAACTCTGGTTCCAAGCCAGTTTAGGGTTTACAGAAAAAACATTCAGGCTTCCTCTATTTTAACTTCATCCTCCCTCTCATGACTGCCTTTGGAGACATCTTAATAGAAGGTGTTTATCGTTCTGGTATTCCTAAACCTATTGTACTTCAGAGTTGAGAGATTTTGGAAGACTGGGATATAGAATAGATTTCTAATGAGATACTCCTATTCAGTCAAGATGCCAAAGTCTCCTCGCACTTGTAAGGCCCGGAGCTGTCCGGAGTCAGCGGACCATTTTCTGGATGTCAGTGTGAGGCTATGAGCTAGGGCTGGCTGAAGCACTTCAAAGCCCACTGAGTTTTCCTTTTTCCTTTTCCTTCATTGTACAAACATATTCCTAATATGAAGAGAGTTTAACTTTTCCAACACATATATGACATGAAAAAAATCACAAGAGAGACATCTTGCATTGAAAGCTTCAGCTGACATTTTACCAGTGGGGAACAGTACAGTAGAAACCTGCAGGTTTGTATTGACATCCTCCAAGAAAGGTCGGTGTGGGTGGGGAATGTCAGGTGACAGCTCTGTGCTTTGGCTTCTGCTGGAATCATTCCATCTAACAACATTAAGTCAAGATCAGGTAGAAAGGCTGAATATCCCTATATCCCCCAAGGAATTTGAAGCAGTCATTAACAGTCTCCCTTCTAAAAAAAGCCCTGGGCCAAATGGTTTCAGTGTAGAATTTTACCAGACCTTCAAAGAATAACACCAATACTCCTGAAACTATTCCACAAAATAGAAACAGAAGGAATATTACCAAACTCATTCTATGAAGCCACAGTCACCTTGATACCTAAACCACACAAAGACCCAACAAAAAAGAGAACTTCAGACCTATCTCTCTTATGAACATTGATGCAAAAATACTCAATAAAATACTGGCAAACCGAATCCAAGAACACATAAAAGATATCATCCACCATGACCAAGTAAGCTTCATCCCAGGCATGCAAGGGTGATTCAATATATGGAAATCCATCAATGTAATCCACCATATAAACAAACTGAAGGAGAAAAACCACATGATCATCTCCTTAGATGCCGAAAAAGCATTTGACAAAACCCAACACCCATTCATGTTTAAAGTCTTGGAGAGATCAGCGATTCAGGGAACGTACCTAAACATAGTAAAGGCAATATACAGCAAGCCTATAGCCAACATCAAACTCAATGAAGAGAAACTCAAACCAATCAAACTGAAATCTGGGACAAGACAAGGCTGCCCACTCTCTCCATATCTCTTCAACATAGTACTTGAAGGTCTAGCTAGAGCAATAAGACAACTAAAGGAGATCAAGGGAATACAAATTGGAACAGAAGAGGTCAAAGTTTCACTATTCACAGATGATGTGATAGTATACATGAGCGACCCCAAAAATTCAACCAGAGAACTCCTTCAGCTGATAAACACCTTCAGTGAAGTGGCTGGATACAAAATTAACTCAAAAAAAAAATCAGAAGCCCTCCTGTATACCAAAGACAAAAGGGCTGAGAAAGAAATTAGGGAAACAACACCCTTCACAATAGCCACTAATAGCATAAAGTACCTTGAAGTGACTCTAACCAAGCAGGTGAAAGACCTGTATGAGAAAAACTTCAAGTCTCTGAAGAAAGAAATTGAAGAAGATATCAGAAGATGGAAAGATCTCCCACGCTCATGGATCGGTAGGATTAACATAGTGAAAATGGCTATTCTGCCAAAAGCAATCTACAGATTCAATGCAATTCCCATCAAAATACCAACACAATTCTTCATAGATCTTGAGAGAAAAATTATCAACTTCATATGGAGAAACAAACAAACAAACAAACAAACAAAAAAACAGAATTTCCAAAACGGTCCTGTATAACAACAGATTGTCTGATCTCAAGCTGTACTACAGAGCAATAGTAATAAAAATGGCATGGTATTGGTATAGAAATAGAATAGTGGATTAATGGAAAAGAATAGAAGACCCCAAATTAAACCCACATACCTATGGGTATTTGATTTTTGACGAAGAAGCCAAAACCATTCATGGAAAAAAAGACAGCATCTTCAAACAATGTGCTGCTCCAACTAGATGTCTACAGGCAGAAAAATGAAAATAGATCCATATTTATCACCCTGCACAAAACTAAAATCCAAGTGGATCAAAGATCTCAACATAAAACTAGATACACTAAATTGGTTAGAAGAAAAAGTGGGGAAGACTTTGGAATTCATTGGCACAGGAGACAACTTCCTGAGCAGAACACCAACAGCACAGGCTCTAAGAGCAACAATCGATAAATGGAACCTCATGAAGCTGAAAAGCTTCTGTAAAGCAAAGGACATCGTTGTCAAAACAAAACGACAGCCTACAGACTGGGAAAGGACATTCACCAACCCTATATCTGACAGAGGGCTGATATCCAGAATATGTAAACAACTAAAGAAGTTAAAAAGCAGCAAATCAATCAATCCAATTAAAAAATGGGGAACAGAGCTAAACAGACAATTCTCAGTAGAGGAATACAGAATGGCAGAGAAACACTTAAAGAAATGCTCAACGTCCTTAGCCATCAGAGAGATGCAAATCAAAATGACCCTGAGATTTCACCTGACACCCACCAGAATGGCTAAGATGAAAAACTCAAGTGACAACACATGCTGGAGAGGTTGTGGAGAAAGGGGAACCCTCCTCCATTGTTGGTGGGAATGTAAACTTGTACAACCACTCTGGAAATCAATCTGGCACTTTCTCAGACAATTAGGAATAGTGCTTCCTCAAGATCCAGCTGTACCACTCTTAGGCATATATCCAAAAGAGGCTCAAGTACACAACAAGGACATTTGCTCAACCATGTTTGTAGCAGCTTTATTCGTAATAGCCAGAACCTGGAAACAACCCAGATGTCCCTTAGTTGAAGAATGGATACAGAAATTGTGGTACTTTTACAAAATGGAATACTACTCAGCAATTAAAAACAAGGAAATCATGAAATTTGCAGGCAAATGGTGGGACCTAGAAATGGTCATCCTGAGTGAGGTATCCCAAAAGCAGAAAGACACACATGGTATGTACTCACTTATATAGACCTATAAGATAGGATAAATATACTGAAATCTATCCACCTAAAGAAGATAAATGAGAAAGAGGACCCAGGGTATGATGCTTAATCCTTACTTAGAATGACAAATGGGATGGACATTGGATGTAGGAGCAAACAATAGGACAGGAGCCTACCACAGAGGGCCTCTGAAAGACTCTACCCAGCAGTGTATCAAGACTCATAACTAAACCTCCGGCAGAATGCAGGGAATCAAAAATGGGGGAGGCAGTTAATATGACCTGGAGAGGACAAGAGTTCCACAAGGACCAAATATATCTGGGCACAGGGGTCTTTTATGAGACCATTTCTCCAAACAAGGACCATGTATGGATGCAACTTAGAGCCCCTGCTCAGATGTAGCTCTTGGTAACTTAGTGTCCAAGGGGGTACCCTAATAAGGGGAACAGGGACTGTTTCTGACATGAACTCGAGGGCGGGCTCTTTGACCCCCCCCCCCCCCGGAGGAGCAGCCTTGCTAGGCCACAGAGGAAGACATTGTAGATAGCCCTGATGAGACCTGATAAGCTAAGGTTAGATGGAAAGGGAGGAGGTCCTCCCCTATCAGTGGACTTAGAGAGGGGCAGGGAGGAGATGAGGGAGGGTAGATGGGATTGGGAGAGAATGAGGGAGGCGGCTACAGCTGGGATACAAAGTAAATAAACTGTAATTAATATAAAAATTTAATAATAATAATAATAAATTCTGATGAATGAAAGACAAAAAACAAAACAAATTTTTTTAAATAAAAGATGTGTCTTTTATTAAAAGACAAATGTTTTATCTCTTTGGTTATAAAGCTGTTCTCACTAGGGAAAAGACAGGCAGGGACATGCCATTCTGTGTTTTTAAATTCATGAATTGCTTCAGAGGACTTAAGACCCACTCAAGAGGAGAAAAACCATGTCTGTTAGCCAGATTCCCAGGGCTGGTGAGGTTACAGACCTTAGAAAAGAGCCTATGACAGCCACTTCTCTGTAATTCCTTACTACAGTCTAGTCTTATGTTCATACACACCGATAATTTAGCTATCACACTTCTTCAAAGAAGCCTCACCTTAGAGTAAGTGGAGACCATCACAGAAAATAAAACTGAACACAATGCAGAGATCAATGGATAGGGGTGACCCAGCTCCAGTGGATACTTTACATCACATTTCCTGCCTCCATGGCTCAGTGAACCATCATCCAAGAGGGGGCAGAAAGATTGTAGGAGCCAGAATAGCAGGGAGTCCTCTGTGAAACAGTCTCTCCGAGAAATTGTGGCATAAACATCAGTGGATATGTTAACATGAAAGGGGAGAAATTCCACAGAGCTCTATCCCTAAACAACAACAACAGAACCATAGGCAATTACTGACTGGTACGGGAAGGAGAATTGGCCTCTCTGAGGAATAAGCTCTTATTGGCTGTCTAATGCAGAGTGGTCAGCTTGAAACCTGAAATACAAAGAGAAAAGCAGTCTGAGTAGGTTTTATATATGTATATGTATATATAGACACATTTATATACATATATATGCATACATACACACATATGTAGGAAACAATCAAAGTGGCTACCAACTTTAGAGTGGGAGATCATGGAAGGTGTTTGAGGGAGAGTAATTAGGAGGGCCTGCAGACAAGAAAGGGAGGAACAGAAATTATATAATTCTATTTAAATAAGAAACATTTAAAAAACAAACAAAACCACCAAAAATATATAAGTATATATATACATATATATATATATGTATTTTTTGCACTCTATTTATATATGCATATGTATAAAAGTAGATGCACATGTATATTTTGTACTACAGATATACAGATTAGCAGGTATGTATATACCACTAAAGAAATCAGCATCTATTATAAGTCAAAAATGAGAAAAATATATTTAGAAAGAGATGTCATCAAGATTATATAGGAAGTTTAAGAGCCAAACAGAATGACACATTAAAGGATAACAAAAAATAGTTTGGAAAGTGAAATGTGTTATTTCAGATAGAAAGGCTTTTTATAGTTTGCACGGGAAATGTCTTAGCACATTCATGTGTTGAAGGTGTTGTCAACCAGCTGGTGGCGCTGTTTTGTAGGAGTTGGACATAGTTGGAGGGACCAGGTCATTAGAAGTGTTGGTCCTCTGGCTTCTGTAGGCTTTTATCTCCCATAGAGGAATAGTTTCTGCCACATATTCCTACCACCATGATGTTCTACCTCATCAAGCTCCAAAGTCAACAAAGCCAAGGACTGTAGATTGAAATCTCTGAAACCATGAGTGAAAAATAAATGGTCCCTTCCCCCCAGTCCACCCATGATGCCTATTCTGTTTCCCCTTCTGAGTGAGATTCACAGTTCCCTTGTGAGCCCTCCTTGTTTCTTTGCTTCTTTAGGTCTGTGGATTGTAGTATAGTTATCCTGTACCTTATGGCTAATATCCATTTATAAGTGAGTACATACTATGTTTGTCTTTCTGGGTCTGGGCTACCTCATTCAAGATGACATTTTCTAGTTCTACCTATTTGCCAGCAAATTTCACATCATTGCTTTTAATAGCTGAGCAATATCCATTGTGTAAATGTATCACAATTTCTCTATCCATTCTTTAGTTGAGGGGCATCTAGGTTGTTTTCAGCTTCTGGCTTTTATGAATAAAGTTGATATGAACATAGCTGAGCAAGTGTCCTTGTGACATGGTGTACAGGGGTTGGGGTGGGGATGGGAGCAGAAGGGATGAGGTTGGGGGAGAGGATGGAAAGAGAGTTCTGGGAGAGACAACTGGAATGAAGGACATCTCTGGGATGAGCTAGAAACCTAGGGAAATGGAAGGAAACTTCTAGGATTCTATGAAGGTGACCAAAGCTAAGACTCCTAGCAATCGGGGATATGGAGCCAGAACTGGACATCTCCTGTAACCAGGTAAGACTTTTAATAGGGGGATTGGGACACCAACCAGACACAAAACCTTCAACTTACAATTTGTCCTGACTACAAGATGTGCCCTGGTAAAGAGGGCGCAGAAACTGGGCGTAGCCAACCAATGACTAGCCCAGCTTGAAACCCATGCCATGAGAGAGAGCCCTCCCCTGACACCACTAATGACATTCTCCTCAGCATAACTGTCATCCAAAAGGCTTCACCCAGCAACTGATGGAAACAGATGCAGAGAACCCCAGTAAAACATTAAGTGGAGCTTGGAGAATCCTGCCGGAGAAGGGGAGAAAGGATGGTAGGAGCCAGTGGGGTCAAGGACATCACAAGAAAACCTACAGAATCAACTAGCCTGAGCCTAAAAGCCCACAGAGACTGCACCACCAACCAGGGAGCATGCTTGGGACTGAGCTAGGCCCTCTGCACTATGTAGCAGTTGTGTAGGTTGGTCTTCATGTGGGACTCCTAACAGTGGGAACAGGGGCTGTCTCTTACTCTGCTGCCTGCCTTCGGGATCTTTCCTCGTACCGGGCTGCCTCCTCTAGCCTCAACAGGAGAAGATGCACCTAGTCTTACTGCAACTTGATCTGCTAAGGCTGGTTGATATCCATGGGAGGCCTCCCCTTTTTAGAAGAGAAAGGAAAGAGGAGTAGACAGCAGTGGAGGTGTGGAGAGAAAAACTGGGAGGAGAGAGGAAGGGGAAACTGAGGTTGGGATGTAAAGTAAATAAATAAATTAATTAAAAAACAAAATAAACGGTCTCTTCCCATAAGTTATTCTCTTTGTCCTTTTAGTCATAGCTATGGAAAATTAACTATCAAAGTCCTGTACATGAAGGGGAATAAAAAGGGATGGGGAGAGGGCAAGAGGCACAAAACATGCGGGATGAGTAGGTCCCTAGCTGTTCTTGCCTATGTTTAGACTTGCAAAGGTGATATTGGGACAAGCTTGGCTCCACAGTCAGTAATTAGGAAGAGGTAATGAGGATACCTATTTCTCTGAGGCCCTTACCTGTTTCACTCTCCTGGTTCCTGGCTGCCATGTGTGCTTCAGCAATTCTTTTCCGACAAGTGGCACAAAATAAATCACCAAACGCTGTTTTACGCTCACCCACAGACTTTCAAGAGAGATCTCAAAGTGAATCTGGGATGCTGTGTGCCACAAAGAGGACCAACATTTCTCTTTGGCTTTAAAGGATGTCCCATTGTGAGCGTGAACTTTAGGTTTTATCTTTCCCTTTGAAATTGAATACATCAAAGTGAGACATCTGAAGGCAAAGACACAATGATCCCCAATCCAAAGCCAAGTTCAAAAACACAGAGATGAGTTGTGTTATTATGAAATTGTATTTGCTGGCTGAGATGGGGGACAAAGAAAGATTAAGTTGCAAACATAAAGCAGGCCTTGAAATTCCTATTAGTCTCAGGCCCCAGGGCACATGCTTTTTCAGCAGGACACATTTTTTAGAAGTGCAGGGCAACAGCACATGTAACGCATGGGGCTTCCCTTCGCTCTCAGTCGGAAATGAACAGAGTTATTAAAGTGAAATTTATTAATGATTAGATGATGGATGAGGAAAGCCAGCATTGGAAAGCTGTTATTGAGAAATGTTTCCTTTGGGGTCTAAGTTCATGCTATGAGGACCGCACTGAGTGTTAGCTATTATAACTGCAGCAATGGCTTTCACACATCAACTTTCTAAAGCATATTTTCAAGGAAGGCACACCTACCTAATTGTACCTGTGATTTAAACCTTAAATTTCAATAAGCGATACATGTATCAATCATGTTAAAGGATAAATGCTTTCTGGTATAAAGAATTTTAGCACAAAGAAACACCGTGAACTCTTCCATTAAAAAACAAACAAACAAACAAACAAACAAACAAAAAAAAAAAAAACAAAAAACCCTTGTCATCTATTACTCTTTTGCCTGCCTACTCCCTGTTAACACAGGATTGGTTTTCTATAGTCATTTTACATTCACTATCTATCATAGAGTATCAACAATAAAACAGGTAAAATCTTGATTACTTCATGATACTATCTTCTATTGTTTCAGTTGAGGGTCTCAGAACCGATCTTAAGACAGTGTTTTGAGTAGAAAGGTGCTAGCTTGAATAAAGCAAAGAACTAGGTGTTGGGTAATAATGTAGGAAGGGAAGGCAATTAATGAAATGTGTACTTTTACTCTCATCACCCTGGGTAACTGGAGATGCTTTTATTGTTCACATAAGACACTTAACTCTCTAGGGCTCATTTACTTTTCTGTTCATTGGATTCATATTGTGGAGTGATGATGATTAATCTATACAGAGCCAACTATGGAGGTATGCCCAACTCCCATTTATTAATATGGGCTACCATTATTTATTATGTTAAAATTTTATTTGTTTTATTTCATGTGCATGTATGTTTTTTTTGTCATATATGTATGCATGCCATTCACATTCTTGGTGCTGCTGGAGATCAGAAGAGGCCATTGGATCATTTAGAACTGGAGTTATAGATGGCTGTGAGTTGCCATGCAGGGGCTGGAAGCCAAATCCAGATCTTCTGCAAGATCAAATGCTTTTACTCATTAAATCATTTCTCCATCCCCCAAACTACCATTTTTTAAAATTGTTGCAGCCACACAATTGCTGAATAAATGCCATTTTCATGGAGCTTCTGGTTAAACAAATAGAAAACCCTCATATTATGTATCTTTCCGCTGAATCTATACCCCGAAAGATCTGTGGTACTTCAGTTTCTTATTACTAATTAATTTTATTTGAACACATTTAAAAAAAATTCACTGGAGCTGCCAGAGCTTTCTCAGTCCTTTGTCATGTCACTTTGGGAATGAAAAGGTATGTTTTGAAAAAGGAGTCCATCTGAGCATGTATGAGAGGAGCCGAGGAAGCTCCTGTCTGGCATAATTTCAGAGATTAGCATGGGTTTTGTGAAACCGTGACAAAGATGCCAGGAACAGCATAGAAAGCCATCTCTTCTCCCTTTGTCCGGCCTAAATGCAAATCTGAACTTTCATGGCAGTTTGTTTGCCTGTTAATGCCTGTGCTCTGTCAACCTGAAGATGGCTTTAGATTTCGTAAATTAGGTTGGGCGGGTGGCTTAAAGAAGAGGTCATTTCATTATCTAGGCTCTATTTCAGAGTCAATACGCACAGAGCTGAAACCCATGGGATGATGATCTGGAGAGGAGGATGTCAAGGGCCAGCAGCTGGTCAGAAGTAGACTCATGCATGCCTCTCTAAAGATAGAAAAATACAATGAAAGAATAAAGGGTAAGAGCACACGGTGGTCTCATTAGCATTTGCTTCTTGTAGCCTTGGAAATGTCAGTCACCAGTTGGTAGCAAAATAAAGATGTAATGTTGGTGATAATGAATTAAATTGTGGCCATTTGCATGGGAATGCCATGATAATGATCTGAAATTACCATTGTATATATTCCCCTTGACAGTTCAAAATTGGACTCCAAGCTAATAGTGTTTTGGATGAACTTTAAACCAATGAAATTGCTTTGAGTGAGTACACTCCTTTTGGCAAGCCATGTGGATCTCAGAAAGTTAATTTACCTCTGCTTTGTTCAAGCTGTTTGGTAATTGATGAACATACCATAAAAGTTTTAATGAATAACCCAGGGACCATTTAACTTATTTACTAGGTAAAAGTGCAATGTATTTGATTACTTTCTCTAATCTGGCTCTCCAAATGAAGCCGATTCAGAATAAATATAATTTCCAACCCCTGTACTTCTACTTTTTTTTCTGGTTTGCAAAAAACATTACAAGCAAATATTTTCAGAAAGTCTGAATGAAGGAGTTGCATTTTCTCCCATTAGCTGTAATTTATGACATGATTTCAAGCCTCATCCATTGCTGAGGGAGAACGCATGCAGTGGGGATGTAGCAACTCATAGATTCAGCACATCTCTTCACGGCATCTGCTGTGTGAATAACTCAACAACACTCCATTATTGTGAAGCAGTTAAAACAAGATACACTTTCCCCCTTCCTCTCTGGCCCCCTACAATCTAATTATACTATCATGTCCTTTCATAAGTAGATCTTATTATGGGATTACTATTCCCAAGTATCTTAGTGTTCCATTCAACTGTGTATTTTGGCAGTCTGTTGTAGGGTGCTGTTAACAGCTCAGCCATACGCACAAAGAAGGTCATATTAAAGTTAGTGGTAGACAAAAAGATGTTGTCAGTCTTAGGGTCTCCGCAGAAGCTCCTGCAGATCTGAGTTGTATCTACAGCCTCAGCATTATTAATTATCTATACCTTGTTGAGAATGTCATTTACGACTCCTGCCTCAGTTTCCTCATCTGGGATTATGAGCTGGCATTCAGTCTGTTGTGAAGATTACATGCGATAACTCATGGACCAGAGATCTAACACTCGTGTAGAGATTTTAAACTGGAAGGCTCACTGAATGCAGATTCTGGGCTCTACACACATAGATTCTGATCTAGCAGTTCTGCGATGGAACTTGAGAATATGCATTTCTATTCTCAGGTAATGTTAGTTTTAGGAACACATTCTTGTACCATTCTTGTTTGGGGCTCCTGCTGTGTTGGAAGGTTGGTCTAGTGAATGAACCCACACCCACACACGTGTATTTATTAGTAAGATTTGGTGGATTTCTTAAAAGAAAAAAAAATAGGGTATGAATTTAAGATGGGGATGTATTGGGGGAGGTCTGGAGGAAAGAAAGAAATGGGAGCACTGTATGTCTTATCAGTGATAGCCTCTAACTGGAAAGATAAAAGCTGCTTGAGAACTTCATTTTGTTCTTCTTCTTCTTCTTCTTCCTCTTCTTCTTCTTCTTCTTCTTCTTCTTCTTCTTCTTCTTCTTCTTCTTCTTCTTCTTCTTCTTCTTCTTCTTTTTTCGCTTAAGTTTCTAGAGGGTCCCAGACCCTGGAAACTAACACAGCGTCTAAGGACTGAATAAAGTTGAGCCTTGAATTTAAAAGCTCTAGAAATGGAACATTCTAAATGTCTTCATTGTATCGTTGATTAGAGGGTGGAAGCTGAAGCTGGGTTATTCTGATACGGTCTCAGCTGCTTCGCTTATTGCTTATGTGCTCTTTGATAAGTTTTAAAATTCTTAAATACACATTTCACCTATAAAACATGTGTATTGACTGTGCCTATATCTGTAGATATTTAAGGAGAAACTGAGACCTGGGCTGTTCTTAATTTTGGTCAAAGAAACATCTGTTGTGCATCTGACAGCAGTCAATGCAGAGGCTAGTGACTGGCCAGTGTGCTGAGAATAAATGACTGTGAGTGTTCAGTTCTAACTGGAGTACCCTTATCATCACCCACTAATGTTTAGAGGCTATCAAGGAAGAGGAAGTGGAAGGAATGTGAGAGCTCGAAGATGGGTAAGGGAACCTTGAAACATTATATTCCAGACATGACATGGCTATTGCATATGTCATATAATGTATATAAGCACTCATGAACTCACAGCAGCTGTGGCGGCCTGTATAAGACTTGTGCATAATCAAGCCAGCCAAAATTCTGGCACGAACGGGGCTCACAAGGCCCCACTCTAAGCTAAAGAGTTATTAGCAGTTGATAGCTAGTAGGGAAAGGAGAATCATTCATGTTTGAGTATGTAGCTGTTGGAAGGTTTCCTATGGACTACTGGATGTTTCCACACCAACACACGTATGTGGCACATTAATCAGATTTATTGAATTTCATAAATTAAAAAAAATAGGATATAGTGGGAATGTATTGGGGGAGGTCTTGGGTAGTGGGAGGGAAGAAATGAGAGGGTTGTAGGTGATTTCACAGTGTGATGACTTATAAAAGTGTTCACTGGCTCATCAATCATGCAAGTCTTAGATGTTTTGAAGAGTTAGCTTCACAGAATTAAAAAATAAAGCTTGTTTTATGTTGGAGGGCCCTGCTGTTGAAGGTTGTAGCCTTTATGACTGGACAGCTCTCTGAGCTTGGCACAAGGTAGAGGACTCCCTCCCCCCAGTGGGGCTTCCTGTTCTCTGCCTGTCCCTATCGAGAGGACGTCCCTGAGCTAGATGCCTGGCTTATAAAAGTAGCCTCTGACACAGCCTCCTGCAGAATTCTCCTCATCCCACTGCACATATGATATTTATAGTACCATGCTGTTTAATGCAAATGAAGTACATTGTGAACACCTATCAGAATACCTCCTGGCTGCTTCCCTTTTCCTATATATCCCCCTTACCCCTGGAACAAAGTTGATTTCCCTCCGCACATCTGGTCCCAGATGTCATTCAATCATGGTCACAGCCCTCTGAGCCCTGTGCTCTGCCTCTGATCCTTCTGACCTTGTGAGCTGGTGGCCGACAGCCACCAAGGGAAGAGGAGACCTACAGTTTTATTGCATTATTTTTGATTATTCTAGAAGACCCAAGCAGGGCAAACATAGTTCTGGCAGGTCTTGCCCTTCCCCATTCCCTCTCTCTTCCAAAACCATCAGATTACATTCCTAAAGCAACCCACCAAAGTCTATTCCTTTATTTGGCCACTTTCTTATGCCTGACTCATTTTTGAGGCTAATCAGCAGGGTGCAACTATCCGAACATCAAGGACTAGCTATTAAAACTCAGTATTTTGACTAACTTAATTAAAATGACCAATCAGAACTTACCAATTCATCCTACCTAACACAGATCTCCCCCCCCTTTCCTCTTAAAACTAACACTTGCAAAGCTATTTGCTGCTGTTTCTGCCCAATTCAGATTCAACCACCTTGTCTTGTTGCCTTGCTTAATAAAAAATCTTTTTGTGTTCGGGAACTGGTGTTTGGATGTGGTTTGTGCCTGATCCAGGATCCAAAGGGAAGCCCCCAAAAAATGCAGGTTCCTTCACTAGTGACCACCCATTCACTCATTTCATTTGAAGTCCAGGCGCTGGCCGCACATTCGATTACAGAATTAAATAAGTATAGATGAAATTAATCCTAAATAAACAGCCAGTCAGAACCAAGGCACAATGGTTGGAAAGGACTGCGTTCCAACACGCTTATGATCATGGATGCTCATCAAAATCTTCTGGCTGATTCTAGTGAGCAGCCAGGTTTGAGAATTGCTAAGCTAGACACACCCTTACAGCCACACTGGCTGGATGATGGTACGGGATGTGAGCTTTGCTCTAATTTGCTATACCTTTCTGGCTTTAGCAAGACCTTACCTCCAAATCACCAGATAAACTAAACTTCAGCCTAACTAGAATTGAACTTATTCACCTCACTTGGGAGAATATTTTGTATTTTGGTGGGGAGAGTTAATGGGTTCCTTATTTTTCTTTTGCAGCTATAGCAATGATTCCTTTTGCATTTGGGATAAAAATGAAGACCATCAGGGTGTTCTTTATTACTACACACTCAAATTAGAGGCATATGAGTTTTTTTTCTGGTCTTTATAAAGTATCTGTGGATAAAACCATTCTACTTTGCTTTTATGTGGTTGGGACATGTCAGGGGTTTTCCTGGAGTCCACATAAACCTGAGGCCATGGACACAGAGCCTAAGACTGACAGCCTGGCTTTTAACAATGTGGGTTAAATACTTGCTTTATTAAAACCAAAATATGCTTTGGAATATATATATATATATATATATATATTCTACAAGAGCAATTTCCTCTGAAGGGAAAGAGGATTTCTATGAATCCTAATAACAGTGAACTTCCCACCTTCCTCTCGAGTTCTTCTATGGCCAGCCAGCAGGGTCCTATCTGTGCCGTTTACTGTGTGGTGTTCTCAGAATCCCTGATGTGTGGATGAGCCGAGCACTCTGCATGAGCTATAGACTAATTCAATTTGTTTTCCCTGGGTGGAGATATTAAGTTTTAAGAAATAGTAAAATGTGCTTGCCTTGAGCAGTATTTCAGAAAAGTAAGAATTTCCTTGTTACTCTCTATTAAGCCTCTCAAGAAGCTTAGAAAAGCTTTGGGTTGAAAGAGTTTGCTCAAGTTTATCCCATTATAAGCATCTAAAGTATTCAGAAAAAATAACGAGCAGTAGAAGTCACAACTCAGTATTGTTGGCCCTGTCTGAGTAAGACTTAGTGCCATTTGTTGGTAATATTTATTAAGAAAATAAATTGTTTTTCTAGTCTTCAAACATAAAATTATAGCCTTCTATTATTTAGAGTCTTGTCAAAGGCAATCCGACTTCAGTTCTTTTTATGTGTAAGGCATAATGCCCAGCGCTTTATGTGTTATATCTCATTTAATCATACATCTGGACGTTTGTGTACAGAGCAGGTGTTTGTGAATGGCATGAAGTTAAGCTCGTGACTTTTAGACAAATATTATGCACCGAGTTAGAAGAAAACAAAAGCATACTCTTAAACACTTGAGTCAAATACTGGGGAAAAAAAAAAACCATGATGATTGATAATACCAAAGCTTACTTAGTAGAAAACCTGACAAATGCTTGCTTCTAATACATGACACTATTTAGTAACTCAGAAAAATTTTCTAGGCTTGCCTCATCCCTTCCCCATTAACTGTAAGCAACTCAAACATTCATGTGTTTACAAACAACAAGTAGGACCCCAGTTACGAGAATCAGGGTTGTATGGCTGGGATTGCTTCAAGCTCTAAACAAGTGCAGTGTGTTCAGTTCTTAACGAACTTACAAGAAAGCAGAGTGGAGAGAGATTTATTACCTGGAGCAGGCTAGGAAAGCATGGGAGCTATTTCTAAAGCATACCTCCTCTGAACAGAAGAAGCATGGGATCATTTTAGGAAGCCTGTGTATATTTACGCAGGAAAGCATGTAAGGGTGATATTCTCTTGAGTATGCTCAATTAGAGTTGGAAATTCCTGGTTCTGTTCAACTGATTTAAGGCCATCGTCTCCAAATGAAAGATGGTAGATATATTCTAGAATATGTTTAGTTCAAAGTTGTCTTAATTTACTTTGTGTTGCTATAATTAAACACCAATCAAAAACAAACCTGGGTAGGAAATGTTGTGTTTGGCTTACAGATCATGAAGGGAATCCAAGGCAAGAACTCAGGTAGGGACCTGGAGCAGGAACTGCCTTACTTTGTGGCTATTGAGTTCACCATGTAGTTACCATCCAACTGTTTTTTTTTTTTTTTAACTCTCAGTATCTCTGAGCCTCTGGTTCCATATTTGTATATGGTAATATGTCATATTGAGCTCAGTGTTCATTGTGCATCAATATCAACACAGTAACATGTGTTATAAAGTTATTATAGAAATGAAGTGCTCTATTAAATGTTAAATGGGTACCTAACTAGTAAGAGCTGGAACAATAAGCTCAGATGTGACATTCAGGAGAGTTGCTGGTTGCAAAGCTGCTAGCGAGCCTGAGTGGAGAAGTTACGTGTTGATAGAATGGCATTGTAGTGGAGGTTTGGAGTTCTTTTGTGTAGGCACAACTGGTGATCACATCCTGATGCAGGTAGCAGTCTGCTCCTCAGGGGAAGGTACAGTGTTCTTAACAGTCCTTGTCAGGATGAGCTGGCTTCTGTGTGCATCCATTCTTAAAAGGGCATTTTCCATCTCTCCTTTTGTGGCTTCTGGACGCTTTTAATGAAAAAGTATCTTAAGCAGTTAACTACTTAAGGAAATTTAGTTCTGAATTTGCCAAAGCCTTTGCTGTTTTTTTGTCAGCACCTTCAGGAGTCTTGGCCTCTAAGTCTTTCAACTGAATGTTTTGGAATATTTTGAAAACACCTACTGTATGCCAATCCCTTTTATACTCTGGAATGTAACCTTAGAAAACACCACAACACTCTGTGCTCCACAGCATAGAAATTTCCAGCCCTGCTGCCCTCCCTGGTGAAAAAGCACCGACTCACTTCTCTTCTTTCTTGTGTTTCTGTCTACATGGTGATCAAGCTTTGACAAGGTTTTATTTCCATATTACTCCTCTGCTTCAGTTGGAAAGCCTTAAATCTGTCATATGAGTCAGGTATAGTTTAGACTGTGCTCTGGTCCCTCTCTAGTTTGCACACTAATTAAAGAAAGTGTACCAGTTATAACTGTCAGAATAATAGGGTATTTCATTTAGGCCTGGGAAAGCAGAGCTTTCTGGAGGGTCATTTGAAAAAAGGGCTGTGCACAGTCTGTCTTTAGGTTCTCTCTACCACACAATTCTTGGTGCCTCTCTGTGCTACCCTTGAATCTTTCACTTACATTCCAAAGAATACACTTTCTATTGTGTATTGCACAACTCAAAGCTCTGGAAATAAAGCTTGTTTCTGGCTGCACTCATTTCCCTTGTAGACAATGGCCTATCCTTTGTCACAAAGAGAGTAAGCATGATATATGAGATAAATCATCAGGCTGCAGTGGGAAGACCTACTTTTGCTATTTTATCACTTAAATAAGATCAGAGAGAGATTCTGGTAGCACTCTACAGCTTTCACAGAGTCTTTATTTTCCCCCTTCTATAAGACAAAGAGGAAATTGTCATGTTGACTCAAGGCCTAGGATTACAGATGACTGTCTTCCATAGAAAGACTTATGAGTGCTGTGAGTGGTGGTAGGGTAGTTTCTGAGCTGTGGGTTGGGAGTATCCTTATAATGCTCTGTACTCTAGAGGAAACTCCTCATTTTGAATGAGAATGGTTGGTTGGTAGAATGGAAAACAAAGATGCTTGTGTCCTTAAATTTGGTATCCAGGAGCTTTGAAGACTATCACTGATGTCCACAAAAATTTTAGAAAATTTGTATCTTGCTTGTTAGTAAATACTGAAAAAGAGGGAATGAGTACTTTGATTTTGATAGCCTTCTCTGGGGGAGTGTTTTTGTGGTTGCACTGCTGGAAACAGAAGGCTGAAAGGCTAGTTACAACAACATGGTGGTGATATGGATATCTAGTGTGTCAATTAAAACATGACTAATGCTAGACACAGGGTCTTGGAGTCAACACAAACGCTAAGTACAATGTCTAGAGCCATTGTAATCAGTGGTACTATATAACTAATTCTTCCTGAATACCATCACGCTGTGGATGGTATAAATATGGTCTTAAGGTCAGAGTCCATCACCTTTGCCAGCCTGAATGTTTATGCTCATCTGTAGGCCTAAGTGCCTACCTCTGTGCAGCCTGTGTACTAAGGAACAAAGTATGCAGTATTTGCTCACACTTCCTCAAATCTCTTCCGTCTCTTGGTTTTCCAGTGCCTTCATCCTCATTTCTTGGCCTTAGAGCATGACCCCACAACCATGTTGCACATAGGAGATTCTCTAAAAGAAAAATTGCCCCTGAGGTTTATTAAAAGTGATAGGAAATAACAACAACCACCATCACCACAACAAATCAAGACTACTGTAATAGGATGCTTCAAGACTATGGAAGCAGTAGGGAGAGACTGAAGTCCACTTCTCTTAGACAAAGGCAAGGTTTTTATCTGTCAGGTAAGCTAGTGGAGAAGTATTGAGAGAGCTGTGGGGAGATGCTGGTCAACATGCCTTAGCATTTTTGCTTACTAACGGTGCTTACTGAAGCCAGGTACCTCATTCCCAGGGAGCTGGGAAGCAGGGACTCTGTCTTTCTTCATTGTGCGTTAGAGGCCTAGCTCCCAGAACCATAAGAAAGACTTTCCTGTAGTGGAAACCAACAAGAGAGTGGAAGATTTACATTTCCAGCCCGTGGAAGAAGCACAGCACATGTTTACCAGAATAGATGATCTAGGAAAAGGAAGGCCAGAGCCTCTTGTCAAGAAGAAACTCTTCTAAAATGAAATCAGATGAGATCGGGTGCTTTCAGGGTGGTATGGAAATCAGACTGACAAGGTATTATAATCACTGGTTCAAGTAATTTGTTCTTTCTCATAGAGTTGAGAATATGCAAAACAGGCTTAGGTTTTCTCTGACCTGCCTCTTGATTCCCGTGGTTCCCTTGTCAATGGTATTGACTTAACTTGCTGCTTGATGTACTTCAGCCTGGATTTCTTTATCTGTGCAGGGCAAATCATAAGAGGAAGTGCACACTGTAAGTTTATTGTTGAGATACATGAATGTACGGTATGAAAACGATGTTTTAACATTATAGAACAAATAGATTTATGGGATGGAATAACATAAAACAGCTAAAGTCAATGTGATAAATTGTCCTGTATCCATATGTTACCTGGAAAATGGGGCTGAGGTGACAGCTTAGTCAGCGAGGCACTTGCCGAGTAAAGAGGAAGTGCTGGGTTAGAGTCTTAGAACGCTGTAAAGCCAAGCATGGTGGCACACACATCTAGTTTCAGCACCGGGGAGGTAGGCACAGGGGACATCTGCTCCTCACGGGGCATTCAGTCTAACTTGGTTAGCAGATGTCAGGCCAAAGAAAAATCCTTACTTTAAAAAGCAGGTGAATGACCTCTCGGAACAACACTCAAGGTTGACCTTTGGCCTCCATACACACACCCTCACACATACACATCTGCACACACAAATGTTCAATGAAAAATTAATCCACCTGGAGACATGCAGCATAAAATTATCAACGGGGAACAGAAATGTAATTCATAGAACACTGTTTCCCACCAGCCATGAACGCATACATATTAATAAAAGTGTGTGATCCTGGATGAAAGGGGCTTATATTCCCTTCCTGACAGTGTTGCCTCTGGGAGCAAAGGCTGGACATGAGTGTGGGCAGGGATGATGAGTTTCCACCTGGTCTGTAACATTTGGTTTCTTGTGAAGAAGTTCTAATCAAATCTGACAAACTGCGAATTTTTAATTTATAGGGTGGAAACATCACCTCTCCCATTCTCTTTGAAATTTCAATAGTTTTCAAGGGAAGGGAGAGAGGAAAGGAAATC
Organism: Psammomys obesus; assembly: GCF_907164565.1. Lineage (NCBI taxonomy): Eukaryota > Metazoa > Chordata > Mammalia > Rodentia > Muridae > Psammomys > Psammomys obesus. The sequence continues at coordinate 12,704,605 of NW_026596034.1, forward strand.
AAGAGGTTCCCCCTTCTCTCTCAGTAACCCTCCCCCCCCAATAGAGAAGTGGGGAGAGAAATCGAAGATGGATTTAGCGAACAGCCCATACCGCACTGTGCCTGAGGCTCTGCTCTACCGAGAAGCATTCAAATAGGCTGTCGCTAGGTGCTGATTGTTTTCAGCTGCTTCTGCTTTCCTTTGATTGAAGCAGCACAGGTTTTAAGAGCTTCAAACCCCAGCTCTGATCTGAAAAATGAAGTTAGGTGTTTGAGAAACAGCTGCTGGAAACAGCTCGGTTCCCTCTGGAGCCTCCAGTTGGCTTCAAGGCAGCTGCCGGAAGGGAGGGAGGCAAGCGAATTATCTTGGGCATGTGTGTGTTGTAATAAAACAAAACGGCTTTCCCAAAATAAAGCATGGGTAGCTCCCCTCTGTTCTGCCCCCGCCTTTCTGCACCTTTTTATTTATTTATTTTTTTAAATTTTATTTTTTTCTTATCAGTTACATTTTATTAACTCTGTATCCCAGCCGTGTCCCTCCCTCCCTCCCTCATCTCCACCATGCCCCTTGCCAAGTCCACTGATAGGGGGAACCTCCTCCCCATTCATCTGATCCTGTTTTATCAGGTATCTTCAGGACTGGCTGCAAAGCTCTCCTCTGAGGCCTAACAGGACTGCTCCTCCCCTGGGGGGCGGGGAGGCCAAAGAGCCAGTCATTGAGTTCCTGTTAGAAATAGTCCTTGTTCCCCTCACTAAGGGAAACCAATTGGTTACTGAGCTACCACAGGCTACATCTGAGCAGAGGTTCTAGGTTACATTCATACATGGTCCTTGGTTGCATGTCAGTCTCAGAAAAGACCCTGTGCCCAGATAAATTTGGTCCTTGTGGAGCTCCTATCCTTTCCTCATCAGACTAACTCTCCTTCTTTCTTATGATTCCCTGTATTCTGCCAAAGGTTTGGTCATGAGACTTTGCTTTGAAAACACTGCTAGTTAGAGTTTTTCAAATGCGCTCAGTAGACTCCTGTCAATGTTCAATGCGCATCCCCTCTGTCTTTCAAAACGAGGATTGATAATCTTACCCCCTGTCCGCTCTCTTGATTATCTTTTTTAGGTGTATAGATTTCATTATGTTTATCATATCTTATAGGTCTATATAAGTGAGTATATACCGTGTTTGTCTTTCTCCTTCTGGGATATTTCACTCAGGATGATCTTTTCTAGATCCCATTTGCCTGCAAATTTCATGATTTCCTCCCTTTTGATTGCTGAGTAGTATTCCATTGTGTAAAAATACCACAATTTCTGTACCCACTCCTCCGTTGATGGACATCTGGGTTGTTTCCAGGTTCTGGCTATTATATAAACATGCAAATCAAAATGACCCTGAGATATCACCTTACACCCATCAGAATGGCCAAAATGAAAAACTCAAGGGACAACACATGCTGGAGAGGTTGTGGAGAAAGGGGAACCCTCCTCCA
>NW_026596034.1:12716066-12716332 GCF_907164565.1 Psammomys obesus
TGGAGGAGGGTTCCCCTTTCTCCACAACCTCTCCAGCATGTGTTGTCACTTGAGTTTTTCATCTTGGCCATTCAAAAAGTGGGGAATATCCTTGAACTCATTGGTACAGGAGAAAACTTCCTGAACAGAACACCAACAGCACAGACTCTAAGAGCAACAATCAATAAATGGGACCTCATGAAACTGAAAAGCTTCTGTAAAGCAAAGGACACCATTATAAAAAAAAAAAAAACAAAACAAAAACAAAAACAAAAACAAAAAAAACC
>NW_026596034.1:12716342-12771245 GCF_907164565.1 Psammomys obesus
AGAATAGTCCCTGGAATACAGAGGAGGCAACCCATCATATCGTAGGGTTGGCTAGATATAATATAACCACTGGATATATTCCAAGGACTCCTGTTCTTCAGAACAATCCTGGAAGTCCTATTGAAGCATCCCAGACGTCCTGGTGTAGTCACACCCTTGTTGCACAAATCAGTGACCTTGGCAAGAGATACTTTCTTTCCTCCTTTCACAATTGTTTCTAAGAATCACCTCTCATAAGCAACTCACTCCTCCCAGACCTTAAACTCAAGTTCTATTCTAAGGAAAACCAAACCAACCCACACAAAGCACACCAGCCAACTCTCAATAAAAGGGTTCTGCACCTACTAATAGGAATAAAAATGACACTTTTCTTTTGTGCTCTAAATTAGTCTGTTCTTCAAGGATGTTCTTAATTTATTCCTCAAATGAATTTAGGATAAAAAATGCCATCTATATCTAAACAGTTCACATGCCCTCTGCAGTCTCCATTTTGCTAAAATAGATACGTTCACCTCATAGAATACCCTTTAACTCATAGAAATGTTCCAAGGCTCAGAACAGTTCTGTTCATCCCACAGTTGGAGGAAAGGATGCACACATAGAGGGGGTAGGTTGAATTAATTATCTTTATAGGTTATATTGCTATTTCCACGAAATGTGTGAGACTAGTTTCCTCACTACCAATGGTAAATGTTACTGTTTGTCACATAGTCAATTTGTCCTTACAAGTTTTAGAGATATGAACTGTCAATGCCTTTCTGTTTTTCCATTCAGTCCATAGAAATTCTTGTAGCTATTCTGAAGCGAAGTCCATCTTCTCAGCTCATCCTAACCATGGAAGTTTCATCCTTGGCACAAGACACAGAGAGTTGAGATGTATACCCTGATGAGTTCTGCTGCTAAAAAAGATTCTAGAATTTATGGAGCTGAAATGGACACATCATCACTATGGAATGACTATTTCTAACACATTACCCCTCCAAAATTTTAATTCATTTAACTTTTTTCTTTCTTGCAGATCATGAAATTTTATATTTTGATGACCCTTCATGGAGTTGAAGAAACAATACCTTGATGTAATTTAGTGAATTGTTTCTGTCTTTTTAAAAATAAAAACAACTTTTGCTTAAATTAATAAAAAATGTCTCATTACCTGTTATTATAAAAGAGCCATTTACATGGGACACTTGGGAGATGAAGGCGAGCGAGTTTCTATGAAGTCTTAGTTACTAAATTAAGGCCAGTCTGGTCTACATAGAGATTTTCAGGCCTCCTGGGCTACATAGTGAGGCCCTGAATAAAAGCCTTTGGAATGAATTCTCATTGGTCATAACTATTAAAACCTCTTTCTGGTCATAGTGTATTTTGTGCTTAGCTAATGATAGGCAAGTTAATCTGCAACAGTGTCTTCTGTGTCAACTGTAAGTTCCTTGAAGAATGGTTTATTTATTTTTAGTAGACTCTGACACATAGGGAAGTTTGATGAACATTTGATTTAAACAACATATTGTATTTACTTCAATTCTATAAATTTAACTGAACAGTTTTTCTTTTGAAAAAAGTGCAAGAACTAAGTAGAAGATCTTGTGTTATGATCTTACCCCTTGTGTATATGGCAGGAATAATTTCATTTGGGGAAGCCATATTTTCTGTTTATGATAAGTGATAGAAATACATGTTGAGAGAAATAATACTAATTATAACGAACCAGTCCTAGTTAGTGTTTGTTTAACACTTTAAGCATTACAAACAGTTTGAAGGAGGATAGCAGGTAACATTTAATAGCACCTGCTCCAGGCATTGTGCTAAGTCTGTGCTTCAATTTCCTTGTTTGTAATTCTGTGAACTGCGTGTCATGCCCAGGTTAAATATTGACAGGCTATAGCTAACATAGTCTGTGAAAGACATCTTGGGATTTCAGTCAGGGTTTGAACAACATCTCTCTTTCTCTTTGTGTGTCTATTAGCTATAAAATAATGAAGCTGATTTCCTGTTCATCATTTCATTTCATTCTTAACACCAAGAGACTCTTTCCTTCCCTCTTTTTAATTCTGGAAGGCCCAGCATTTTAGCCTCAAGCTGCCATGTGAGAAGGGACAGGAGTAAACCTGTTTGTCTCACCTTTTATTCCCCATGCCATGTCATTTTGTCCTTCTCTTTTGATATATACACATTTGAAACCTGAAAGACTCATGTGTTACATGTCTGGATGGCACAGGCTTTTTCTCTCTAAATAAAACTCTGCTAGGGATTTTCTTAGACCCAGTTCTATAGACAGCAGAGCCTTAGGCACAGCTGTGTGCTAATATGTTATAGGGGAGAGCAATTTTCTGGGAACAGAAGTGAGGCAAAACAAAAAATTAAGTGAGATAGAAAAAGGAGAGACGAGATCCATTATATGGATATCCAGTGGGCACAACTTTATAAAAGTCAGGGTGACTGTTCAGTTTTGTGAGTTACCTTCTTAATATGTGTTTGGAGACTTTTATTTTGAATTTTCTTTAACAACACATTTAATTAAATTAGAATTTAATTAAAATAGAATTACATCAGTTTTCCCTTCCCTTTCCTCTCTCCAGAACCTCCCACATACTCTACTTCCAGTCCCCCATGTTGCCCCCATTCTCAAATTGATAGCTTACTTTTCTTTGATTTTTATTCTTACACATCTATATTTTGAATCTTCAGTCTTGGTAGGGAAACAAAGAATAATATTTTAATTTCCTGTTGTTTATTGCTGTTCCTGTTGCTCTTCAGTATTCAATATTCTGGTCAGTTCCCAGGAAAGCCTAATCCTATAACAATGAAAACAGAACTATAACAAGTTAGAATAAGTGAGGTAATCCACAGATAATCTGGCCACTGGGGGTTTATAGGCTCATAGACTGGAGGTAATCACTCAGGGCCTCTGACTGACCTAGTCCTCATGAGCAAGAGGGCACAAAGAGATGTGTTAGCACAAACCTGTTGTTAATTTGTTAAGTGGTCAGGTTATCAAAGTGCCTTCTAATTAATTATTCATGGTTGTATACCCATAGACCTTGCTTGGTTGCTCTCAACCTCAGCAAGAGAAGGTTCTTTTTCAGTATACAGTAAACAGAAAGAGACATACCTGCTCAAAATGTGGAAAATAGTAGACTGAGTGCTCAGCTTTAAGTAGAACTATTCCTACTCAGTTATAATGTCCATGTACCACATTAATGATCAGCTTTGCAATGTAACACTAAAGGTGAAGTCATGGCACACATACTTTGGCAGTAACCAACAACTTTCTAATTGACTTAAGATATGTTCAACAAGAGAGAAACCATAGTTGGAACTGGAAAGCTTGGTAACGACTCAGTGCTAGTGTATTTACTATTATTGGAGGAGACTCTATTTTACTAACCAAAATAATCCATAACAACCTTTTGTAAATATTAGTCCTTTTACCCATAGAAAAGTGTAGTCTTTAACTTCCACCACGGGCATTTCTCTTTGTGAGAGACAGAGATCACTATAGAAAACCACATCCAGTGGATATATCTACAAAACAATCCTGTACATAAAGCTCAGAGAGCATTTCAAAAGAGGAAGCAGAAAGACTGTAAGAGCCAGAGGATAAGAAAGTTTGTTGTGAGATTGTCTCTCCTAGTAAGGTCAGAGTCTGTACCCATAAAGTATCATCAACACAACTGCCTAAATGTGCCCTGAATAAGGACAACACCAATGAACTTGCCAAAAGGTCATGGAGAGTACAAAAAGAGCTGTAGGGAACTGAGGAAAGTTGGGAGAGTTGGTATTCCCAAAGAAAGAGTGCATCAATTGGTTGTCTAGTGTCAAAGGCCAGTCTTGAAAACATATATACAGGTACATTTTATAGACTGAGTAACACACACACACACACACACACACACACTAATAATTAATGAAAAAAAGAGGCCATGAATTTGAAGGAGAGTGGAGAAGGGCTTATGAAAAGGCTTGGATGGAGGAAAGGGAAGGAAGAAATGTAATTATATTGTGATCTCAAAAACAAAATAAAAATTAGAACATTTATATAAACTTGGCCCTGACCCCAAGGATCAGAGGATATCTCGGTGAAGGAGGGTAAAGAAAGGTAACCATAGGAAGAGGGAGAGCAGTGCTGTGAAATGCTATCTTCTGTGATTATCCTAGTCATGGACTCACACAGCTGGGGCTAACCTGCACAAAACCTACAGAAGATCGAGCTGACCAACATTCTAGAGCAGATATTATAGATGATCTCCAGGTCCCTTACTGAGGTGCTATTGGCAGTTCATAGTTGTCGGAGGGGGGCTATTGCTCTTTTGTTGAGATTGTGGCCATTGGTAGGATTCCCATGCATGTGGATGACCACACATGCATTCACATATGTGCAGCACTAAATGGACATAGTGGTTTCTAAAAACAAAACAAAACAAAACAAAACAACAACAACATTAGGTTGATAAAAGAACATGCTGAGAGGGTTATAGAGTTCATGAGAAGAAATGAAGAGAAGCTTTGATCATATTTTATTATATAAGTATGTGGAAAAGTCTCCACAATAAAAAAAATAATTCTAAGATATAATTCTGTCACGTCATGTCTACCCAAGACACTGTTATCATTCCAAAAGCTTTTTGATATGTAGTTTATGCAACAGGAAATGTGATAGTAGGTCAAAGAGAATTAGAAGTTCTCAAAAGTCTGGGGAATCACCCTGAAGGAAATGATTTCTTTTATTCTCCTGTAAGTAAATTATAGCTTTTCGAAATGTCTCAGAGCAGAGGTTGGCAGTTACCTCTGAAAGCCTTGACTTAGTTTGATCCAGTAAGTTGATATATATGTTCCAAAATTATTTGAGGGTTTTAAATCTCTTATTTAACTAAGAATTAACTTTAAGAAGGTCTTCAAGTTTATCTGTGTATTCCTGTGTTCTCATGTGAATCCAGGTTCTCCATATGTATCAGAAGTCACAACATCTCATTCCACAGGTCAATGAACTTCTAAAGATATTGTCCTGCTGCAGAGATATTGTACTTACCAGCCTTTCCCAAGAAGAATATAAAGCTTTCTTTCTTTGGCCAATTAGGTTGCACTTATTTTCAGACAGTATTTCTAGAAGGTCCTCAGAAACATCAAGCAGAAAAAGCATGGCTAAATGTCGCCGAAAGGTGTTTAAATTCCATGATCTAAGTCCAGATACCAAGTTTACCGTATTAGGATTCAGCTGAACCTGGGTAAAGCTCAAGAGCCCTTGGGTCAAAAGTTGGGGAACCTATTGGCATTTATTAGTTTGACTCTCGTGGGTCCTCAGTGAATGAGGATTTGTATTGAGGAGGAAGAGTGAGGTGGGATTTGATTCCGCAGGAAAACATAATTTAACAGAACAAAGGTTGGCTTTTCAGTTTTGCACCATGTCATTCTCCTTGATTTTATGAATGCTCTATAAGTAGGTGTTAAAGAAAATGAATGAAAATTAAAACAGCTGTCTGCCTAGATTTCCTTTCAGGTGCTTCCAAAACATACTGACTTGCAAAGGGTAGGGAAATGGTACATATGCATTCTGCTCATAGTGGTTAGTGTGGGATAAACAGTGACATCCTGGTGACACTAGCAGACACATCATCAGTGCAGTTATCTTCCATGTTCCTAACATTGAGTGTTGGCACTACTGACCCAAAAATTAGCATGTTTGGCCTCCAGCACCAGAAGCCTTGGCTCAACTCCTCTGTACCCTTAGTAGCATCATCAGTGAGTAAAGCTTTCTGTAGACTGGAAAGGTAAAGAGCAGACTATAACAGCATTAACTAACTTTCATGAATGAAATGGGGGCCTCAGAGACAGATATCCTTGATATAAATCATGACCTAGCCCTAGTTAGAACCTTCTGCACTTCAAGGTTTTTCTATAGAAGAGGATTACAACAAGAGCTTTGTCCAGGGATTATTATGAGAACTAAAAGACAACACCTATAAAGTTTTGCCAAGTGAAATTCTTAGAAAATAACAGTTATCTGATATGTATTGGTAGATTTTGCTAAGCAACATTTTTTGTAAGAATAAGTATTAAAAGTTTCGTTAATATGCTTCAGCAAACCTTAGGCCTTGGTTGCTAAGTAATAGAACATAGGGAACATAAGGGTTCTAAAGGTGGACAACCTGGTTCAGGAACAGAAGTGTGCCTTTCCGTTCTTGAAGAATGACTAAATTAGGTAGGAGTGAGCGCTAACTGTAACTACCACACATGCCCTGCATTAGCGATGGTGCTGGCGCCATTTCAAAGTCCATTCAGCTACTTAAGGAAACTTACAGTCTTTCTAAGAGTCAAGACAGATTGGTTTAGGGATCAGCAAACTCTTTCTGTGAAAGACAAGAAGAAATAAGTGTTTCATGCAGTGGGTCTCATGGTCTATGTTATGATTATTTAGTTAGCTGCAGAGCTAGGCGTGTAGCTCAGTGTAAAGCCTTTGCAGAGCATGTGTAAGACCTCAGGTCCAATCTCTAGTGTTGTAATAATCAGTCACATGAGTGAGTGTGGTCACCTGTCAATAAAACTGACCTACAAGCACATGCCATGGGCCAGATTTGGGTCAATTTCTAACCTCATTAATAGAGCAGCATAGTTAGAGAAAAGCAGAGCTACATTCTATCTTTTATTCACAACGGGCCAGAAAATAAACCCCTTCTTCTAATACCATGCCATTTCTTACTCTGCCATTAACATTTCATTTTGACTTTATGACTCTTTAACTGCATGTAACATTTACATAAGACACTAAAGCATGGTGATGTATTCATTATTTTTTATTACCTAGAGCATGAGGGAAAATGAAATGTACTTACTAGCTACTGCAGTCAACTGATAAAGTTATATGTTCTTCACTCATGAATCAGTATGTAAAACGATGCCAGAAGTATATATTCCATTATTTCATAAGCATAATGTGTGCAACTCATAGTTACTTATAACACTAAATCCTAACTCATTCTGTAAGAGACGTGAAGCAGATAGGTAACTGCAAACTCTTGTCCTAGGCATAATGCAGTACTCAGGATTATGTTCAATATGCACATTAAGCAAAGTGAAAACAAGGCATAAAATTTAACATCAAGGGAGTACTCTTGTACCAGCTGGCATAAATATTGAAATATTTCTTCTTTGCACTAGAACACGTAGGGTGCGTATTTATCTGTAGAGGAATGGAAGATGGCTCAAACACCACTTTTGACCAGAAGAGGACATTGAATGGGGCCTCCTGGAGCTACAGTTAGAGGAGGTTGTGAACCTCCCAACACAGATGCTAGAACTGAACTCAGGAAAGTGGTGAATGCTCTTAACTGCTGAGCTTTCATTACAGTCTCTACTCTTATCCTTCTACTACACTCTGTCTCAAGCTGTCCTAGCTCCACCCCAGACAACTTTTTTCCTGCTAAACATTGCTTTTTGCTTCACTGATCTTTCCTTGGCACAGAAGACTTTATGAATAGTTTCTTATTTTTCAAGTTTACACAAACTTCCTATGCTCTTCACCACTAGGAATGCAGTAATGCATTGAGACCCATTTTCTGCTGTGTTCCTTGCATGTCTTTGTTCATAGGAATTCTGGGATGGCAGATGAGCATCCTAATAAATACTACCCCTTGCAACTATGTATTTATGTGTTCAAGGTCTTCGGGGTATTGGGCAGCCAAAATAAATTGTGAGAGTAAATGAACTGAGGCTCACACAAGACCAGTTTTATGCTTACTTCCTCACTTCAAATAATTTTGTTCACCAAAATGAGCACACTGTTTTCATAGATCGACTTGTAATTTAATATTATGAATTTAAGTATGTGCCAATAAAATAAAGGCTTTTTTTTTTAGTAATTTTCTGATCATGTTTAATATGAAGCATTTCATTTAAAAGTTTTTCTCCAAACCAAAACCAAACATAAACAATTCCCAACATAATGCTAAAGGGAATTGTGGTAAGTGAATGGACCATGCCCTGAGATATTGAGTCAAATGGGATTTAATAATGGAAACCTAAGAGATAAATATTCCTAAGGTCAGTTTTCTGAAACAGAGAAAAACTATAAATATCCCCAAAGAAACTCATTCATGGGTTTCTGATAGATAATTAGCAGAACTCAGTCATGCAACAGGTCAGCTGCCCACAGAGCAGTGGGTATTCTTACGTCGCCAAATAGTCTCTTGTTTTATTCACTTAATTGTCACATTTCTAATGTGTACCAGGCATCGTCTAAGACTGAGTTACATAAAATAGACATAATCTTTATTTTTACAGACAGAGCAAATAGACAAGAAGCATAATATATACACTGCTGTTATGACCACACACAGTACTTCTTTACTTTATTTTTAACTTTTATTTTTAAATACACATTTTCACTAAAATTGTGAACTACCAAAAATGGTAGTTATCTCTACTTGATATCCATTCACATTGTGAAAATAATACATTTAGTGATGGGAAATGAAGCATAAAGTAGTCTCCCAGTTTACATGAGATTCTCTGAAAAATGTTGTGGTTGGTGAAGGCTTTATCTAGAGAAACCAGACTCAGTTTTGATCTACAGGTGTCACATGTGACATATTATTCTATTAAATTTCTCTCCCGCCCAAATCTGAGGAGAGAACACAGGCAGTATTTCAGGGATACAAATCACTCAAAAATGTTTTAAGGGCTAGTGACCAAAGGTTTTACCTTTTTCTTTTCAGATTATAAAACAGTTTATTATAGGAAGCGAGATGGATCCTCTAAGAAATTTGTTAGTTATGATAATGAGTGGATAACTAAACTCACTTCCTAGCTCAGCAAGACATATACAATTTACTTTTTGTTGTTACTGCTGTTTTTTTTTTTTTTTTGCCATTGCTCTTTTTTTTAAAATTTATTTATTTATTTTTGCATTTGTTTTTCCTCTGGTTGGTGGGCTGATTTCTTTCCCCGTTTTTCATTGCTGAAAGGAAAAGTAGCAATTCTGACTTCCTGTCACTTAAAGAGGAGAAGATTTATTGCATTTAACTGAAAGGGCACTCTTGGAATAGAGCCGATGTAAGTTAACTGTAATCAGGGTGTGACAGACTGGCTGTCCTGGCCCTCCCAGGTCATACCTTATCTGCTCAGTTGCTTGGTAGTCCAAGGTTGACACTGTCCACAGATGGGCTGCTGCAGCAATGCCCCAAAATCATAAGATGGTAGCTACTCCCGTGCCATAGGCTGGATGACTACTGCTTTTCTTTTGATGATCCTGCTGTGTATCATCAACTTACTTCTCTGTTGGCAAGAGTAAATCATGTCAAATAATTCTTCCTTCAATATCTCAAATGGAAGAAGTACTAATGTTAGCTTTTGGCTAGAATTGGAACACAAGCAAGAGGATCTGGGAGACCAAATTCTATCCCAGCCGAGGAGCAGATCACTGCGGAACAATGTAAGTCCCTGGTGATTATTTCTAGCTATAAAGAGATACTCAGAGTGAGAGGCAGGGTTCCAGCTTAGTGGTTCAAGGGCTTTGTGTCCTGTCTCTGTTGTAGCACCACAGTGATTGTGGGATTCAAGGAAACTTTTCCACATTTATTTTTTGTTTCATTTTCAAAATAGTATAATGAATTAATTATACATACATCTATATATTTAGCTACATTATTATTTATACTATAAAGTATATCTCTATATATACTTTATCCATTTAAAATATTTGTTGAGTTTTATTGTGTGTGCCAGAGTGCATGTGTGCCCAAGCCTTCGAGTGTGTATGTGTCTTTGTGTGGTGTGTGTATGTGTGTTTGCATGTGTGTGTATAGGTGGGTTCCTGAGGAGAGCAGAGGAGGACATTTTATCCCTTGGAGGTGGGTGTGAATTTCAAAACATGCTTCCAAACTCTGGTCTTCTGAAGGAGAACAAGTACTCTTAACCACCAAGCTATCTTTCCTTACCTTTATTTTTTAATTAAAATTTTAAATAAATATACAAAGTAATGGATTTAATTATGAGTATATATAAACGTGTGTCATGAAGTTTTTCCTCTTTCTTCTGCACCACCCCATCTTCCCTTGTCATTTCCTTTCTGACTCCAAATACTACTCTTCTGTTTTTATCTCATGTGAACTCCATTGCCATTCCACACTTAAGTTCTCTTAGTCTCCTCTCATGGTGTCAAGCATCTCTCTCTTTTTCTCTTACATAAACACACATATACACACAGAGGGGGGGAAGGTCTTGATTCTCTGAGAACAAATGTGTGATATGTGCCTTGCTTTTTTGCTTAATAAAATGATCCTCATTTACACTGATTTTTCTCCAAGTGCCATAGTTTCATTGTTCTTTTCTAAATTAAATTTTTATTTTTATATATTAATTACAGTTTATTCATTTTGTATTCCAGCTGTAGCCTCCTCTCTCATTCCCTCCAAACCTCATCCTTTCTCACTCATCTTTACCTATGCCCATCTCCAAGTCCACCGAGTCCTCCAAGGGGGAGGTCCTCTTCCCCTTCCATCTGATTCTAGCTTATCAGGTCTGATCAGGACTGGTTGCATTGTCCTCTGTGCCCTGACAAGGCTGCTACCCTCTCAAGGGGAGGTGATCAAAGAGACAGCCACTGAATTCATGCCAGAGATAGTCCCTGTTCCCTTTACTAGGGAACCCACATGGATATAGACCTGCCATAAGCTACATCTGAGCAGGGGTTCTAGGTTATGTCCATGAATGGTCCTTGGTTGGAGTATCAGTCACAGAAAAAAAAAAAACAAAAAACAAAAACAAAAACAAAACCCCTGCGCCCAGAAATTTTGGTTCTGTTGCTCTTCTTGTGCAGCTCCTGTCCTCTCCAGGCCCCACTATCTCTCCCTTCTTTCTTAGGATTCCCTGCACTCTACCCAAAGTTTGATTAAGAGTCTCAGCATCTGCTTTGATACACTGCTTGGTAGAGCCTTTCAGAGGCCCTCTGTGGTAGGCTCCTGTCCTGTTTCCTGTAGTTTCATTGTTCTTTATAGATAAAAAACTTCCACTGTGGGTATGTACCAGATTTTCTTAATCTGATTGTCTGCTCATGGATATTAAGGACTTTTTCTTAGCTCGTGTGTATAGTGTAACAATAAACACGAATGTGAAATCATCTCTGCAGAATGTTAACTTACAGTTCTTTTGGCACATATCTATGAAGGGTTTAGCTGAGTGATATGGTAGTTCCAGCTTTAGTTTGCTTTTTAGAATCTACACATTGGCTTCCACATTGGTCATACCAGTTTATATTCTCACCAACAGTATAAAAGATGTGTTTGGACCCTGAGATATCACCTTATACCCATCAGAATGGCCAAAATGAAAAACTCAAGTGGCAACACATGCTGGAGAGGTTGTGGAGAAAGGGGAACCCTCCTCCACTGCTGGTGGGAATGTAAACTGGTACAACCACTCTGGAAATCTATCTGGTGCTTTCTAAGACAATTCGGAATAGTGCTTCCTCAAGACCCAGCTATACCACTGCTAGGTATATACCCAAAGTTTGCTCAAGTACACAAAAGGGATATTTGCTCAACCATGTTTATAGCAGCTTTATTTGTAATAGCCAGAACCTGGAAAAAACCCAGATGTCCATCAACGGAGGAATGGGTACAGAAATTGTGGTATTTTTACACAGTGGAATACTACTCAGCAATCAAAAAGGAGGAAATCATGACATTTGCAGGCAAATGGTGGGATCTGGAAAAGATCATCCTGAGTGAAATATCCCAGAAGGAGAAAGACAAACACGGTATATACTCACTTATATAGACCTATAAGATATGATAAACATAATGAAATCTATACACCTAAAAAAGATAATCAAGAGAGCGGACAGGGGGTAAGATTATCAATCCTCGTTTTGAAAGACAGATGGGATGCGCATTGAACATTGACAGGAGTCTACTGAGTGCATTTGAAAGACTCTAACAAGCAGTGTTTTCAAAGCAAAGTCTCATGACCAAACCTTTGGCAGAGTACAGGGAATCATAAGAAAGAAGGGGAGTTAGTCTGATGAGGAAAGGATAGGAGCTCCACAAGGACCAAATTTATCTGGGCACAGGGTCTTTTCTGAGACTGACATGCAACCAAGGACCATGTATGAATGTAACCTAGAACCTCTGCTCAGATGTAGCCTGTGGTAGCTCAATAACCAATTGGTTTCCCATAGTGAGGGGAACAAGGACTATTTCTAACAGGAACTCAATGACTGGCTCTTTGGCCTCCCCACCCACCAAGGGAGGAGCAGTCCTGTTAGGCCACAGAGGAGAACTTTGCAGCCAGTCCTGAAGATACCTGATAAAACAGGATCAGATGAATGGGGAGGAGGTCCTCCCCTATCAGTGGACTTGGCAAGGGACACGGTGGAGATGAGGGACGGAGGGAGGGACTGGGAGGGAATGAGGGATCGGGACACGGCTGGGATACAGAGTTAATAAAATGTAACTGATAAAAAATAAATAAATTAAATAAAAAGATGTGTTTGTTCGTTTTGTCACCTTGATACAAACTTGAGACACTAGGGAAGAAGAATCCTAGGTTGAGAAATTGCCCCCTTTATATTGGTATGTTGGGGGCATTTTCTTTCTTTCTTTCTTTCTTTCTTTCTTTCTTTCTTTCTTTCTTTCTTTCTTTCTTTTTTTTTTTTTTTTTTTTTTTTTTTTTTTTTTTTTATTATATTTTTTTAATTTTATTTTTTTTCTTATCTGCTTCTTTTTTTTCTAGGTTTTTCAGTTGGGCCATTAAGTTGTTTGTATGTGATGTTACGAATTTCTTCTTGCAGGCACTTAGTGCTATAAATTTTCTCCTGAGAACTGCTTTCAATGTGTCCCATAAATTTGGGTATGTTGTGCCTTCATTTTCATTGAATTCTAGGAAGTCTTTAATTTCTTCCTTTATTTCTTCCTTAACCCAGCTGTCATTGAGTAACAAGTTGTTCAGTTTCCATGTGAGTGTAGGCTGTTTGTTATTTCTGTTGTTGTTGAGGTCCAGCTTAAGTCCATGGTGGTCAGATAGAATACAAGGGATTATTTCAGTCTTTTTGTATCTGTTGAGGCTTGCTTTATGACCAACTATATGGTCTAATTTGGAGAAGGTTCCATGCGGTGCTGAAAAGAAGGTATACTCTTTTGAGTTTGGATGAAAAGATCTGTAGACGTCTATTAGGTCCATTTGATTTAGGGTCTCTGTAAGTGTTTTTATTTCCCTATTTGTTTTCTGTCTAGTTGATCTGTCCCTTGGTGAGAGTGGAGTGTTGAAGTCTCCCACTATTAGGGTTTTAGGATCAATGTGTGATTTTAGCTTTAATATTTTTTCATTTACAAATGTAGGTGCTCTTGTATTTGGGGCATAGATATTCAAAATTGTGATGTCCTCTTGGTGGATTTTTCCTTTGATGAGAATATAGTGGCCGTCCTTATCTTTTTTGATTAACTTGGGTTGAAAGTCTATTTTATTAGATATTAGGATGGCTACTCCCGCTTGTTTTCTGGAACCATTTGCTTGAAAGACATTTTTCCAGCCCTTTACTCTGAGGTAGTGTTTATCTTTGTTACATAGGTGTGTTTCTTGGATGCAACAGAATGATGGATCCTGTTTCCTCAACCATTCTGTTAGTCTGTGTCTTTTAATTGGGGAGTTGAGTCCGTTGATGTTGATAGAAACTAGTGACCAACAATTGTTACTTTAGATGTGGTGTTGGTGGTGTCACTGAGTTTCATTGCTTGTCTTCTTTTGGTTTTTTTGTTGTGTAGTTATCTATTTCCTCTGTTTCCTTCGATGTAGTTGTTTTCTTTGGTTTGGAGTTTCCCTTCTAGTAACTTCTGTAGAGCTGGGTTACTATGTAGATATTGTTTAAATTTGGTTTTGTCTTGGAATATCTTGAATTCTCCGTCTATGTTGATTGAAAGTTTTGCTGGGTATAGTAGTCTGGGTTGGAATCTGTGGTCCCTTAAGGACTGTATGATTTCTGTCCAGGCCCTTCTGGCTTTCATAGTTTCTGTTGAGAAATCTGGTGTGATTCTGATAGGTCTACCTTCATATGTTACTTGGCCTTTTTCTCTTGCTGCTTTTAGAATTTTTTCTTTGTTTTGTAGGTTCAGTGTTTTGACTATGATGTGACGTGAAGAATTTCTTTTCTGGTCTAGTCTACTTGGTGTTATGTAGGCTTCTTGTATGTTTATGGCCATCTCCTTCTTTAAGTTGGGAAAGTTTTCTTCTATAATTTTCTTGAAAATATTTTCCGGACCTTTGAGCCTGATGTCTTCTTTTTCTTCTACTCCTATTATTCTTAGGTTTTGTCTTTTCATGGTATCCTTGATTTCTTGGATGTTTTGTGTTTGGAACTTTTCTGATTTTATTTTTTCTTTGAGAGACGTGTCAATTTCCACAAGTGTATCTTCGGCTCCTGAGATTCTTTCTTCCATTTCTTGTATTCTGTTGGTGATGCTTACCTTTGTAGTTCCTGATCTTTTCTCTATGTTCTCCAGCTCCTGGTTTTTCTCTATTTTTGTTATCTTTATTGATTCTAATTCTGTTTTCATGTCTTGCACCATTCCTTCATCTGTTTGATTGTGGAGTCGTGCTTTTCAATGATAGCTTCTATTTTTTTGTCCGTTTCCTCTCTATGTATCACTAATTGTGCCTCTACTTCTTTGGGTATAATTGCCTGTATTTCTATGAGAGCTTTGTTTATTTCTTCTTTATTTGCCTTCATTTGTGTGGACATTTCTTTGAGAGCTTTGTGCATTTCTTCTCTGTTTGCCTCAATTTTCCTGGTCATCTCTCTGAGAGCACGATTTGTTTCCTCTTGGTTAGTCTCGATTTCTTTGGTTATTTCTCTGAGGGCTTTGTTCATTTCATCTCTATGGGCCTCTAATAGCTGGAGAAACATAGTTTTGAGGTTGTTTTCTTGTATATCTAGTGAATTGAAGTGCCCATTGTTTTGTGGGGTTGCTGGCGAGGTCATTATGTCCTGATTTTTGTTGGGAGTGTTCTTACGTCTGCCTCTAGCCATCTGGTTATTTATAATCCTCACTGGTTGTTCCTCAAGATTGTAGTTTGGGCTATGATCCTCTTTCTGTTTTCTGGACTGTTTTTTCAGGAAGATAAGAGAAGTTCACTGCTTTGCGAGTGTGCACTGTGTTTTCAGTTTTGCCTAAGTAAAGAATGTGACACTGGTGCTATTCGCGTGAGCTTTTAGCGGGCGCAGTGTGCATGCGCGGATTCTCTGACTATTGCAGTGGCCTGCAAGCCACTATTACGCAGTTCTGACTGAGATCCAGGGATTGTCTGCCTGGATTACCCTGGTGGACCCACAAGGCAGAAGCTTCAATGTTGGGGTCGCTATCCCAAGAATCCCTATGATGCCCACACTAGGGGTGTGGGTGGCAGGGATCTTGTCTGGTTGCTTCTGTGGAGATGCCCTAGGTCTGGGGCAATCTCTCCCTAGAAGGCTCACTCACTCTCTTGCAGGACCAGTTGAAATGCACAGGGGTTCCCCTTGCTCACTATTCTCTGTTTTGGTCCTGCTGTGGAAGTGCATGGGTACGCTAACAGTCAGCTCTGTGACACTGTGGTCGCAGGACTCGGTGTCCACCTTTCCTGTGTGTTGCCTCTTTGTCCTTTCCCTCTGCCAGGAGGGGTTATGTTGACTGGTCCCTGGGTGGCGTGGGAAAGAGTTAGGTTGAATGTACTCAATCCCAGATCCTGGGCCCAGATCTCTCTGCCAGAAGCAGCCTGGCGGTAGAATCTATGTTTGCTGATCCCGAGAGAGTACCAGGTAGGGTTGAGTGTCCTCAGATCTAGAGCTTGGGTTTCTCTGCTAGGGGCCGCTGGGTGAGCTGGAGAGGGGGTGCTGTGTCCTTGGCAGGCTGCCTCTCTGTCCTTCCCTTCTGACCTTCCCCTCTGCTGGGGCAAGCTTATGGAGGTGCTCTCAGGGGAGTGCCAGCAGGGGTTGGTGCTTCTCAGTCGGATCCTGAGCCCTGAGCCGGAATTTCTCTGCCAAGGGTCAGGGGGGCGCCGGTGATAGAACTTGCTGCTAGACCTTATTGCGCTGGACCCAGGAGAATCTCAGGATGTGTAGAATGACCACAGTCCCAGATCCCGAGCTGTAGTTTGTTTGCTAGGAGCAGCAGGCAGCACTGGAGTTCCGGTACTGTGAAGCCGCTGTGCACCTCTTTATCCTTCTGCTCCGCTGTGGCAGGGTGATGGCGGCGTTTGGGGGAGTGCCCGAAAGGATTGGGTTTTCTCAGCCCCGATCTCGGGTTGGGGTACAGACAGTTTGGTCTGTGGCAGGTTCTGCTGGATGCCTCCTGCCTCCTCCGAAGAGGGAGTAGGGATTTTGAGCTGGGCGCGCATCTTCTCTCCATGCTTGGCGGGAGCTCAGTTGTAATGGCTGCAGGTACCCGTGGTCGGAGAGACCTTCCAGGGAAAGGCTGGGTGACCCGTGACCAGTCTGGCAACTTTGCTTCCCCGCGGGGTTTTTTTTGCGACTGGGACTCTCAGTCTCAGGCACCCTTGTGCCCACTGATCAGCCTGGGAAAGTGATCGGCACAAGCAGGCTTGCGGCACCAGCCTGGAGACCCAAAGCCCGCATTAGCCAGGTTCTCTTTCGGGTTCTGGCTTGGCAGTCGAGAGTGGACCCGACCGATTCCCACGCCGTGAGAGCCTCCCCTCACCTGGGAAACACGATAGCTCTTGTTTTAGGGCCCAGAGTTCAGTCTCCTGGTCGCTGCACGGAGTGTGTTGTCCTGCTTCTCAGACATGGTGTTCTCCCGGCACCGCCATTTTGGCCCCCCTCCCATTTTATTTATTTTTAGTAAATAAAAAGGAAAGCTTGGGCTTGAGGAAACCCCAAGCTCTGTGTAGCTGCCACCAGTGTGGGCTTGTGAACATGCAGAAATAACACAGAGGATGTTCCCCATTATTCCTGCTTCAAGCTCCTGTCTTGAGTTATTGCCTTTATTTCTTCAAGGATGATGGATTGTAACCTATAAGCTGCAAACAAAACAAAACAAAAAACCAAAAAGCCAACCCTGGCACTATTAACAGTACTCTGCTGTGCTTGCTGACTGGAGCCTAGCAGTCAGTTCTTTGAGAGGCTTCACCCAGCAGCAGATGGAAACAGATACTGAGACTCATAGACAAACACTGGACAAGTACAGGCAGGCTTGTGGAAGTATAGAAGGATCTGGAGGGAACAGCAAGTATAGAAGGATCTGGAACTCCACAAGAAGATCAAAACAGTCCACTAAGCCCAGGAGGGGCTTACAGAGACTGAAGCACCAACCAAGGACCATGCATGGACTGGACCTAGGACCCCTACATAGATGTAGCTAATGAGAAGCTTGGTCTTCATGTGGGTTCCCTGGCAAGGGGAATGGGAGCTGTCTCTGACATGGATGCCATTGCATGTTTTTTTTTTTTTTTTTTTTTTTTTTAAATCACATTCTCCTTGTGGGGCCAGCTTACAAGGCCACAGGGGAAGAGGATGCTCTATCCTGAGGTGACTTGATGTGCTGGGGTGGGTTGGTGGAGGGGCTCCGTTTTTCAGAGGAGTAGGGGAGGAAGGATAGGGGGAAGAGGAAGGGAGGATAGAACCAGGAGGAGAGACAGGAGGGGGACATGATAGAGATGTTAAGTCAATAAAAAAAGCAACAACAACAACAACAAAAAACAAGTAAGCAAACAAACAACAACCCCTTTGTCCTCAGTTTGGTCATGGTCAGTGTATTATCACAGCAAGAGCAATCACATTAGGATGGAAAAGCTCCTTATTCTACCCTTCCTCACAGTATTTGTTATTATTTGGATTTTGCAAAATAGTTTTCAATTGCATTTCCCTGACTGTTAAGAATGCTGAACATTTATTCAAATATTGACCATTTTTATTTCTTCTTTTGAGAACTCTATTCAGATCTTTAGACTATTTATAGAATATATAATTTTTGTTTTTGGAGTGTTTAATTTTTAATGTTTTTATGTTCTAGATATTAATTCCTTGACTTATGTATAGTTGGAAGATATTTTTTTCCATTCTATAGGCTGTCTCTTCATTTTACTGATGATTTTCTATGTTGTAGAGAAACTTTTAAATTTCATTTAATCCCATTTGATAATTTTGGGTATTATTTCTTATGCTATCAAAATCTTATCCAGAAAACCCTTGCCTATGTCTTGATGTATTTTGCCTATGTTTCCCTCTGCCAGTTTCAAAGTTTCAGGATTCACACTAAAGCTTTTGATCAGTTTTTAATTGATCAAAGGGGAGTAGAGTTAGAGGGATCTAGCTAAATTCTTTTATGTATGGATATCTAGTTTTCTTAAAATTCTTTGTTGAGTCTGTCTTTTTTTCTGATGAATGCTCACAATATTGCTGAAGTTGCATGCCCTTAAATGTGTGGCTTTATTTCTGGGTCCTCTATTCTGTTCTGTTTCTCTAAGTATCTGTTTTTATACCAGCCATATGCTTTTTGATAGTGTGACTCTAATATACTTTGAATCATCTATTGTAATACCTCTAGTGCTGCCTTTTCTGCTTTGGATTGTTTGACCCTTTAGGATATTTGGTGCTTCCATATGGTTTCACAACTGGTATTTTCCAGTTCTTTGAAAAATGTTATTGGATTTTTGAAGAAATTTGTATTGAACCTGTAGATAGTTTTCAGCAATGCTGTCATGTTTGTTATGTCTGCCGATCCATGAACACTGGAATTCTTTTCCTATAGTCTTTGCTTTTTTCCTTCAGAGTCTGAAAATTTCCATTGGAGAGGCCATTTACTTCCCTCATTAAATTTAGTCCTTGGTATTTTATTTTGAAGTCATCGTGTATGGAATTATTTGTGCACAGAAAGATTACTTAATTTTGCATGCTGAACTTTCTTTCAGGTCTTTTCGAAATATAGGATTACGTCACCTGAAAATCAGAATGATTTTGGTTTTTTTCTTTTTTTAATTTGTATCCTGTGTGTGCATGTGTATGTGAACACGTGCATGTGTGTGCAGGTGTGCATGCACACTCGTGTCTGTGTGAGTTTGGGTGTGGGGGTTGCATCATGAGCACAGCAGGGCTGAGAAGAATTCTTACTCCTTCCCTTCCAGCCTCTTTGCCCTGAGACATGGCCTCTCATCAAAGCAGAAGCTCGCTGTTTTGTTTACACTGGCTGGCCAGTGAGCAAGCTCTCTGGATTCCCCCTTGTCCCTGCCCCTGCCCCCTCAGTGCTGGGGTCATAGGCACACATGCCAATGCCTGGCTTTTTAATATGGGTGCTAGGGTTTCAAACTCAGGCCCTCATTTTTGCAAAGCAAAAGCTCTTGCTGATCTGTCATCCCAGCTCTTTCTTCTCTCTCTCTCTCTCTCTCTCTTTCTCATCTAGTTTTGGCTTTGGTGTAAGGGGAATATTGGCTTCACAGAAACAGTTCAGTAGTGTATCTTCCCTTTATAGTTTGTGAAGCATTTAGAGGAATATTTGTGTTCATCCTTAAGGGTTTTGTAGAGTTCAGCAGCAAATCTCTCCAGTCCTACGCTTTCACTCGAGGGAGACTTGTCTATCTCAGATCCGTCTGATGTTTTAAGGTGGAAATGCTCGTAGTTATAAAATTTCCTCTTAGAACTGCTTTCACCATACCTCAAAGGTTACAGTTAGTTGTGCTTGCATTTTCATTTGACTCTAGAACTTGTAAAACTTTCCTCCTTGATTTCCTATGAGCTACTGGTCACTGTAGAATGTGTTGTTCAGTCTCTAAATAATTTTGTGGTTTTTGTTGTTTCACTTGCTATATGACTTCCAGTTTTATTCAACTAAAATCTGACAACATATAATAAACTGTTTTGGTTATTTGTATTTGTTGAAACTTGTTGTGTAGCACAGTCTATTTTAGAGAGGATGCCATCCACAGACTGTTGAAGAGAATGTGTATATTCTGTTTCTGTTGGTCTGAATATCCTGCAGCTTTCTGCTTAGTGCACCTGAGTTATAGTGTAGCTTAAGTTTTTGGTTTCATTACTGAGTTTTACTTTTGGGGTCTCATAAAGAAAGTGAGGAGAGAAAGTCACTCACTGTTGTCATGACCTTCCTATATGTATATGCCCATTAGTGTTTTTTTTTTTTAAATAAAATAGAGAACTCCCACATTTGGTGCAAATGTATTCATACTTTTGTTATGTGTTGTTTCTCTTATTGATGTTCAGCGATTTTCTTTATCTCTTCTGATTAATTTTCATTTGAAACCTATATTACAGAATTAGTTACCTTAGCTTGCTCTCACTGTTACTTACTTGATAGAGTGCCTTAGTATACAACTGTCTTTTCCAGTGAGGTATGTTTCTTGGAAATAGCAGGTATTTGGATCTTATATTTTCATCAAGTTAGCCCATCTGTGTCTCTTTGTTGATGAGTTGAGATGATTTTTGCTAATGATTATTGTTGAGATAATGTCTACCGATTCCTGTAACTTTGTTGGTTGTTTCTCTGGTCGGAGGATAACTGTATGGTCTTACTTTCTCCTCTATTGACTTCAGGAGTTTGCAGAGTTGGCTCGTCTACTGTGTTGAACTTAATGAATTCCTTACTAGATCTCTTTTGTTCAGAAATTCACCTCAGAAATTTCATCATTAAGTGTTGGGAGTCTTTCTTCTACATTTGTAAAGTATTCATTAAAGAATCTTCTCCAGTCCTGGCTTGGTGGCCATGGACTGATCTAGCTGGTGATTATCTTAGAATATTTTTAAAAATCTCTCTATTAATTTTAAAAGAGTTTTTTTCTAGACATCTTGGTTGATAATTTTATATTGCAGTGCTTAAAATATACTAGCACATGCTTTCCAAGTTTAACGTTGATGATCAGAGACCTGCTTTGCTGTGATGTATTTATCCTTGTAGGTCAGCTGTTCTGTTCTTAGAGCTTTTGATAGCTTTGTTTTGTATTTTTGACACCTTGGGTCAAACATAATACAGAATAATGTTGGGTCAAAAATAATATATAAAAGGTTTTTCCCCTCTCTGGAAGTGTCTATTTGGCATTTTAAGTGCCTCCATATTTTGGATGTGCAGTTCTAGGTCTGAATATGGGGTATTTGGTTTTTGCTATTATTGTCTTTGGATAGAATCTGCATGTTTTTGTTTATAGCTTAGTACCTTCTTCTACTCTGTGCTGCCTTGGCCTTGACTTCTTGATTTTTATCTCCATTTTTTTGTACATTGTGGTCATATTCATTCTGAATTTCATCTTTTATTTCTGTGTTCAAAAGTAGGGTGTTGAGTATTTTTTCATTTATTTATTAATTTCATCTCTTCACAGCCTGATCCCAGCCCCCTTTCTCCTCTCCTCCCAGTCCTGACCTCACACTCTCCTTCCCCCAATTCTTCCTCTTCTTTTCCTCAAAAAAAGGGAAGCCCCAAAAGGTATCAACCTACTCAAGCACCTCAAGTCACAGCAGGATTAAATGCATCCTCTCCCGGTAGGGCCTGATAAGGCAGGGGCAGGTAACAGAGTCATAGTCAGCCCTTACTCCTATTGTTAGGGGACCCACATGTAACCATGCTGCAAATCTGCTACATATGCATAGGGTTTCTAGGCTCAGACTGTGCATGCTTTTTTGTTGGTGGTTCAGTCTTTGTGAGCCCCCATGGGCTCAGGTTAGTTGACTTTGTAGGTCTTCTTGCAGTGTCCTTGATCCCACTGGTTCCCTCTCTCCTTCCTCCCACTCTTCCACAGAACTTCTCGACCTCAGCCTATCCTTTGGTTGTGGGTCTCTTCATTCATTTCCATTACCTAATAGATGAAGCCCCTCAGAAGACAGTTATGCTAGGTTCCTGTCTACAATCATAGCAGAGTATCATTAATAGTGACAGGGGTTTGCTCTCTTCCACGGGGTGAGCCTCAAGTTGGGCCAGTCATTGGTTTGCCATTTTCTCAATCTCTGCTCCACTGTTACCCCTACACTTCTTGTACAGAAATTTTGGGTCTAAGGTTTTATGAGTAGTGACCTCTCCCTCCACCGGAAGTCCCACCTGGCTATAGGAGGTGTCTACTTCATGCTCTTTCACCCCTGCTGCTAGAAGTCTCAGCTAGGGCTACCCTCAGAGACTTCAGGGAGGCTCCCTCACCCAGAGAGGACCCCTTCCCCCAATTTCTATTCTGTCTCCTAGTGTTCTCTCCTGCCCTCTGCCCTCTCAGCAAACCTGATCTCTACTGTCATTATCCTTCCCAATCTCTCTTTCACCTGTTCCCTCCCTCCATCTACTTTCTCCTCCCATGCCCCTCTTTCCATCTGACACTAGTGTCTTTCCATCTGACACTAGTCTATCAGGTCTCACCAGGACTGGCTGCATTTTTTTTTTTCTGTGGCATGGCAAGGCTGCTCCCCCATCCGGGGAGGTGATCAAAGAGCCAGCCACTGAGTTCATGTCACAGACAGTTCCCGTTCCCCTTGCTGGGGTACACACTTGGACACTGAGCTGCCATGGGCTACATCTGTACAGGGGTTCAGGTTATCTCCATGTGTAGTCCTTGGTTGGAGTCTCAGAAAAGACCCCTGTGCCCAGAAATTTAGGTTCTGTTGCTCTTCTTGTGGAGCTCCTACCCTCTCCAGGTCCCACTCTCTCCCCTTTCTTTCATAAGATTCCCTGCACTCTGCCCAAAGTTTAGTTAAGAGTCTCAGCATCTGCTTTGATACCCTGCAGGGTAGAGTCTTTCAGAGGCCCTCTATGGTAGGCTCTGGTCCTTTTTCCTGTTTTTTCCTTCTTCCAATGTCCATTCTGTTTGTCTTTCTGAGTGAGGGTTGATCATCTTACCCAGGGACCTCCTTCTTGTTTAGCTTCTTTGGTGTACATATGTTAGTATGTTTATCCTATACTACAGGTCTAGTATTCACTTATAAGTGAGTATATACCATGTGTGTTTTTCTGCTTCTGGGATACCTCACTCAGGAAGATCTTTTCTAGTTCCCACTGTTTGCCTGCAGATTTCATGATTTCCTTGTTTTTAATTGCCAAGTAGTATTTCACTGTGTAAATGTACCACAATTTCTGTATCAATTCCTCAACTGAGGGATATCTGGGTTGTTTCCAGCTTCTGGCTATTACAAATAAAGCTGTTACAAACATAGTTGAGCAAATGTCCTTGTTGTGTACTTGAGCATCTATTGGCCATATGCTTAGAAATGGTATAGTTGGATCTTGAGGAAGCACTATTCCTAATTGTCTGAGAAAGCACCAGATTGATTTCCAAAGTAGTTGTACATGTTTACATTCCCACCAGCAATGGAGGAGGGTTCCCCTTTATCCACAACCTCTCCAGCATGTGTTGTCACTTGAGTTTTTGATCTTAGCCATTCTGAGGTGAAACCTCAGGAAATTTGCATTTTCCTGATAGCTAAGGATATTGAGCATTTCTTTAAGTGGTTCTCTGCCATTTCATATTCTTCTATTGAGAAATCTCTGTTTAGCTCTGTACACCATTTTTAAATTGGATTACTTGATTTGTTGTTATTTAACTGCTTGAATTCTTTATATATTCTGGATATTAGCCCTCTGTCAGATATAGGTTTGGTGAAGATCCTTTCCCATTCTGTAGGCTGTCGTTTTGTTCTGTTGACAATATCCTTTGCTTTACAGAAGCTTTTAGTTTCATGAGGTCTCATTTATTGATTGTTGATCTCAGAGCTTGTGCTGTTGGTGTTCTGTTTAGGAAGTTGTCTCCTTTGTCAATGAGTTCAAGGCTCTTTCCTGCTTTTTCTTCTAACAGGTTTAGTGTGTCTGGTTTTATGTTGAGGTCTTTGATCCACTTGGACTTTAGTTTTGTGCAGGGTGATAAATATGGACCTATTTGCATTTTTCTACATGTAGATATCCAGTTGGACCAGCACCATTTGTTGAAGATGCTATCTTTTTTTCCATTGTATGGTTTTGTCTTCTTTGTCAAAAATCAGGCGTCCATAAGTGTGTGGGTTTATTTCTGGCTCATCTATTCAATTCCTTGATCCACCAGCATGTTTCCATGCCAGTACCATGCAGTTTTTATTATAGCTTCTTTAGGTGTACAGATTTTAGTGTGTTTATTCTATATTATATGTCTAATATCCACTTATAAGTGAGTATATACCATGTGTGTCTTTCTGCTTCTGGGTTACCTCACTCAGGATGAACTTTCCTAGTTCCCACCATTTGCCTGCAAATTTCATGCTTTCCTTGTTTTTAATTGCTGAGTAGTATTCCATTGTGTAAATGTACCACAATTTCTGTATCTGTTTCTCAGTGGAGGGACATCTGGGTTGTTTCCAGATTCTGGCTATTACAAATAAAGCTGCTATGAACATAGTTGAGCAAATGTCCTCATTGAATGGTGGGGTATCTTTTGGGTATATGCCTAGGAGTGGTATAACTGGATCTTGTGGTAGCACTATTCATAATTGAGAAAGGGCCAGATTAATTTCTAAAATGATTGTACATGTTTACATTCCCACCAGCAATGGAGGAGGGTTCTCTTCTCTCCACAACCTTTCCAGCATGCATCATCCCTTAAGTTTTTGATCTTTTCTATTCTGATGGGTGTGAGGTGAAATTTCAGGGTTGTTTTGATTTGCATTTCTCTGATTACTAAGGATATTGAGCATTTCTTTAAGTGTTTCTCTAGCATTTCATTTCACATGCCAATTGTGGGCCCCCATCCTCCTCTCCTCCTCATCCTACCCTCCCTCCATATTTTCCCCTATCCTTCCTCCCCCACTCCTCTGAGAATGCAAGACCCCCCTAACCACCCATCCTACCATAGCACTCTTACTTTTTATTGGTTGAGTCTGTGATGTTTTCCACTGTTTTCACTGAAATTTTAATATTCATCTTCCCTTATATCTTTTCTTCATTTGCTTTCCTTTCTAGTTTGACCTTCCTTCCTTCCTTCCTTCCTTCCTTCCTTCCTTCCTTCCTTCCTTCCTTCCCTCCTTCCATCCCTCCCTCCTTCCCTCCCTCCTCTCTCTCACTCTCTCTCTCTCTCTCTCCTTCTTTTTATAGACAAGGTTTCACTCTGTAGTCCAGTCTGTTCTTGAACACACTAAGATCCCAGGATGGCCTGAAATACATGGACACAATCTAGAATTAGCCTCTGAAGTGCTGAGATTACAGACATCAGACAATGTACCTGGTTCACTATTTGCCTTTTGATAATATGATTTTTTTTTCAAATTTCAATTTTCCTACTGAAGTTTTCTTCTATATTTCTGATATTTTTATCCATGCTGCTGATTTAGCTTCCATTTGTTTGTTTTTTCCCTCTGTTCCTAACTTTCCTTTCCAGCTCCTGAGCTGAGTTAAAATATTTGTATCATGTTTGAGATATTTCTGCTGGTAAAGTTTGGAAATCTTCAACCAATAGTTTCTATCCATGGATATATTTTTAAAATTTTTAGTTTTTTTTCAAAATTTATTCATTATATATCCCACGGAAGAACCCTCCCTCAGCTCTTCTCAGTCCTACCCACTCTCCCTCTTCTACCTATGCCCTTCCATTAGTCCACTGAAAGGAGGAGGTCTCCTCCTCTACCATCTGCCCATAGCTTATCTAGGCTCATCAGGACTGCCTGGGTCCCCTTCCTCTGTGGCCTGGTAGGACAGCATCACCAGAGGCAAGTGATCAAAGAACAGGCAAAAGAAGTTCATGATAGAGGCAGCCCCTGTTCCCCTTACTCAGGAACCCACATGGAAACTGAACTGCCAGTAAGGTACAGCTGAACAGGGGTCTAGATCCTCTCTGTGCATGGTCCTTGTCTTATAGCTATGGATATTTTTTAGTTTAGTAGAACATTTCTAGGTGCACCCATGTTGCCTTGTTTTTTTTTACATTTATTGTGTTTGTGTTGAGATTTGTATATATGTTATTTGTATCTCTTCTGTTTTTATTTGGGAATATTCTTACCTATAAGATTCCTTGCACAATATCTTTGTTGTTGTTTTTTAAAGACAGAATCTCCTATAGGCTAGGCTGGCCTTGAACTTTTTGTCTATTATTCCTAGTCCTTTACCTTCACAGTATTTTGAATTTGAACATGCCTACCTTAAAGGTTCAATTATGAATATCCAATGATTCCCATCTCTTTCTCTCTCTCTGTTTGTGAGATATGCCCCCATTATGCCATTATGTCATCTAGGAACTTTTACTTAACAGTAACAGGCATGACTTGCTATACTCAAATTATACATGTATGTTTACATTTTAAATATATCCAGAGTAATGCAGTTTGGTAGTTATTCAAATTTTAGACTGCAACATATTTTGCATTTACATAAAAAAATCACCCAATGTTTCTTAACCAAGAGCTAAACTCAAGGTATCAAATGAGAAACTTTACATTTAATTGAAACATAAACTTTCTGACTGCAGAATAAAGTTCCATCTTTTTAATAAGCTCTAAAATAATATAGATATCACATAATTTCCCTTGTATTCAATTCATTGTAACTTAACAAAGAGAAACATTGCCTTTGCATTTGAGTGATATATTTTTCTCTAGAGATAAACTTGAATAATATTTGCTGCAGAACCTTAGAATTTAGTTTATAATTTTCAATTCTATTTCACAATTGTCAGAAAACTAAGACAATTATAAATGAAAGAATAAGGGAATAGGTGTATAAAATTGGCACTACTAGCCATAGACATTTAAAATTTCCTATAGATATTTTTACAGTTTTTATTAGAATGTAAAATTCATTGGTGGCTAACTTAGTTAAAGTTTCTATTGCTGTGATAAAATACCATGACAAAAGCAACTTAGAGAAGAAAAGGCTTCTTCAGCTTACATATCCTGGCTCACAGTTCACTGAGGAAAGACAAGGCAAGAACTGAGGCAGCAGAGTGAAGGAATGTTTCTTATTGGCTGGCTCATACCTCCTCCTAGCCCCTAACTTGTTTCTTTTTCTTTTGTTATATACCTCATGACCACCTGCCAAGGGATGGCACCACCATCAATTGCCTGAGCCTTCTCAAATTAATAATTAACCAATAAAATGCCCCACAGACATATCTACAGGCCAGTCTTTTGGAGCCATTTTCTCTATTAAGATTCCCTCTTCCCAGATATGTCTAGGTTTGTGTCAAGCTAACAGAAAATCCACCAGCCTAGTGGCTTTGCAAATTTCCCTGGAGAAGGTACCATTGACAGTTTAAATGCTGCTTTGCTCAAACTGTACATGAAGCTGTGTAGTAAAGATATTAAAAGCTGGGTTAATAGAAGAAGTCACTGTGAAAAGAATTCCTGCTGTTGTTTGTCTATGTGACTCAAGTAATTGAAATGCAGTAAAAATACACAAGTTTAGAGTGAAAATTTGCTGCCTAAAACATATCGATGCCATTCAGATTAAGAAAGGTCCCTATGATTACATTGCTGTCCTCCTGAGCCAAGGCTTCTCTAGCCTCTGCATTGATACTCATCTGCAAGACTTGAGACTCTGTGCCTGGCCTGGCCTCCATGGCTGTTGAACTTCCCACAGTGTCACGCAGCCCGCACAGACTCACCTGATAGGGCTAGCCACTGGACCCTCTACACTTTCAAGGACCTCCTGGGTCTCCACCATGCCATCCTCTCAGCCTACCACAGTTGAAGTGCTTCAGGACTGACACAGGTCAAGCCTGAATGCTGCCTTAGTGTCCTCAAAAGAGAAAATTCCCCAATAGTACCCTGTAGTAGCACTTTTTCCAAAACAACTCTTCCTGGCTTGGTGAGATGCCTGGTCAACCTTTATATTATATATGATATCATATATATGATATTATAAGGAATGATTGTGTGAATAAACTGCTTAAACCAAATGTTAAATCTAACATCTCCTGGCACAAAACACGCAGGAAATCTGAAATGCTATAAAAAGATCAAATCTAGGTTGTTTCCAGATTCTGGCAATTAAGAATAATGCTGTTATGAACATAATTGAGCAAATGTCCTTGTTGTATGGTTTAACGTCTTTCAGATATATGCCCAGGAGTAGTATAGCTGGATCATGAGGTAGCACTATTCTTAATTTTCTGAGAAAGCGCCAGGTTGATTCCCAAAGTGGTTGTACGAGTTTGCACTCCCACAGTAATGGGGGAGGGTTCCCCTTTCTCCACATCCTCTCCAGGATATGTTGTCACTTCAGTTTTTTATCTTAGCCACTCTGATGGGTGTGAGGTGGAAATCAGGGCCATTTTTATTTTCATTTCTCAGATGACTAAGGACATTGAGCATTTCTTTAAGCGTTTCTCTACCCTTCGATATTTCTTTGTTGAGAATTCTCTGTTTAGCTCTGTATCTCTCTCCACCCATCAGGGTATCGAAGGAGATACTGAGACTCATAGCCAGACTTTGGGCAGAATGCGGGAAATGTTATGAAGAAGAGGGAGATAGAAAGACCTTGAGGGCATATGAACTCCACAAGGAGAACAACAGAGCCAAAAAACCTGGACCCTGGGGGTCCTGCAGAACTAGTACTCCTACCAAGGACCATGCATGAAGACGACCTAGACCTCCTGCTGAGAGGAAGCTCAAAGGAAGCTCAGTATCCAAGTGTATTCTTAGTAAGAGGAGCAGCAGCTGACTCTAACATGAATTCAGTGGCAGGCTCTCTGATCAACTCCCCCTGAGGGGGAGGGTGCAGCCTTTGCAGGCCACAGAGGAAGATGATGTAGCCAGCCTTGAGGAGACCTGATAACTAGGGTCAGATAGAAGGGGAAGAGGTTGTCCCCATCAGTTTACTAGAGAAAGGGCATAGGGGGAGGAAAGGGAGGGTGGGTGGGACTAGAAGGTGATGAGGGAGGAGCCTGCAGCAGGTATACAAAGTTTATAAATTGTAATAAATAAATAAATAAATAAATAAATAAATAAATAAATAAATAAATAAATATGTTAAAAAGACTAAATCTAAGAATAATCTAATAGAGGAAGGAAAAGAATCCAAGATCAAATTCACATAAAATATTTTCAACAAAATCATAGAATAAAATACCCTAAACTAAAGAAATGTTTCCTTAAACTAATCAAGGTATAAGAAGCACAGAGAACACCAAATAGACGGAACCACAACCGAAAGTCCCTTAGCATATAATAATCAAAACATTAAATGTAGAGAATAAGTAAAGAATATTAAAAGCTGCAAGGAAAAAAAGCTGCAAGAGACAACACAAATAACCAAACTCAGGTCTGAATCAGTAAAGTAGGGGGAAAAAAACCCACAAAAAAAAAAAGAAAGGGGGTATACCAGAAGTCACAAATACTCTTGGTTGTTCTTCCTAATCATGATCCTTGCTCTTCAGTTGCAACTTCTGTTATTATTTCTGCAATTCTGAAATTATTCTTACCTGCTTACAAGCATATATTTATTATGTTCTCATTTTCATCTTTTCCTTTTTGTCTCAGTGTTTTATGAGATTTGCTCATACTGTTGTGTTAGACAATTCATTTTAATTGCTATAGGATGAATATGAGAAAATAATGTCATTTGGTTATTTTTATTGATAGATAATTGCTAAATTTGACTGTTACAAATGTTTCTGTTCTATCTCAGCAATTAACAAAAATACCAGTACAGCTTTCTCCGCTTCATGTTAATGTATCTATTGCTGTCATCCTTGTTCTCATCATGTCTAGGCTGTCATGTTGATGAGACTTTGTGAGTTTGCTGAGACGTGGCTTCTGACATTTGTAGGAGACGCCGTCTCACAGCAAATTCCCTGCTCCTCTGGTAAGTAAAAAGATGCTGCCCCCTCTTCTCAATGATCCCTGAGTCTTAGGTAAAGAAATTGTATTGCAGATGCATCTGTTGGGACTGAGGTCCACAACTCTGCCTTTTGATGGATTGTGCTTTTCTTCATTGGTCGTCTGTTGCAAAGAGAAGTCTCCTGGATGAGGGGTGATTGGAGCCCTCAACTTTACACAAAGAACTACAGGCAACGAAGGAATGCTGAGAGCAGGAGAAAGATTCTCTCCCAGAGAACACAAAAATCGGGTATCCAATACTAAATGATGAGCCCTAAAAACATATACACACAGTAATGTCACACAGATGGAGTGTATTTCTGAATTTAGAAATATACATCACACACACACACATGCACACACACTTAACAACAATTAAAAATGTCAGGAATTTGAAAAAGAGTAAGTGGGGGTGTAGGGAAGGATTTGGAGTGAGAAAAGGAAAGGTAGAAATAATGCAATTATATTATCACCTCAAAAATGCCAGTATATCCATGGAGAAACAGATTAATTAATTAATTTATTTTACTTTTTTTTTTCCAAGTTGAACTCAGAGCCTTGACTAGAGAAACTACAGCACTGCTGTACACTAGCCACAAAGAAATTTGTTTTTGGTTGTACTTGAATAGCAGTTATGAAAGAATTTAATGAAATATAACATTTCAATGTCTAAAAATGATTTTTTTTCATTTTTTACCTATTTTAGTGAGATATATCAATTATGTTTTTTTTCTACATATTTACACTTTTTGATATTTGTAGCACTTGATATTTGCTATTTGGCCATTTCCATTAGTTTTTATAAAATTTTGGGTTAATACCTATTTAAAATTGCTTATATACATTTTCAGTTTCCTTTCTTTTTTGAATATGTATCTATATGCTAATATATACAATGTTTATATAATATATATATCACTCATTTTCATTTTTTTTGATTATTTTATGTATGTTTCACCCCCTTTCCTTTCCTTAATTTTGACTCAGGCTAAAATATTTTTACACTTTATCTTTCATTTTACTAATGTTCTCTTTCTCTCTGCTTAGTTTATTAAACTCATTTTCTTGAGCTATAAAGTTTAATAGTTGTCTTCCCTTACCTAGAATTTTGATTTTCTTTTCTTTCTTTCTTTTTAATAAATTTGAGCTCTATGATGATAGCAGTTATCTTGCTTTCTTTTCTTAAAAACACAAATTAGTTGATTTTAATTCTTTTTCTGAAAAACTCTAATAGCTGGGTTGCTTGTGAGTTTCTATGTTAGCCACTTTTTCCTCCTCTTCCCCTCTTTATCCTCCTTTCCTCCTCCTTCTCCTTCTTCCATCTCAGCTCTTGGTATTTCTTCTGTTGAATTATTGCAGTTGAAGAGGCCCTTTGATGTTTGAGCTATTTCAGGTCAGGTTATCTCTACAAGGTCTGCTTTTTAAATTACTTTTTAATTAATTAATTAATTAATTAATTAATTAACAATACTCTTGCTTCTAGAATGCAGGATATTTAGGCTCATAAGTAGAAACTACTAATGAGTCGATCCTTTGTTAGGAGCTTGTACGTCAGCATTTTCTCTCATATGATTTTGGTTAAGTTTCCATTGATCTGTACCTAAATACATCAGTGGAAACTCAGGGAGAAAACAATAATGGAATTTTGGTTTAGACTGCTGTAGTTTTTCTCCTTTGCAGGGACTTGAACCTTCTAGTTGATGTTTTGAGAGCTCTAGTTGATTGCTTCTGGTAAATGCTCAGATAATTTTATTTGCTACAAGTTAGTGCATAAGTGGGGATGGAAGCATCAGACACCCATTTACATGTTCCTATTTAAATATGAATTTCTATTTTGTAGAATTCCAACTTTACCTTTAGTTTTGTGAATAACATGTCTCTTTTAAAACATATGCCCATCCATTGAAACCTAAGTTCTAAAATGGCAATAAATAAAAGGGCAATCTTTGTGTTTTGCATTTCCAAGTAACTAGAATAGTACCTTATGATGAATATAGAAACAAAGATATGAGTGACTGAAAGGAAAAAAAGAATGATTAAGTGATTTTTGCATCACAGTAGTGAATAGAATAAAAACAATAAGTGTAAAAAAAGAGGCTGAGTGTAAAATCTTGACCCAGAACAACAGAAGTCATTAGGTCATTAGAAAGCATACTAACGTGTTGCCTGAGTTGGGGCTTGGAGATAAGACCTCAGCAACAGTGTGAAAGAGAATAATTTTTAGGAGAACATGTAGACAGAGTGTTAAGGTCTCTGATAACTTAAATACGTGGGCCTTAGAATAGTTATGGTGATCAAACAAGACATTGCTTTGTAAGTGCCTTTTCTAGTGCTTTGAAAACAGCTATTTATTCTCACTCTCTGCCTCTGGCCCATTTTCAAATAGTAAGAGCTGGATTTTATAAGTCAGTGTGCTCAGAATTCCCGTACTTCATCATTTCACAAGAGAAAATGTTGCTGATTATAGAAACTCTTGGAATGTCATGTTTGAAAGGGCCTTTGGATATCATTGATACCAGATAAAACACACTTGAAGCATGTTGACTCCCTGAGGGTTCTAGCTAAAAATAAATAAGTGCATGACCTATTTTATACTCTGGTATTAGACTTATGTTGGGGATAGAGAGAAAATAAAGATCTGATAACTAAACTTTGGGCAGAGTGCAGGGAATCTTATGAAAGAAAGGGGAGATGAAAGACCTGGAGGTGCCAGGAACTCCACAAGGAGAGCAACAGAACCAAAAATTCTGGGCACAGGGGTCTTTTCTGAGACTGATATTCCAACCAAGGACCACACATGGAGATAACCTAGAACCTCTGCACAGATGTAGCATATTGCAGCTCAGTATCCAAGTGGGAATCCTAGTAAGGGGAACAGGGACTGTCTCTGACATGAACTCAGTGGCTGGCTCTTTGATCACTTCCCCCTGAGAGGGGAGAAGACTTACCAGACTACAGAGAAAGACAATGTAGCCAGTCCTGATGAGACCTGATAGGCTAAGGTCAGATGGAAGGGGAGGAGAACCTGTCCTATTAGTGGACTTGGGGAGAGGCATAGGAGGAGAAGAGGGAGGGTGGGGTTGCCAAGGGAACAGGAAAGAGGAAGCAGGTTACAGCTAGGATACAAAGTGAATAAAGTGTAATAAGTAAAAAAAAAAATCTGATATTTTGTTTAAGTGAATCAGGAATTATCAGAATGTTTCATACATGGCAGTGCAAGTACAAAATAAAAAAAAACATTATTTTTCAAATTCTGGTTGCTATTGATTTCTTGTAAGTTAAATCAGATTTTAGAAAGTTGTCTCTGTATTCCAATGAGCATAGTGTTCTGTGAGAGTTGAGCATTAGCAAATTCTTTTCTCAATCTTAGGTGGGGTAGAAATGTTTGTTTACTCAGAACACTGTGTTGAGTAATTACCAAATTCCCATCTCTGTTCTGAGACCACAGCACATACCCAGGTGGGTGCAGGACATCATTGCATTTGAAATATTAATGCACACTCTTATGCACTCGTTTGGATGTGAAAAACAGAATGCCAGGAAAACTTAGAGAGTCAGGAAATAAGCTCTAAGCGCACTGTTTCCACGGAGAGCACAACAGGATCCATCTGATGCAGAGGGCACCATGTGTGGCACTTATGGCATCAAAGATTCCAGTTCTAGACTGATACGGGCTTGAAGATTTCATCATTTTCAAGAGATCTGCTTTTAATGGATGTCTCCTTGCAACAATGCAAGACTGTGTGGGTGGGACTTAAGAACAAAGGCTAGTGGCACAAATAGCAAATGCTGTGGGTGCTTCTCCTCTGGGGCAAATCAGCTTAATAACTATGAGCAGTAAGGGAAGCTAACTGCTTACCTAATTCCTTTTATATCCCTCGCTAACCTGATAGACTCAGATAAAATACTTCGTGTCTGCCTCTTTATCCGTAACATGGTGCTAAAATCTACTTACAACCACTAGATGTATGCTTTTTCTCATAAGGGCTCTAAGAAAATAGAGACAATTCACAATGTAGCGGAAAACATTGTCCTAGTACAGCGCATCAGGATTATGACAATTGCCTTGGGTGTTCAGAACAACCTCTACCACTCTCTAATGCGTTCTCAGCTTCCTGGGCTGTTTCCATCTTTCCGGTGCTACAAGCCTTCTGCTCTGTCATAGCCATGGATAATTCATTGGAAGAGAGTTTCCCTTACAGGAAGCAGCAGCGTCTACTTTTCATACAGAGTCAAAACACTGATGCCGGGATCCCTTATGACATTTTTACACTTTGACTCACAGGTACAACTCAGAACAGATCGGCAGTTCCTGGATGGAATGTGAGAAGGTTGGCAAAGACACTGTGGGATGCATAGATCCTGCACACAGGGACAGGGTCTGCGGCTACTCCGCCACCATTTTATTAGTATCCCATACTTGTCTTTTGTTTTGTGTTTTGGGGTTAAAAAATATCGCTGAAATTCTCTGCCAGAATCTGAAGACATAGTGAATAGTTTTTTTACAATTAATACCTAAAAAACAAAACAAAACAAACAAACAACAACAAAAAAACAACCAACAACCCAAGAAGGTGGCTAACTGATTTATTCCCTCTCTAGTCAGAATCAATGTGTTTTGAATATAGCTTGAAATTCTAATATAGAGGTCGCTATGTGGCAATCTTCCTGAAAGTAGACTTTCTCTTGTCTGTACTCTGCACCATCACCCTCATTTCTTTTTCCCCTTCTAACACGGACTCTATCAAATCTGCAGTTCCCAGCTTCCTCACGTCTGGCTGAACATGCACTCTGCTGTCACAGTTTACTATGGCATCTTCGAAAGTTTCTGCTCAGGCCTCATCTAAGTTCTTTGCCAATGTTTTAGCCAAAGTTATTTACACACACACAACACATACACACACACACACACATATATGCATATGGATTTCAATATATATATATATATGTATATATATATATATATATATTTCATTTGTGTCTTTATCTCCCAAGAAACAATCCTTAAAGCGCTAGCTACCAAGACACTTGAACACACTGTGTGTTATCTTTTATATTACCTTATTGTACCTTTGTGTTTGCCCTTTCTAACTCTTCTCACTCTTCATTTTAATGTTTGAATAAGTGGAAATTTATATTCATAGGTATATTTTCACAGCCTGTACAACATATGACAGGTAGATTGTATATTATATATAATGTATAGATAAATTATGTAATGTATTATTAAATGTAATTTAATGTATATATTATGTAATATATATGTATACTGCAAAACAAATATTTGTTGAGTAAACAAGTGGATGGACAAAAACCTGAATGACTGAGGAAAGCTATCTATGGTCCATAGTGAAACAGTTCTTTTTTTTTTACCTTTTTTATTTTATTTTTAATTTTTTATTAATTACACTTTATTCACTTTGTATCCTCTCTGTAGTGCCCTCCCTCCGAAGCCCTCCCTTTCTCCCCCTTCTCCACGCATGCTCCTCCCAAAGTCCACTGATAGGGGAGGTCTTCTTTTCCTTCCTTCTCATCCTAGTCTATCAGGTCTCATCAGGACTGGCTGCATTATCTTCCTCTGTGGCCTGGTAAGGCTGCTTCCTCCTCAGGGTGAGGTGATCAAAGAGCAGGCCAATCAGTTCATGTCAGAGACATTCCCTGTTCCCATTACTATGGAACCCACTTGGACATGGAATGGCCATGGGCTACATTTGTGCAGTGGTTCTAGGTTATCTCCATGCATGGTACTTGGTTGGAGTATCAGTCCCAGGAAAGACCCCTGTGCTCAGATTTTTTGGTTCTGTTGCTCTCCTTGTGGAGCTCCTGTCTTTTTTTAAATGCAAGCTCAGAATTTTTTCCCCAAACATTTTTTAATGGAACAGTTGTATCTTAGAGTTTCATAACATAGGGTTGGGCCAATTTAGAAGCTACCATGAAGCACACTGTGCATATACTATGGTTTAGAAAAAAAAAGAGTGAGACTGTGTTTTCTAATAAAGATGTAAGTTGGGTTATATTGGTCCTTTTTTTTTTTTGGACAATTTGGTTTTTCTAGATTTTATAAGAAAAATTTTGACTATTTACATCTCTTTGGATTGTGGGATTATGGATTATGGAGAAATGATGTTGGGTCTAAATTTTGATCAGATAATTTCCATAGTGCAGTGTCTCAACTGTGTATTACATACCAACACAGTCAAGGGGAAGAATTCATTGTCATGTTGTCCTTCTATTAAGAAACACACATTTGTCCCACCCTGATCGTACTTGGTCACCAACTGTCCACTTCTGTGACATTTCACAGTGTTGTGAAAATGGAATCACACAGCATAGGTCTTTAGAAGAGGTTTCTTTTCTCAGCACAGTCCTCTGGAGATTCACTTGGTGGCTGGTGCTTTCAGCTGTTTGTTCCCTTTGCTGCCTAGTTGTTTTCCCATACTTGTGGGTGTGCTGTAGTTTCTTTAACCACTCACCCATGAGGGAGATAGCATTGTTCCCAGATTTGAGCTATCAGGAATAACGCTCCTACAGACCTCTGTCTGTAAACATGGACTTCTGGCATTTCTCTGGCATCAGCAAATGACACCGCCAATGCTGGATCGCATGCTTGTCCTGCAGATGTGGCCAGTCTCTTTTCTGTAGTAACCGTGCCATTTCCATTCGCACAGACAAGATTTTGGCTACTCTTTGGTGTCATTGCTGTTTTCCCTTTCAGCCATTCTGACAGTCATGTGGTAGGGTTGTAATTATTTTTGTTTGTATTTCACTGGTGGCTTTTGTCACTGGTTCAGTGTCTGCTATCACCACTGCCACCACCACCGCCACCTTCAGCATAAGTTTATCATTTTATGATAAACTTTATATATTTGACCCATTTCTTATTGGCGTAAGTGCCCTTTGGCTGTTGTGTTTTGAAAAGCCTTTGTATGTTTTAAACACTTGCTATTAGTACTCAGTGCTATTTATCTCTTCCCCCTTTCACTCTGTACAATCCTCCTGCTTTAATTAGAGCAGCCCCAATTTTGCCTCTTTGACCTTTCATAGCACCTTTGCCCTACTGTCCCACTGTACAGTGTCTTCTCTCCTCCCCCAGTCTACTTTCTTGGCTTCCGTAGTTACTTTGGGTTTTATATCTATAGTTTGAAGCTAGGATAACAGAGAGTGTTTGTTTTCTTGGGCCCAGGTTACCTCACTCAGTACAACATTTTCCAGTTCCATTCATAGTCCTCCAAATTTCATGATTTAATTTTTACTTGCACATTAAAGGAATGCCTTTATATACTTATACCACAGTTTTGACATCCATGAAATCCATTCCTCGGCTGAAGGTCATTAAGGTTATTTCCATTTCCCAGCCATTGTGAATAAAAAGGCAACCGATACGGCTGAGCATCTGTGGGGTAGGATGTCTAGTCCTTTAGCTGGTCTTATGGAAGGTATAAAGTAGCTTCTTGAAACTTCTTCATTACCTATTTGGTAGATGATATTGGCAGATTGTGGACTGGATTTATGTTTCATCATGGCATAGAAATCTTTCTATATATGATGGAATAAAATTTGTTAACAATTTTTGAATAAAGGATTTTTTTCTTCAGAGTTTTATATATTTTTGCATTGTTTCCTGGTTCTGGTACCAGCAAGACACTGTGCTTATAAAATGAATATGAAAGTGTTCTCTTTTATTTTCTGTGTTTCATTTTATAATATTTTTTGATGGGAGTATTAGTAGTGGGGATAACTTCAAGGCCTTATACACTCCAAGCTCTAAAACTGAGACACACCCCTCTGCTTTTTTCCTGATATTTAGATGAGATTGTATAGAGATGGTCTTATTCATTCTTTAAATGCTTGGTAAAATTCTCCAGTGAAACTGTCCTGACTTAGAAATCATTTTTTTTAGGAAGTTTCTGTGGGGTCTGTAGTTAGAGTTGCACATGACTAACTTGTGTTTTTTTTTTCTTTGCCTGTTGTATTTTGTGAATATTACCCATCTTTTCAGCGAACCAGTTCTATGTTTCACTGGTTTAATCTGTTGCTTATCTGATTTGATTTAATTGATTTTCATCTTTGTGATGTATTTTTCCTTGTGGGTGGTTCTTTGTTTTTCTTTTGTGTGTATTTTGCCTTCAGATTTTTTCCCCTAGATTCATGACATGTGAGCATAGATTCTCGATTTAAAGTGTTTCTTCTTTAGAAGGCTTTTATGCTATCATTTTTAAAATCACAACAGCATTTTAGCTGTGCCTTAATATTTTTGTTATTTTTATTTGTATTTTTTATTAATTCCCACATGCTTTGATTTGCATCAAGACTTCCCCGTTGTCTCACAGACATTAGAAAGATGTTGTGGAGCTGCCAAATTTTGAGAGATTTTCTTCTTTATTATTGATTTCTAGCCATCCTTAACCATATATTGAAAATAAAGTTTGCTTGATGTCAATCATTTTATCTCTCTTAAGTTTTGTGTTATGGTTCAGGATGTGGTTTGTTTTGCTCTATGTTCTGTGGGTATTGAAGGGAATGTGTAGCCTGCTCAAAAGGATTGGAGTGTTACATAAATGCTGATTAGACCTTTTTGGTAATAATGTTATGGTCTATAGTCTTGCTTCCATCTCTATTTTTTTTATTTAGTTTCTAGAGAGGGTATTACAGTCTTAACTATAAGTGTGGCTTTGTTTATTTTACCTTTCACTTTAGCTGAGGCATCACCACCTTTCACAGGTCAAGGGAGGTAGACATGGTGGCTCTGTTCTTGTCCTCCATGGAGACTTGAGATATAGTTGAAGGTCCTGTTATACTGGTGAAGATGGCACTTTCAGGTCGTGCTAGCATTGCCTTCTCATCTTGATAGTGATAATCTCATTATTACTGTGACTGTGAAATTCTTGACCATCCTCCAAGCCTCCTCTGACACCATCCTGTTAGAAGAGAAGGCATCTTGTTCTTGTTAATGGGAATGGGCATTCCTGTTTCTTATACCGTGTCTTTGATATCTCCTGGAGTATCAAAGTGTGTGGCATCTATTTGGATTTGTTGGACAGAATTCTGGCTTCCAAACTAACCTTTGTGTGCATAGGTGAGATGCGTAGAGATCATAGTTCCTTGTGATGGGACCAAACAACCTTAGTGTTTCTGTTTGCTTGACCAAACTTCAAACATCAGTTTCTAGGCTTCTACCTCTTATTCCTTCAGAGCATCTAGTTTATAAATCCTGTGGCACCATTTTTTTGTTTGCCTCTTCAAGATGCAAATCTTTTATCATGTTTTTAGTTTTTAAAAGCTTTTTATAAACTTGACTTGCATATCTAAAAATACTTATTCTTTGAAAACTTCATATATTTGTACAGTGTTTCTTGGCCAAATTCACCCCTTATCCCTCATCTCCAG
This sequence comes from Psammomys obesus, assembly GCF_907164565.1. NCBI lineage: Eukaryota > Metazoa > Chordata > Mammalia > Rodentia > Muridae > Psammomys > Psammomys obesus. The sequence continues at coordinate 12,755,458 of NW_026596034.1, forward strand.
CTCTCCCAGGAACCCGTAAATCACATTGTCCTCTCAACTTCATGTCCCCTTTATATAGTTTGCTTATAAAAATTTAACTCACCAAGTTCAATTATTGCTCCCTATATGTGCATGGACACAGGTCATCCACTGGGACATGAACAAATTACCAGTGGTTGAAAATCTTGAAAAACGGTAACCCTTCCTGAGAAGCCATAGTTACCAATAGATCTTTAGGGTGTGGCTTTGAGAGTCTTTCTTCTCTTCATGCTGGGATTTTTTTTTTTAAACTGGTGATGGTGGTAGTGATAGATATAGTTGTCCCATTTACAGCTGAGCACTCCCAGCTGTGTATTCCCAGCACTTTGAAAAACAATGAGATGCAAACATTTTTTTAATCTTCTAAGAAATGCTGAGGGTAGGAGAAATGGTCTTCCCCCGGGAAAAGCATACCTACTGGTTACCTAATACCAAACGTATACATACAAGTAACATTATACAGGCTGAGCAAAATGGTATTTATGTATTTAACAATACACACACACACACACACACACACACACACACACACACACACACGTAACAACAATTAATAGAAAAAGAGGCCAAGCAGTTGAAAGAGGAGGGTGGTATATGGCAGTGTATGAAGGAAAGAAAGAGGAGGAAGAAAATGATGAAAATACATTATAATATCAAATATATTAAAAATAAACGTTCCTACATACTGTATTTTTTTTAAATATAAATGTTTTTATTTCCAAATCACTGCATGGTTGTTGCCTTCTTTTTTTTTTTATTAATTACACTTTATTCACTTTGTATCCCCCCATAAGCCCCTCCCTCCTCCCCTGCCGATCCCACCCTCCCTCCCCTTTCTGCATGCATGCCCCTCCCCAAGTCCACTGATAGGGGAGGTTCTCCTCTTCTTTCTGATCTTAGTCTATCAGTTCTCATCCAAAGTGGCTGCATTGTCCTCTACTGTGGCCTGGTAAGGCTGCTCTCCCCTCAGGGGGAAGTGATCAACGAGCAGGCCAATCAGATTATGTCAGAGGCAGTCCCTCTTCCCATTACTAGGTAACCCACTTGGACACTGAACTGCCATGGGCTACACCTGTGCAGGGGTTCCAGGTCATCTCCACGAATAGTCCTTGGTTGGAGTATGATTTTCTGGGAAGTTCCCTGTGTTCAAATTTTCTTGTTCTGTTGCTCTCCTTGTGGAGTTCCTGTCCTCTCCAGCTCTTACTATTTCCCATTTCTTACATAAAATTCCATTCACTCTGCCCATCAGTTGGCCATCAGGCTCACATTAACCCAGGAATATTTTTGTTAAGAATCTGGGAAACATCTTTAATATGAAGATGCAAGGAGGTAGTTCACCTCCCATTCTTCATGGAAAAGTAAAAAATACAAACAAACACAACGTGTCTCCTTGCGCACCACTTAGCAAACACAGACAAATGAACTAATTACTGAGAAAGAAGGACATTTGCAAAGTGGGGATGTATTTGATGGGCTGGACAAGTCCTATTCATCCATGTTCACTTAACATCTCCAGTGCTTTCCCATGGGAAAGCACCTTTGTATCTTCCTGCCTTTTGCTGAAGAGGAGTTGAGTTGTACAGCCATGAATGGCTGCTCTAATTTTAGCCAGCCACTTTTTACTTTTCTGGCTGTAGTAGATGATTGCTGTCTAAGACTTCCTATTTTGCTTAGGTGTTTCTTTCCCGAGCCACTGTTTGATAGGGCAGCCTCTTTTTAGGATTGTTTTTTGTCTATGTGAGTTTTTTTGTTTGTTTTGTTTTTTATGTTTTGTATTTTTTGATTCTAGTCTTTTCAATTTCAACCCTAGGTTCAGGAAACTTATTGTGGTATTGTTCGTCAAGTCCTCTGGGTTTTGGCTATTCTGACTACTTCCTGTCTCCTTTTAGTGTTCTTTTGTTTTATGTATACTATCCAGAATGTTTTAGTGCAGACTGATATAACAAGCTAATGTAGATTGCTTGTTCTGAACAGTAGACTTGGAGTTGCTAGGAGAATCAGCTCTTCAGATGATTTACCTGGCATGGATGTACCTGTGTATCAAGTGTCTGCTTCCTATTTGCAGATGTCGGGCTTCTTATTGCCTTACCATATGGTAGAAAGTGGTGAAAGAATGGAGTCCTCTACTGTCCCTCGTCATTAGGACACCAATTCCATCATAAAGGCTCCAATTTGTGATCTCATCTACCTTTAATTCTCTCTCAAATTCCCACTTCTTATTAGCATTTTAATGTTTCAACTTAAGATTTTTTTGGGGGGTGGGGTGGGGTAGAGTCCAAGTATTTGGCCTTAAGCAGTTATTCTTTGTGGGAGGAATAGGAGAGTTAAAATACATCTTTATTTTATCTTTCCAGAAATGAAATTCCTGTTTATATGTTTTTAAAAGACATCTGCTCCTCTAGTAACCTCTTAACTTTCTTTGTTTTGACTCTTGGAGGTAGGTGTTATGAGCAAAACTTTGTTTACATAAGTGATAACACATTGAAATAACTTTACAATTCTTCAAAAATATATAGCAGTTGAGAATATTTTCTAGGAATTGGACTGTTTTTCCTTATCTTTCAAAGAGAAAAAATGATGTTGAAACAAGTAATAATAATGAAACAATAATAATGGAATTGCATTTAGGGTAAAAATCAAATTTAATCCAGCTGTTTCAAATTGGTAATGAGACAGACATTTAAGGAGCATGACTCCGTCTTTAAAAGTCATCTGGAAGTTTCTATGCATCCTGCAAAAAAAAAAAATTCAAATAGTACATACAACCTTCAAACGGATGAACATGGGAAAAATATAAGACATTGGCTTGCTTGCTGAAGACTTAGTACATGACCTTTTATCCCTCTCAATCTCAACAGCTCAAACCTTGTGCCACATATCACATTTTGGGGAGAGGGTTCCCTGAACTATATCTCTTTGCACCTTATTGCTGCTAAGAGTTGAGAGGTGGAGGATATGGGAACACTTTGGCCATGTATGTTGTGCCATGTTGGAAAGCGACCAATGTACAACGTCTTTTCTATTTAGAGGGCTGGAGGAAAGAAAATACAGAGCTCTCAGATAAGGCCACCCCCACCCCCCACCCTACCCCACTAATCTACTTATGGTGGAAGATGACCAGCTAGGAAGTCTCTGGTTACCTCTGTGAAACTGGTAATTCGGTCAGTGTTCTGTGCGCATCTGTAAGCACAGTGTTGTGGAAAGGAGGCCTGAAGTACAGTGACGAGCTTCTCTCTCTTATTCTCCCCAGCTTTCTCACAATTACAGGAGCCTGATAGTAGCATCATCTCCAAGTTTCCCATGCCCAGAGTGCTACCCTTTATCGTTTATTAAGTTCTTCCAATCCTAAATGTTCAAACCATACATGCAAATATAGGGAACATTAATTAGACTCCATATATTCAAATATATTATATGAAGAAAAATTCATTAATTTGAAAGAAGGTAGTTGGGGAGACATAGGATGGGTTAAAAGGGAGGAGGTAAAATTATATAATTCAGTGAACTTATGAATGAAATCCTCAAATAAGAAAGTTGTTATGGTAGCAGTAGATTCTAAAGTATTAGGAGTTCTATTTCTTGATCTTCATTCATAACAGAAAGTGTACCACCAAGTTGTACTCCCAAACACTGTGTAAATTTGTGTGTGTGTGTGTGTGTGTGTGTGTGTGTGACAATAAAGTCTTGGTCATTTTCCCAGGCTGGTTTTGAGCAACAGTGACCCCTGCCTTAGCCTTCCAGGTAGCTGAATTTACTTTTCTAGGTAGCCCTGGCTAGCCAGAAATAAGCCAGGTGGACAAGATTAAGTATATGCTCCACTCTGCCTCATTAAACCAAAATAGCAGAGCTTATAGGCCTGTACCATTAAGTTTAACTTCAGAAAAATATTTTTAATTTAAATAGCCATATTCCTATATGATGAGTTTTACAAAGTCCAGAAGGAATGGAAACTATAAAAATTAAATTACCAACCTAATAATACACTTCAGCTTTAGTTCTGTCTAGAGCACAGATTCTATTTTATACCTACAATGAGAAATACTTTGAAATTTCTCTAGTCTGCACAGATGTATTTTGCTATTGAGAACATCAAACCCTAGACTGACAGTTAACATCACAGATGTCTGAAAACAAACAAAAGGCAAATACAAGTTGATTATTTGTTTGTTTCTGAAAGTTCTGAGAGAAATATGCTTATACTTCATTTGGCTAACATAGAAAGAGAGAAAAAAACAAAACCAAACCCAAGCCTGTATGATAGCACTTCTCATCACACGCCGGCACATTTTCTGCCATGCTTGTTTTCTTTTGTGATTGTTCTATATTTCATTGAAATATATCCCCAGTATGTTCTTCTAAAACTGCTATTTCTTTAAAAGCTCAGCTTCAAAAAATGTCAAATATAATGAAAAACCAAAATCACAAAAGAGAAAGTTGTTCACAGCTACTCCCTGGGGTTCCCTCGTGTTTCTGGGTCACCATGCTGACTCTCCATGTGTTAGGAATAACATCCATAGTGTACTTAGTAGGGAACCCCTTGTGGTCTGGGTCAGAGTGGGCCCCAAATAAACAAAGCCAACCTTTTCCTTGAAGACAATGTCCCACCCGTTTAGAAATACTCCATACCATCTGACAAAGCAGCTCAAAAATGTTCTTTTTTTTTTTTTTTTTTTTTTTTTTTCAAAGTATCGTGAAAGAAAGCTCCTTTGGAAACATGTTAAAAGAATATTTTATTTTCATCATTTGGGGCTAGAGAGATGAAGGATATGGAAGCTGAGGCCAGCCCATAGTGAAATGATATGGGAGCCAGGACCAGCCCACAGGAAAGGACATGCCACTGTCAGCGGTCCACAGGGAGGCTAAGACTGGGCCTATGGTGAATCTGCTGAGGAATGTATGGGAAGGTAGTGGGTAAACACTGCTGTTCTGATGTATGGGAGGGTAGTGGATAAACACTGATGCTCTGATGAACTGAGGACTCACAGACCTAACATGGAGGGGACGTGGAGAGCAGAGGAGACACAGAGCTGCTAGAGGCTAGAGCCAGGCTTGAGCTTAACAGATGATAAAATCCACGACAGGATTATCCTTCACAAGGTTCATCCCAGTCATGTACCCGTGCTCATTACCACAGTCCAGCTCACAAATTCTCTCAGCCACAGCTTAGCCAGCTTGTGTCGCCGATGTATTTCCGTGTGAGGATGTGCTAAAAGCCTTGAGTTCTGAAATCCTGTGCTATAGAATCTGAACTCCTTCTTATCAGGTCTGTAACCCTAGCAAGATTGCAAAATAGCCACCACTCAGATAAAATTCCTTTATTTGAAAACTATGGAACAATAATGTCCCCTTTGCCTGTGGCTCTCATTAGGCTGTGGATGTAGCTAAAGGCTTAACAGATCACTAAGACCACAAAAAAAAAAAAAAAAAAAAAAAAAAAAAATGCTCATTGTGCTCACACATTGAGAATGGTCTGTATGTAGTTGTTATTTATATTTATATCTTTATCTTCTATAGTAAATATTCCTTCCATTTGGTGTTTGCTACAAAAACTAATAAAGATAGATAATCATGTGTCTAACTTCAGAAAATCCTCAATTAAGCATTAGAAGTTTTTGTGTACTTTTAAGTATTTATAAGGATTGCTTACTGAATCCAATTGGTGCAACATTTTCAGGACTGGAATATACTGAATGTATGGTATGTTCCATGTACGGTGTCTGAATTAAGGTTTCTATTGTTGTGAAGAGACACTATGATCACAGCGACTCCTATAAATGGAAACGTTTAATTGGGGCTGGCTTACAGTTAAGAGGTTTAGTCCTTTATTGTCATGGCGGGAAGCATGGTGGCACTCAGGCGGACATGGTGTTGGAGAGGAGCTGAGAGTTCTACCTTTGCAGGCAAAAAAGTAGGGAAAGAATCTGGGCCTGGCTTGAGCATCTGACACCTCAAAGCCTACCCTGAGTGACACAGTTCCTCCAATAAGGCCCTAATAGTGCCTTTTCCTGGACACCAAGCCTTCAAATCTATGAGTCTATGAGTCCATTGTTATTCAAACAGCCACTCCCTAGCTTTAGTGACAAGTGCAGTTTCTACTGAAGATTTTCATCTTGACATTTGTAGCAGACTCGCTACTGTCCATATTTTTCTAATTCTCAAAATCACACTGCACAGAGATTTTATGAAGGGAACTCACACAGAGAAGATGCACCAGGCAATCAAGTCAAACCTTAACCTGCGGTGCTTCCAGCAAGCAGCCTAAATGGCCAAATGCCCCTCACAGCTTTTGGAGAGGGCGGCTCTGTCTGTTAGCTTTGTTCCAAATTGTTTCATTTGGAAACGGCTACAGCACACCAGTGAGCTGTTGGCATGCCTGAATATGATTCTGACTGTCAAAGGCCTGAGTTCTTCCCTGGGTTTGTCTCTGTTGCCAGCCTGATTTGGAGTATCTTTGGGGAAAATGAACACCGTTTTCTCTCTGAATTACATAGCTATATCCGGAAAGCATATCATTTGGCAGACTTATATTTCAGTATGATATCTATGAGCAGTATGTGGACATGCCAAAAATGATGAAAGATTTGAGATCTTACCCTCTACAAAAGCCAATGAGTTATTTTCATTGATGTTGGAAGAAGACAGAGACTCCTGGGCCAGAGACAAAGGAGTTTAGCATTCATAGCCCAAGATTCATGTTCACATAGTTTTCTGTGGTCCTCAAAGGCCAGAGGACAATGTAGGGGTGGATTTAGGCAGTTGCTGCACCCTGGAGGGTCTGTGCCTTAGCTGAGGAGCTGAATGTAGGGGAAAGATTCAGTCCACGAGCTGTGTTGTGCCACCAGACCTTTCCAAACTTTGCTCCCATGCCTTCTGCTCACAAACAAATCCACCTGTAGCATCATAGAAGTTATCCTTATCACCTCAGGCTATTTGCAATACAAGTGTCTCTGATAATAGAATTCAGAATAAAAGTGCTCAGTGAATTGCCTAGAAAATGAGAGAATCATGGGAACCCAGGGGTCATTGTCCCTCAGCAGGGTGTGGGAGTGAGGAAGTGTGACTTTCTGATAGTACCTCAGTTGTCTCATCGTGGTCAGGATGGAAGCATTAAACAGCTGCATCTGTTTCATGATTTATAGAGTAGATTTCTCTGTAAGCGTTCATGGACAGAAAGGCAACTATCAATAAATCCAAACTAGTGTGGCAGATAAAACTGAAAACAAAATAGGCATGTAGCATGACATTCCTGTGGAGAAAGGAAACAAGCTCCGGGGTAAGAGGATTGTGCCGTGAACTCTCACACTGACTAATTTGTGACAAGAATGAATTGCTTGGATATGTGCATAAATGGTGTTAGTAATATTGCCTCTCCTACGAAGCTAAGTGGGGGAATCTGCGTATGGTAATGTCTTGAATTCTGAAGCTCTCAGAAAGCACTGCTTGCCTTTTGTAGGTGACACAGTTGGTGGTCTGGACAGACACTCCAAATTAATAAATATTAAGTACAAGTTTCTATAGATGTCACTATGGGTTTGTCCCCCCGTTTGATTCAGAATCCACGTGAATTGAATAAAAAGTCCTTCATAGTCTCCTGCATTTGAATAATTGGCCTCCAGTTGGTGGTGCTGTTCTGAGAAGCTTAGCAGGTGTGACTTTGTGGGAGGCAGAGTGCTGCTAAGATATAATAAACATAATGAAATCTGTACACCTAAAAAAGATAATCAAGAGAGCGGACATGGGGTAAGATTATCAATCCTCGTTCAGAAAGACAGATGGGATGTGCATTGAACATATGACAGTAGTCTACTGAGTGCATTTGAAAGACTCTAACTAGAAGTGTTTTCAAAGCAAAGACTCATGACCAAACCTTTGGCAGAGTACAGGGAATCATAAGAAAGAAGGAGGAGTTAGTCTGATGAGGAAAGGATAGGAGCTCCACAAGGACCAAATATATCTGGGCACAGGGTCTTTTCTGAGACTGACATTCAACCAAGGACCATGTATGGATATAACCTAGAACCTCTGCTCAGATGTAGCCTGTGGTAGCTCAGTAACCAATTGGTTTCCCATAGTGAGGGGAACAAGGACTATTTCTAACAGGAACTCAATGACTGGCTCTTTGGCCTCCCCACCCCCCAAGGGAGGAGCAGTTCTGTTAGGCCACAGTGGAGAGCTTTGCAGCCAGTCCTGAAGATACCTGATCAAACAGGATGAGATGAATGGGGAGGAGGTCCCCCCTATCAGTGGACTTGGCAAGGGGCACGGTGGAGATGAGGGAGGGAGGAAGGGACTGGGAGGGAATGAGGGATCGGGACATGGCTGGGATACTTAACGTCGTGTTTCATCTCAAATTTGCATCCTCTACTTCCTGCTTGTGGCTTAAGATGTAAGCTCTCAGGTTCCACCGCTAGAAACCATAACTATGCTCTGCTTTCATAGACCCCTACCCAATTGGAATTATTCACCCAAATAAACTCTTTTTTCTCCAAGTTGCCCTGGTCTTGGTATTTTATTTCAGCACCAGAAAAGCAGCTGATTCAAGATTCTTTCCTGGACATGTGTTGGAATTATGTTCTCTCTCTGCCCATATGGGAGGCCAAGGCAGAGATTTAAAACCCCCAGGTAGCTTTCCACATGGTGGGGCAAACTGTAAGTGCAACTTGCTTTCTAGAACTTCCTCCACCCCCAAAGGGTGATTAGGTTGAAGTGAAATTGTGCTGGAAAGCACATTGTTTAACTTTTATCCCTCCTGCATCCTGCATCTTTCCTTTTCTTACATCTGCCCTTGAGAGCAGCTCTTCATAAATCACTAGTTTATTAATGAGTAGTGAATATCCTCTCATGAATAGAGCATGAGTATCTATCTCATGTTCTGCTTTTAGGGAACTTGTCCCAAGACATTATTCAAACATTGTCTCCATGTCACCACAAATTGAACAGCATTCAGCTTTACCACGCATATTAATATTCTGATTTCCTCCAGTATACATCTCTAATTTGTCTTTGTAATTGCAGAATATTGAAGACATAAGGAATATCCATTTTGCTGTGTGCACTTAGAGCAAATATTTTCCCAATATAAATATATTAAAAGAGGTCGGGATATTTTAGAGAAACCTGAGAACACATTGATTGCTTTCTTATATTGAACCAGATTCAAAATTAGTACTTTAATTAGTTAAATAAGTTTTTTTATGTTTATTTATTTTATTTTACATTTAAGTGGGTTTTGCCTGCATGCATCTATGTGTACGTACCTGGTACCTGCTGAGGTCAGAGAAGCATGACTTATCTTCTGGAGCTGGAGTTACAGATTGTTGTGTGGTATAATGTGGATGCTGAGGCCTCAACCCAGATCCTCTGTAAGAGTAGTAAGTGTACTGAGACATCTCTACAGCCCCAGCCTCAGCCCCAGCCTCAGCCCCAGTACTTTAATTTATGATTACCATTTTGTTATGTAAAATGCTCACATGTTCAGTACATTTGTTCCGTCACAATATATGTTTTGAAAACATGTGTTTGTTTCAACACTATTGGTCTACTAAAGGAGTATGTGAGCTTGACCTACATGGTACGTTGGCATATGTATTTACTCCCATGAGAAATGTGAGAAACGTGACTTCTGAGAGCCGCATGAGCTGACAAGGACACTGCAGGTGAGCAAAATACACGGGAAATCTGTATGTGCACCCTTCACACACACATGCACTTCATTTACCAGAGACTGAAGTCTGCTGAGCTTGTGAGCTTATGCTGTGATTTGCTTTGCGTCTGTGAACTTCTCTCTGTAAAGCAAAATGAAGAGGCAAACATGAAAAACACAAACCCCTCACATTAGCATTCCAAACACTTTTCCGTGTTCTGGTTCAAAGTCACAAACAATATGTAAAAGAAAAGTTTCACGTGAGAGCTTGAATGTGAGACCCTGCTCTGTTTCCTGAGCCAAAGGAATTACACTGTGGGTCATCAGAAAGAATGACACAGGGATAAAAGAAAGGTCTGCAAGCTGGAATGCTGTGGAGAACATGATCTGAAGAGGTACAAGAAACACAGGGACTATGATGCACATGGATTGAAGAGCAAAGACAAATCAAAGACTAGGAGGAATTGTCCTTGCCATCAGAGTGCAATTACTATTAGATGGGAGGATCTTCCGTGAAACTGTGCAGTTCTGCGGAAGTGGCTCCCTTTAGTACTAACAGTGATTAATGGTGTGACTTCCAGAATGGTTACAATTTCCAAAGCCTTGGGCTGATGGGTGAAGCCTAAGATGCAGACAAGAAAGCCACGAAAGGTACCAACCCCACTGCAGTTGGCACTGGTAGTTAACAGAAGTAGGTATTCAATGGATGGAATTTTAATTGTGTTGAATTGGTGTCTATCCTTAAAGGCTCTCTCAAAGGACAAATATCTCACAGGCAGAGGAATGTGGCTCAGGATTTACACCTGCAAAATATCTCAGTTTAATGACTTTCTCCCATTGCTTTCTCAGTAAACCACAAGCTATAATCAGTTTTTCTTTTTTCTTAAAAAATCTGTTCTACTTATTTGCATTGACAGACACAGATTGTAACTCTGAGGTACAATGTGTTGTTTAGAAATGTGTATCCATTGTACTTACTGAAGGCTGCTGCCAAGTGGGGAAATGTTGGCTCAAGGATACCTATTTTCTGTTCTATAACAATGAAAAGTCCAAGGGGAGTATTATGCAACATGATGGCTTGAACTAATGTCATGTTACAATGTTGACACTGGAAAAAGTGCAGCTGTTCTCACTACACATAAGAAAGATCAGTGTATAAGCAACAGTTTTTCTTATGGTTTATTCTGCCAGCAACTCAGCAGCAAATGCACATCTATTTATTCATTTATTTATTTAGAGACAAGTTTTCTTTGAATAGCTCTGGCTGTCTTGATACTCACTTTGTGGACCAAGCTGGCTTCAAACTCACAGAGATCTGCCTGCCTCTGCCTCCTCAGTGCTGGGATTATAGGCCACTATGCCCACCCCAACTTCTGCACTCTTAACCATTTAATACAGACCAAACCAAAGACTGTTTTTCTGTGATTCCTCTAGATTTTGTATGCCACTCAAAAATATCTTGATCATTTTTACCTTAACTCTATCAACCACATGATTTTTATTTGTGATTTATGCAGTGTTATTATTTTTAGAAATAAATATGCCATATTTCAATAGTGGTATGTATATGTGTAAATGGGCTGTTCTCCTACCTTTCCTTTTTATTTTACTACCTGACCCCTCTTTCTTCATATTGATCTCCAATTTCATCACAAAAAATTACTGTATTTGTCTCATTGTTCCTTAACACAGCAACTTGAAAATTCATATGCAATAATTTGGAGGTGTTTCTTGTAGGAGAAGGTAGCAGGTATACACAAAACATTGATGAGATGCTTCCCTCTGTGAGCACCAGAGGTTCAGGCCTACTAAGTTTTCTGAGGGTGATGTCGAACACATTTCGGTTTGTCACACCTGGGAATGATGAATCACAAATGTTTGTCTTCCTGCTCCCATCTGTCATTGTCTGAGAACAGCTCTCAGGGGCATTAGTTCCCTGCCATATCTTCCTGGGCCCATGTGTGGCCTGAAAGAAAGCCTTCAGATGGGAAGTCTCAGGTGTGTATAGTAGAATGCTATCAGCATATAATGACATGTGAATGTCCATAGGGCATAATGTGTGTGTGTGTGTGTGATCTGTCAGCATCTGCTGTTCCTCTACTGACATTGTTGCCAATGAAAAATATTCCTGTTAAACAGTTCTTTGAGCTATATTAATTTCTTCACACTCTTTCTACACTCACCACTGTGGTCATTTTTGATTAATTTATGGAATTATATTCAGTGATATGCTGGAGTCAGCTCACACCAGCTCCCAATAGCTTATTGTTTAGTGAAACCATTGCTATAATGTCAACATCCCAAAGCAGGTTGTGGTGGGAGTATTTACAGCATGGAAACTGGCAAATACTACAAGGTGCTCTTTTGCTCCAATCTCCCAGTACATTTTGGAGAGCAGGTTGTAGCATATTTGTGGGCATAGCTGCTGTGTGACTTTGTTTTGTGTCACTCGTGTGTGAACACCCTCATGTTCCTCTAGGCGGTGCCACAGACCATGAGGCCTTCTTATGACTCCATCCAGTCACGGGCTGTTTGAGGTGACTGAGAATGACTGCTCGGACTGTGAAGAGCACCTGCCAAGAACTGTGGTGTCAGTCTCAGCAGAGTGGATATTGACCTCTTCTTGGCAGTAATTAGGACACAGGAACCAGTGCAACTTGAGGCCACCATGTTGTCAGTGGTCAGCGGAGAGGTAGGTCATTCGTCACCTTAATTGCTCTGGGGAAAGAACATTTATCTAGTGCCTCTTAGTGCTGAATATCATTAAAACCTGGATATTAGTTAATATTCGGAGTATATTCGGAATAGAGGAGGAGTAGAGGAGGAGAAACTCTGTATGCTGACACAGAATTTTCATCTCTGTAAAACATACTATTATTTGAAGTGTTTTTTTTTTTTTTGACAGATCTGCGTGAAACCTAATAAGAAGCAAAAGGTTTTCTGAACTTCATTACCAATAAGTCCTATGATTTCAAATATCTCTGGTAGCTTGCCAATGGCACCCACTGATTTGGAAAAAAATCACAACATTAAGATGCATCACTTGGGATAAAACCTCAGCAAACAATAACAATCACCAAGGAAATCATGTGCTGCATTTATGTATGTGAATGAGTGGAAGGAAATTCTCAGGGAGAATAAAGCAACCTCTGAAGGAAAAGGCCAGGGGCATTCAAATTCCAGTTGCTTTGCTTCAATCTGACACAGTCACACACTTCTGACACCACACTGTGATAGTTCACTCTCGAGTGTCTGATACACAGTCATACTGTAGAGAAACACAACAGCCTCACAAGAGGCTAAGTTACCAACACCATGTTCACTCATGGAGAAACTACTCCTGACGTGCAAATTATTGTTCTGAGCGTTCAGGGTTTTGTGAGATTGTCAGAAACCTAGAGGAAGCAGATCCATTGAAGTGAGTACAGGTTTTCCATTTGGGGGCCTTCTGAGTGTGTCTGTGTATTTATACAAGAGTGAGAATATACACAAAGTTTACTATTTAGAAGGTTTAAAACTTTGCTTGGGTTTCAGACATGAGTAGTAATTTTGTATCACTCTTTGAATTCTTGAAAGACACCTCTACCTGGAATGTTGCAGAGTGGTGGCTTTCAAGTATTTGGTGTAATAGGAAAGTCACAACTGTGTAATAGAAATGCCATCTGCTTCAAATAACCACTGGTGGTCCTTCTATCTGCAACTCAGTGAACCAGGAGCCTCGGACTTCTGCTTATAAACTATCTCAGTTCTATCGGTGTGGCCTGCATTATGTTGACCAGCAAAGGTCATGGCTATTTCTGCTTCTAAATCCAGATCAGAATAGGAACAATCCACGCATGCTTACATTTAATTTATTTTTAGTCAGTTTCATTTTAATCAGAAAATTGCATCTAGAAAAGGCTTGTTGGATGACATACAGAAGACACAAATAGCTTACTCTCAATAATGTGTTGACGTTTTAAAATGTAACATTTCAGCCTTGAAATTTTTCTAAGGAAAAGGTGAGATTGAAAGTACCAACAAATAAGGAACTTTGTAACCTGTGTAATGCAAACAACTGGTCTCAAGACTTACATTTCTGAAGCCCTTTCCTAGCCATTTGTGGCCTCATTTTCTTGTATAATGTTGTACAGGCATTACAAACAAAGAATTCTGAAGTTTTGAGAAGGTAACACATTAGCTATGAATTATTAATGTGATTCACAAAAAGTGATCGACCACTAGGGGTCTCAGCTCATGCTAAATAACATAAAAGGTCTGAGAAGACCTATAAAGGTTATTTTTTTTAATAGGTTGATGCATGTAAAATTTTACAAACTTAAACTGTATCCCATAAGGTAAACTCCAAAAATACGCATCGATTCTGGGAGAGTGAGAAGGATCGACAGGGAAAGATCTGCCACTAAGCTTTATGGCCCAAGTTCAACTTGAGTTTGGTTCCCAGTGCTTATAGTGGAAGGAGAGAACCAACTCTCATAGTTGACCTCTGAATGTGACAAGTGTTTCATTGCATGTGCCCAACATGGACCCCCCCACAAATACACACACAGGTACACACACACACACACACACAAAGACACAGTGTAATAAAAGTTAAAGTCTGTATTGAGACATTATAAGGACAAACTCAGTGGCTGACAGGACCAGATTATTTGGATTAAAATCTTAGCTCTCTCTGTCTCATACAGGCTTTGCAGGTTCTTGACCAGATGTTGCTTATAAAAATGGTCACATTAATAAAAAAAATTAAATACGATTTTATTTATATTCCTCAGAATAGTGATTAAGGCACAGCAGCCTCATCTTTAACCATCTTTAATTGTGAATCTGGCAACTGCCAATACCAACGTGTATAGTGCTTCCTGTACACCACAGTGCAGCTTGCGTTACCAGTTGGAAAGGAACAGCCTTCAGGCAAGTGAGTATTTTCCATTCTGAGAGAAATTCCCAGCTGCTACTTAGGAACATCATAAGCAAGACAACAGATGAATAAGTGGCGTGGGGTAGGATTCACAGAGAAAGGCTGAGGTTCAAGACCAAAGAGTTGTCTGTGGAGAGGTGTTCCTTGCAAGTGGAGGAAGCTTGCCATCTTCAGAGGCTTCTGGTCAGTATTAAGCAGGTGCTGAGACTCATGGCCAAACTTTGGGCAGAGTGCAGGGAATCTTATGAAAGAAGGGGGAGATAGAAAGTCCTGGTGGAGACAATAGCTCCACAAGAAGAGCAACAGAGCCAAAAATCTGGGCCCAGGGGTCTTTTCTGAGACTGATACTCCAACCAAGGACCATTCATGGACATAACCTAGAACCCCTGCACAGATGTAGCCCATGGCAGCTCAATCTTTGAGTGTGTATCTGAGTAAGGAGAACAGGGACTGTCTATGACATGAACTCAGTGGCTGGCTCTTTTATCACCACCCACCTGGGGTGGTGGTGGTGGGGCAGCCTTACCAGGCCTCAGAGGAAGACAATGCAGCCAGTGATGAGACCTGATAGGCTAGAATCAGAGGGAAGTGGAGGAGCACCTCCCCTATCAGTGGACTGGGGAAAGGGCATGGGAAGAAAAGAGGAAGAGAGGGTAGGCTTGGGAGGGGAGGAGGGAGGAGGCCACAGCTGGAATACAAAGTGAATAAACTGTAATAAATAAAAACAATCAAAAACAACAACAAAAAGAAACCTGTGTCTCAGGGGAGTTAAAAAATGGTCACAGTGTTGTGTTTCCTGTGAGGGTGGCATTTTAACAATGAGTCTTTCAGTAACAGAAAAACAAAACAAGACTTTGAAATTCAATGTAAAGAATGCTGGTTTGAGAACGTAAAGTCCAAATTTTCAGTAAGGCAAGTAGCTATGAAATTTTTACATTTTTTTCTTCAATCCAAGTGACCGTCAATGTTTATTTACTTCCTTAGTTTAGCCTTCTTAAAATCTTTTAAAAATTACTTTTATATTACTGAGTTATTTGCAGTTCAGTTGTAAACACTAGACATCTATGCAAAATGTGGTTTGGAATGTGTTAAGTGTTATCTGTCCAGGGATGTTACGGAGAAAGGTATAAATAGATTTCAGTGCTTGCTTTGTTAATTCTTTAGTAGTTTTTACAGGATAGTAGACGTGAACAAAAAAAAAAAAAA
>NW_026596034.1:12771255-12795136 GCF_907164565.1 Psammomys obesus
GGGGGGGGCTGTTTCTAACATGGACTCTATTGCCTGCTTTTGGATCACTGCCCCTTGGCAGGGTTACCTTGCCTGGCCTCAGGGGGTGAGGATATGCTCAGTCTTCATGTGATTTGATGTGCTGGGGAGTGTTGTTACAGGGGAGAGGGGCTCCCCTTTTCTGGGGAGAAAAGGAGAGGGGAAGGGGAAAGCAGGGGAAGCAAGACACGGGGAGGAGAGAAAGGAGGGTCACCCTTGGGATGTAAAGTAAATAAACTGAAATAAACTCAATGTGACTTCTCTTCACTTCAGCTCTGAACATATAGCAAGCAATCATACGGACGTTCCTAATGCATGAAGACTCAGCAGGGACATCGAGACAACAAAGCCAGTGTCTTCCACACCCATCAGAAGTACTTTCAGGTCTGAGATGCTCCAAGTCCAGACCAGGTATAGATTAACACATATTTGTCTTGTTATTTTAACACAGGCTAAATTTAATGAGAAAAAAATGGAGTTCATTTTCTTCCGGTACATAAATTTTGACGTGTTAACTCAGGGAACATAAAAACAAACATGAGGATACTACTTTTGTTTTAATTTTTAAATTGTTCATATTATTTCCAAAGTCATCTACAGTGGCAAAAACAAATACAATGAAACCTTTGAACCTGTTAATTAAACAAAAAAGGGAAATATATGCTAATGGAGTAGAAAAATAACCACAAGAAAACATGTTTCAAACATCTATTCCCCATATTTTATTGTTTTGCATAATTATTTTATAATAAAATATTTTTGTTAAAAAAAAACAAAAATAATTTTATGGACTCAAAGCAGATACTAGACGCACAGCCAAATTTTGGGCAGCACACAGAAAGTCTTGTGGAAGAGCAGGAGGATAGAAAGTCTCTGAGGGGACAGGAGCTCTGCAAGGAGATAGAACCAAAACACAGGCCCTGGAGTGGGGGGAGTTGCCGCAGAGACTGGTTTACCAACCAAGGACCACACATGGAGAGGAACTAGAAGTAACTTATAGGCACCTCAGTCTCCATGTAGGTTGCCTAGTAAGGGGAGCAAGGGCTGTCTCTGACATGGACCCTCTTGCCTGCTCTTTGATCACTTCCCCTGGCATGGTGCCCTTGCCATGCCATAGAGAAAGAGGATGCAGGTAGTTCTGATGAGACTTGGTAATCTGGGGTCAGTTGGTAAGGGAGGAGGGCACCCCTTTCTGAGGAGTATAGGGGAGGAGTATAGTGGGCAAGAGGGAGGGAGGGCAGGACTGGGAGGAGATGAGTGAGGGGACTACAATTGGGGTGTAAAGTGAATAAATTAAAAAATTTAAATGAAAAAAATAATTTTAGGTAAAGCTAACTAGCAGAAGGATGGCTTTCATAAGGCAGTTTTCAAATATGATAGAGTCATATTTGACTATATGATATAGTCATATATGATATATGATAGCTTCTGAGGAGAGACAAAAGACTTTATGTTGAACTTTCATACAGATTCAGAAAGTTATGCACTGTGGGAATGCTATTCTCATCTTGGGTGGCTGTATTATCTCAAGAAACCGAGTGATAACATCTCTTTCCTAAAGAGTAAAGGCAATGTATGGTTTAAAAGCAATTCTTTAGGAGACTTTTGCTATTGTTGCCCTGCCATTCTGAGATTTTCTGTTGGGTGAGTTTTAAACTCTTCTATTACAGTAAGACAGTAAAACACACACACATAATGCATATTTGTGTGTGTGTATATATGTATGTATATATATACACACATATATATTGCATGCATTGTAGCAATGAATAGTTAGCATTTATTTGTATGGATGATCGTTCCAGGGCTTTCTCACCCTACCATGGGAGACCCAAACTTGAGGACACTCAAGTTACTTATAAGAAATATATAGTACATTCTTATAAGTTATAAATGGCAGTACTCTCAAACGCTTTGAACCATCTGTAGAATACATGTAATACCTAATACAATGTAATTAATACATTCATACTTGATGTATCTAATAGTTTAGAAAATAATGGCAAAAAATCAGTGATTATACATGAACAGGATGAATACATTTTTTCAAGTATTCTCACTTACAGTTGGTTGACTCTGCAGAGACAGAATCCACAGATACAAAGGGTTGAATATGTTTAATGTTTATATTTAGAGTCACATACTGAAACTACCTAAAATTAAAATTTTTTGTCATTTCATATTTATTTATTTATCACTTCTCATTTATTTATTTGTTTATTTATTTATTTATTTGAGTGTTTTTCCTGCATGTATGCAAGTACACTGTGTGTGTTAGGTGCCAACAGAAGCCAGAAGAGGTCTTCAGAGCCTGTGGAACAGGAGGTACAGATGGTTGTGAGACATTATGTGTGTACTGGAAATTAAACTATGTCCTTTTCCAAGAGGAGCAAGTACTCTTAACTTCTGAGCCATCTCTTTAGGACCTTTCTGATTTTTTAAAGTGGGGATAATAACAACACCCACTCCAAAAAGCATCAGTGTTGATTCAACTAAACGATTCTTTGTCTACACAGGGGCTGTTGACTATTCATTACTATAATTTCCAGTTACTATTGGTGTCATTTGGTCTTTTATCATTTTAGTAGTGTTCATTGTACAGGGTAAGCATGGGGCATGGTAGAGGTTTAGAGAACTTCTAAGAAATGTGATTCATATTCCTTATACACAAAGAGATTTCAGAAAGTAAGGAGATCACCCACAAAGAACAATTTTATTAACAAATAAATCCATTGATTACCCTAAAAAGGAAATTCATAGTTACGAGCTGGATGAGATTATTTGCAGCTTTGAGTGAGAAGTATGTGAGGTACTAGAATTGCTGGCTGGGGAAATGTTCTCTTAAAGATGGGCTTGGAAGAATGAATATTTCATATAAGAAAGCTTTCATCCTGGAGGGAATTCCAAAGACAAGAGAAACGTTCAGAATATGGAAGAACTGGCAAGGAATTAAGTTTGGCTCATGTATAAATTTGACAGGAATGTCATACCTAGAGATCATAGATAGAGTGACTTACATGACAGAAACTTATTAATTCACATTTCTATCTGCTGAAAGCAAAATATCAAGGTGCTGTATTATTGACTGTTTATTTGTTCAACAATATCGCTTCCTTCTCATGGAAGTACTTCAGTTGTGTTGGTGACCCCCTGATCATTCTCGTTTAAAATGAATCATTTCTATGATCCTCTTTACAAATATGGTTACTTTCTGAGGTACTAGAAGCTAGAACGTAAATAAATAAATAAATAAATAAAAATAAATAGATGGAATTTGTAGGGACGTAGTCACCCAAAACAGATGAAAAGATTGGAAATGTAATTTGGTGACTAATGCCAATTTTGATAGACCAGGACTCTGAAATTTATTTCATAGCTACCTGAAAGACACTAAGTGCTCTTGACAGAGAGAGGACAAAAGCAATACTATGAATGGTTAATTCTTAATATAAAAGTTGGATTGGGAAAAGAGAAACAGAAGGTTGAGATTCCAAAGAAGATATTTTGTGTCAAATGGGATGACTTCAAACTTGATAGAAAATATAGAGAACTCAAGGAGAATCAGCTGAAAAAAATTGAGAAATGAAAATATTTAGGTTTTGTGTTCATGGTGACTCCCTTATGGAACCATGATAAATATGAACTTGTATTATCAAGAATTCCAAGATAACATCAATTCCAGTTACCTCAGATATGTATCTAGATGTCAGAAATTGGACACACACACACACACACACACACACACACACAAATCATGTCTCAGTTTTAATATTCAGTAAGACACAGGAATTTCCTTGAATTTGATCAGGCTTTTGATAACAACTAATAAATGATACAATATGATCAGAATTCAGACTCCCCATTTTAAGGAAACTGTTAAAGGAGGCTTAAGTTTCATGTAAAGAAAATTTTCTGCTTTAGAAAATATATGATAGAAGGAGTCGCTCTGGGCCTGTAATATTGATCTTCTTTTTTAACATACTACTTGTGATAGGTAAATAGAACCCCCAGTGGCTGGAAATCCCTTCCTGATTCATTTCTTTTAGAAGCTTCAAAAGCTTTGCTCCTATTTCTTTGTTGATTATTACAGAGAAGAAAATGACAGTAGAAACTGTTCCCTCTAATTCTCCTACAAACATGCAATTTCAGATAGACCAAATGGAAAATGGAAATTTAAAAATTAGACATTTTTAAAAATTAAAAAAAAATTATTCACTTTACATCCTAGTTGTAGAGCCATCCTTCCTCTCCTCCCAATCCCATCCTTCCAGTCTCCTATTCCTCAGAAAAGGGGAGCTCCCTTTCCCAACCATCCCAGCTCATCAAGTTGAACATGAATAAGCATATTGTCTTCTCCTGTTGCTTGGCAAGGCAGTACCTAGGGTGAAGTGATCAAAAAGCTGCCTCTCAGAGTTATTCTGGTCTGACTTGGCCCTTAATTGATTGTAACATGACATAGGGGATTTCAGCAGAATGCCATCGCTCCTTCCCTGCCCTTGTGTTTTCATGCCTCAACCTAGACACACCTTAGCTGTGTTTCCTGGAGTCACTGCTTCACCGTTCCAAAGGGAACATGCCCTTGGCTCAAGCCAGCCCTGTCCTTTTTTTTTTTTTTTCAATACACAGTATGGAAGCACCCCTCTCTTCCTGTGCCTGTCTCTTTGATTTTGAAGGAAGCACCTGTGTTTAAGGATTGTCCTTGGAGCCAGCCTTCTTATTTGGGAAACTACTACAGAAAGAAGCAACCACATAAAGAAGTATGGTTTCCCAACATGGCACCATTGTACAACGGAGGATGTGAAACCCGAGTTTGCCACCAGCCAATAAACTTTGTGGCTCTCTAGCAGCCTTTGTATCTATAGGCAAAACAAAAATAAAAGCAAAAACTTGGGAGGTGAGTTTGTGCCCTATGCAGTCACCACTCCCCTTACTAGAGGACCCACAGGAAGCTTAAGCTGCCCATCTGCTACATCTTTGTATGGGGTATATGTCCAGTTCAGGTATGCTCTTTGGTTGATGCTTCAGTCTCCAAAAGTCCTTCTGGCCCTGATTAGTTTGCTCTGTTGGTCTTCTTGTAGAGCTCCTGTCACCTCCAAGTCCTTTTCTCTTTCCTCCCACTTTTCCACAAGACTCCATATGTATCACCCAATGTTTGGCTGTGAGTCTCAACATCTATTTTGAGGCATTGCTGGGTAGAGTCTCTCAGAGGACAACTCTGACAGGTTTCAGTCTGGAAGATTAGCAGAGTATCATTCATTGTGTCAGAGGTTGGTACACTCTAATAAGATGGGTCTTTGGTTGGGCCAAATATTGATTGGGCATTCCCTCAATCTCTGCTCTATCTGCTCTATCTTTACCTATGCACATCTTGTAGGAAAAAAAGATTTTTAGATTTTTTAATACACTTAATAAACATCAAAAACAAACAAACAAACAAACAAACAAACAAACAAACAAACCTGGAACCGGGAATGTGGAATCTTGTCTAATGTCACTACAATCAACTGTGGGAACTTAGATGAAGCATTAAAAAAATGTATCCCTAAAATTAATGTAAACTGCTTCATCTAGCCCACTTGTTTCTCTAACTTTCCACTTCCCGCTTGTCTCTAGTCTGGTGTGGACCTTTGGCTTTCCTATTCATGTCTTTCCCAAAACCCACCACATTGAGCCTGAGCATCACAACCAGTGCGCCAGCCTGGACTGGCCTCCCCTGCCTGCATTGCTAAGGAGTTCCAGGTTTTGGCTGGCCAAGATCCTGTTTATTTACTCCCCAACCCACACAACTCTCCCACACCATATCCAGCATTTACATGCTGCCAGAAATATCCGATCCTCATACTTTTTCTGTTATTTTTCCAAGCTGCTGAGTGCATAACACACTCAGAACTAACAAAAGAAATCCACATGTTAGATCTAAGTCAAAGAATACCAACAATATGAAAGAGTTCTATAAAAATGTTTGACAATGAAAATCATCTAGATTAATTCCAGGACACAGAGGAAGAACAACCATTAACCTTATAAGGACCTCAAGGAGTTTAAAGAAGAAACAAAGAAACAGCTCACTGAGATCAAGGAGAAATAGTTTAAGGAAAAGAACTACCCAATATCCAAGAAAACATAAACAAATAGCATATGGAAATGATAAAGGCAACCTAAGACTTGAGAATGGAATTCAGTCAGGAGATAGAAATGTTAAAGAGGACTCAAGCTGAAATGAAGATGGAATTGAAAAACCCAAAAGCAAAATTAGAAAACTCAAAAGAAAGCCTTACAAGTGTAATGATTCAAGCAGATTATAGAATATCAAGACTTAAAGACAAAGCAAAGAGGGTTTAGGAAAAATAATCAAGACATGCGAGAAAAAACACACAGGAAAGTAACACACCTGAAAGTAACACACAGGATATGGCAGACGCCACGATTAGAACAAACCATCAAATCATAGGTATGGTTGAGGGAACAAGTATCCAAAGTCATGGTATAGATCAGACTTTTAGAGAGAGAAAAAAAGAAAAAAACAAACAAAAAAGCCTTCCTCAAACTAAGGAAAGACACACATAAATAAATGCAAGACTCACACAAAACACCAAATAGACAAAATGAGAAAAGGAACTCCTCATGGCATATCATAGTTAAAAAGCTAAGGATACATAACAAAGAAAGTATGTTGAATGCTGCAAGAGAAAAAAAATGGCAAGTCACATATAAAGACAAACCCATCAAAATAAAAGCTGGTTTCTCAATGAAATCTTTTGGAAGCCAAAAAGAGCTTGGAGCAATGCATTTCAAGCTCTAAAAGACTGTGACTGTCAGCCTAGAATAATACATCCGGCATAGCTATCTGCCATAATTGAAAGAGAAAGAAAAACTTTCTGTGACATAAACAACCTAAAACAAATTGTACCCAACAAACCAAACCTAAAGAAAATATATGAAGCATTATTTCAGACTAAAGAGAAGAATGAGCATAGCAGAGAGACTGTGGAAAGGAATATGAAGCAATAATTGTTAAAGTACAAAATTCCACTGAGAATACAAACAACACAATGACAACAATTAACATATATTTCAGTAGTAACTTTATTTTTCTCTTCAATTTGTGTATTTATTCATATTACATCCTGATCGCAAGATCTCTCTCCTCTTCTCTTGGTCCCATCTTCCCCAGTTTCCCCTCTCCTTCTCCCAACTGTGGGAAAGTGATAAAAAAAAAACAGGTAAGAGAGTTCATGTCAGAGACAGCCCTTGTTCAAATTGCTAAGGGACCCTCATGAAGACCAAGCTGTTCATCAGCTACATAGGTGTAGGGGTCTAGGTATAGTTGATGCATGCTCTTTGGTTGGTGGTTTCATCTCTGTGAGGTCCTATGGGCCTATAAGTTGACTCTATTGGTTTTCTGAGGAGTTCTTGTTCCCTCCACGTCCCTCTACCCTTCCCCTCACTCTTCCGCAAGACCCTTGGAGCTTCGCCTAACTTTGGGCACTGGGTCTCTGCATGTTTTGATCTGCTGCTGGATGGAGCTTCTCAGAGGACAGTTATGCTAGGCTCCTGTCACCGAGCATAGCAGAGTATCATTAGTAGTGTCAGGGGATAGCACTCTCCCATAGGGTGGGTCTCAAGATGGACCGGTTGGCCATTCCCTCAAGCTCTGCTCCTTCTTTATCCTTGCACACCTTGTAGGCAGGGCAAGTTTTGGGTCAAATGTTTTATGGGTGAGTTGGCAGCCCCCTCCCTGTACAGGAAGTCCTGCCTGGCTATAGGAGGTGGTCACTTCACTCTCCATATCCTTCATGGCTAGGAGTCTCAGCTAGGCTCACCCCAATATCCTCCCAGGAACCTACCCCATCACAGGTCTCCAGCTTGTTCCTGAGATGACTTCCATTGGTTTCCTTTTTCTCTCCCAGCCCTCTCACCTCCTATCCTGGTCTCTCCACACCTGATTCCCACCCTTGTTCCCATCCCTGCCCTCTCTCCCACCCAGTTCTCTCTGTTTGTCCACTTCTGATGTCTATTTCATTTCCTCTTTGGAGTGAGATTTGAGCATCCTCCCTTGGACCCTACTGGTTACTAAGCATTTTTCTGTCTGTGAATTGTAGTATGATTATCCTATACTTTATGGCTAATATCCACTTATAAGTGAGTACATACTGTGTGTCTCTTTCTGGGTCTGGGTTACCTCACTCAGGATGATCCTTTCTAATTTCATCCATTTGCCTGCAAATTTCATGATGTCTTTGTTTTTAATAGCTGTGTAGTATTCCATTGTGTAAATGTACCAGATTTTCTTCATTCATTCTTTGGTTGAGGGACTTCAAGGTTGTTTCCAGTTTCTGGCTAGTATGAATAAAGCTTCTATGAACATAGTTGAGCAGATGTCCTTGTTGTATGGTGGATCATCTTTCGTGTATATGTCCATGAGTGGTATATCTGGGTCTTGAGGTAGAAATATTCCCAAATTTCTGAGAAAGTGCCAGATTGATTTCTAACATGGTTGTACATGTTTCTATTCCCACCAGCATTGGAGGAATATTCCCTTTGATCCACATCTTCTCCAGCATGTGTTGTCACTTGAGTTTTTGATTTTAGCCATTCTGAAGGGTGTAAGATGGAATCTCAGAGTTGTTTGATTTGCATTTCCCTGATGACTCTTTCTAATATATATATACAGACTCATAGATATTAAACAACTCCTTACAGAATGGTGAGTAGGTCAAAGAAGAAATTGTATGGTTCAACCTATACAAGAAAACAACCATCCTGTAACTAAAGGAAAATTAACACAACAAAATCTCTAGGACACTGAAAGAAGTTTTGTGAGGGAAATTTATAGCTCTCAGTGGCTATATTAAAAATATTCTGCAAGAACACAAATTAATAGCTAAATTATACAACTCAAAAAGTGGAAGAAAGAAACAAACAAAAACACAATAAAACTCAAATCCAAAGTCAATTGATGGCAAGAAAAAATAAACCTACAGCTATAAAAAAAAATAAACATTTCAAAGACTCAAAAAATCTAAGAGCATATTCTTTGAGAAGATAGCAAGATGTATAGACCCTTGCACAACTAATTAAAAGAAAGAAAGTGAAGCCCCAAATTAACAGTCAGAAAGGAACTGGAAAACTTTACAACAGATGCCAAAGAATTTCAGGATATTAAAAAGGAATGTTTAAAAATATGTATTCCACCTATCAGTGGATTGGGGAGGGGCATGCATGAAGAAGGGAGAGGGAGGGTGGGATCGGGAGTGGAGGAGGGTGGGGCTCATGGGAGGATACAAAATGTATAAAGTGTAATTAATAAAAAAACAAAAAAAAAGAAATGGGGGGGGGAGAATATGTATTCCATTAAGCTGAAAAAGAAAGCATGAAAAAGATAAATTTTTACATACAGCCACACCACCCAAATTTAACCAAAAAGAAGTCAACGAACTAAATAAATCCATAAAATTGAAGAGATTAAAGAGAAATAAAAGCTCTCCAGTAAGAAAAGCCCAGGTTCAGATGGGTTCACAGCAGAATTTGACCAGACATTCAAAGATCTGCATGCAGTCCTTCCAAAAAAATGTTCCAAAACTATTCCAAAAAATATGGGGAAAAAAGAGCAGTCTCAAACTGTGATGGAGCTGGTATCACTCACAGACTGGAAAAATACTCATTTTAAATATTTATGAGTGAGGTATCCCTATATACTCACTCATAAATGGATATTAAACATATAATATAGGATAAACCTACTAAAATCTGTACACCTAAAGAAATTAATCAAGAAGGAGAACTCTGGCTAAAATGCTCAATCCCCTCTCAGAAAGGCAAAGAGGATGGACATTAGAAGAAGGAAGAAACAGGGAACAGGACAGAAGCCTGCCACAGAGGGCCTCTGAAAGGCTCTACCCTGAAGGCTATGAAAGCAGATGGTGAGACTTATGGCCAACCTTTGGGCAGAGTGCAGGGAATCTTATGAAAGAAGTGGGAAATATTAAAACCTGGAGAGGTCAGGAGCTCTACAAGGAGAGGAACAGAACCAAAAAAATTAGGGCACAGGGGTCTTTTCTGAGACTGAGACTCCAACTAAGGACCATTGTTGGAAGTAACCTAGAACCCCTGCACAGATATAGCTCATGGCAGTTCAGTGTTCATGTGGGTTCCAGAGTAATAGGAACAGGGACTGTCTCTGACATGAGCTGATTGGCCTGCTCTTTGATCACCTCCCCCTGAGTGGGGTGCAGCCTTACCAGGCCACAGAAGATGACAATGCAGCCACTCCTGATGAGACCTGATAGACTAGGATCAGAAGGAAGAAGAGGAAGACCTTCCCTATCAGAGGACTTGGGGAGGGGCATATGTGGAGAAGGGGCAGGGAGGGTGGGGTTTGGAAGGGAAGAGGGAGGGGGCTAAAGGGGGATACAAAGTGAATAAAGTGTAATTAATAAAAATTAAAAATTAAAATTAAAATAAAATACTTAGAATTCAGATATATACCAAAATAATTATATGCCATAAACAAGTTGACAACATCCCTACATTTCAAGGATGGTTCAACACATACAAGTCAGTAAAACACATAAACAGATTTAAAGACAAAAATTACATGATCACCTTAATAGATGACGAAAAAGCCTTTGACAAAATCCAACAAGTCTATTGATAAAAGTCCTAGAGAGCATAGGACTAGAAAGAACACAGCTCAACACGATAAAAGTTCCATATGAGAAACCCACAGCAAACATGATCCTAAATAGAGAAAAGTTTGACATAATCCCACTGTTAGTCAGAAATGAGAAAAGTCTGTCCAGTATGTCCACTTCTTTTCAATATTGTGCTTGAAGTACTAGGTGATGCAGTAAGGCCAGAGAATCAAATTACAGGGATATATAGCCAAAGAATTAAAACTCTGCACTGAAAACTTAAAACTCTTAAAAAAGATACAGAAAAGCTCTTAGAAAATGGGAAAACATCCCATGCTCATGGGTTGGTAGAATTAAAATTGTGCAAATGATCTTTCTGCCAAAAGCTGTTTATATATTCATTGCTAACTTAATCAAAATGCCTCATTATTCTTCATAGAAAAAGAAAAACCACTACCTTAAAATTTGTATGGAACTAAAGAAGACCCCCATAGAGACAAAACAATCCTAAGCAAAAAGAGCAACATTGGACACATTACCATTACAGCTCTTCAGATATGTTGTGGGGTAGGGAGGCATTGCCAGGCCACAGAGGAAGAAGATACAAGCAGTCCTAATGAGAACTGATAGGCTGGGGTCAGATGGTAGGGGAGGGGGGCTGAATAAATTATAAAAACAAATGTAAATTAATAGTAATAATAATAAAAAGCAAAAAAGATATATTACATTACCATAATAATAAGAACAAGGGTACTGGCACAAAAAAAACATACATGGAGACCCAAGCATAAGTGCATGTAACTTCATCTGCTTAATATTTGACAAAAATATCAGAAACGTACCTAGAGAAAAGACATCGTCAACAAATGATTCTGGGAAATTGGCATGTCCACATGCAGAAGAGAAATTAAACCCACATCTATCACCTTGCACAAAAAAATTAATTCCAACTGTATCAATGACTTCCAACACAAAACCTGAAACACCAAAAGTGCTAGAAGAGACCCTAGGCAGTACCCTACATAGTATAAAAGTAAGAAAGGACCTCACAATAGGACTCCTTTTGTCCAAGAACTCAGGCCAGCAATAGAAAAGTGGAAGTTTATAAACTAAAAAGTTTCTGCACGGATTGTTCTTGGTTGGAGTATGAGTGTCTGGGAAGTTCCCTGTGTTCAAATTTTCTTGTTCTGTTGCTTTCCTTGTGGAGACCTTGTCCTCTCCAGCTCTTGCTATTTCCCACTTCTTACATAAAATTCCATTCACTCTGCCCATCAGTTGGCCATCAGGCTCAGCATCTGCTTTGACAGTGTATACTGCAGAAGCTTTCAGAGGCCCTCTGTGGCAGGTTCCTAGGTTGTTTCCTGTTTTCTTTTTCTTCTGATGTCCATCCTCTTTGCCGTGGAGATAACCTAGAACCCTGACAATGCAGCCATTTCTGATGATAACTAATAGACTAAGATCAGAAAGAAGGAGAGGAGGACCTCCCCTATTAGTGGACTTGGTGAGGGGCATGCATGCAGAAAGGGGGGGACGGTGGGACCAGGAGAGGAGGAGGGAGGGGCTTATGGGGGATACAAAATGAATAAAGTGTAATTAATAAAAGTTAAAAAAAATAAAAACAAAAAAAAAATAAAGTTTCTGCACAGCTAAAGAAACAATCACCAAGCTAAAGCGGAAGCCCACAAAATCTTTGCCATCTGACTAAGTACTGATATACAGAGTATATAAAGAACTCAAAGTATAAAGAGTTAAAACAAACAAATATGAACAAACAACCTAACCCAATGAATGACTCATTTTAAGAATGTGTCCGGGGGGCGGAGCCAAGATGGCGACTAGCACACACAGTTTCCAAGCTGTGGAAGAGAAAAAGTTCTGAGTTGATGAGTGGAAGAACTTCTGAAGCCAGGAAACAACGGAGAGACTTTCTAAACAACAGGGAACATCGCCGGAGGTGAAAACCTTGGTCTCGGGTCACCCAGGGACTTGTTTGGGGAAGGTGAGAAACGATCCTTTGATCTCTCAGCACTCCCCTCCCCCAGACCTCCCTCCTCCTCGGCACAGCTGACTCGCCTTTCTCAGCGCAGACCTAACTGCCTGGGGCCTGCAGCCACTGAGGCTGAGCCCCAAGTCCTTTATCTGCAAAGGCCAGCAGTACTGTGTCTCGGAGCCCCAGATTCACGCGCGGCAGCTGCACCATCCTCCCAGGGCCCGAGACTGCTAGACGCCATACTAGCTCCACAGGAGCACCATCACTGACGGTACGGCCCGCCCAATCCCACAGTGACAGAGAATACGCTATATACTCACCAAAACCAGACAGAAACGCCATACAAGCTAGACACACCAGGCGCTGGGCCTCCGAAGCTTGGAGAGCACAGTAAAGAGACCCCAGGACTTCCCAGAAAGCATCTGGACTAGCAACCCAGTCTCCAGTTACAGCGGGACTTTCTAACCTGGCGGCGGAGCAGCACTGAGCTGGCGGGGCACATCAGCCCTCCAGTTTAAGACTAACCAGGGCCAAACCAGAGAACAGAAAGGCTGGTTACCCCGATTCCCACTGACGTGACCACCCTGAAATCTCCAGCTGCAGCAAGACCTCATAACCTGGCAGTGACAGCAGCACGGAACTGGCGGAGCACATCAAAGAAGCAGGGCCAAACCAGAGAGCAGACAGCCCAGATACGCCGATCTCTGCCAAGTGTCCTGCCTGTACAGCTAGTCCTCAGCATACGCTAAGGACACGGGACCTCTCTCAACTTCCTGAAGAATTCTCCAGACTCGAGAGAGAGACAGTACCAGTCTGATCGGCTGAATCCAAAAACAAACAGGGAAGGTCTCAGATAAGCCAATGGCCAGGGGTAGGCGAAAGAACATTTCCAACATAAATCAGGACATCATGACTTCACCAGCAAACCCCAAAATCGATGGATATTCCAATTCATCAGAAGCACAGGAAAATGACCTTAAAGCCATGCTTGCTCAATTATTTGAGGCTCATAAGGAGGAAATGAACAAATCTTTCAAAGAGATGGCCAGTCAATGGGAGGTAAAGAAAGAAGAAATAGACAAAACCCTTAAAGAAACACAGGCAAACATAGCCAAACAAATAGAGGCACAAGTAGAGAAGAAATTAGTGGCATACAAAAAGGAAATGAACAAAGAAATAGAGTCCATCGTAGAGAGACAGGAATCCAAATTCAAACACATAAAAGAAATGGTGCAAGGCATGAAAACAGAATTAGAATCAATAAAGAAAACACAAAGTGAGAAAACTCTTGAGCTGGAGAACTTGGAGAAAAGATCAGGAACCACAAAAGTAAGCATCACCAACAGAATACAAGAGATGGAAGAGAGAATCTCTGGAGCTGAAGACACACTTGCAGAAATTGATACTTCTCTCAAAGAAAAAGTAAAATCAGAAAAATTCCAATCACAAAATATCCAAGAAATCAAGGATTCTATGAAAAGACAAAATCTAAGAATAATAGGAATTGATGAAAAAGAAGACTCCAGGCTCCAAGGTCCAGAAAATATTTTCAAAAAAATCATAGAAGAAAATTTTCCCAACTTAAAGAAAGAGATGTCCATAAATATACAAGAGGCCTACAGAACACCAAATAGACTAGACCAGAAAAGAAACACATCACGTCACATCATAGTCAAAACACTAAATCTACAGAACAAAGAAAAGATATTAAAAGCAGCAAGGGAAAAAGGCCAAGTAACATATGAAGGTAGACCTATCAGAATCACACCAGACTTCTCATCAGAAACTATGAAAGCCAGAAGGGCCTGGGCAAGCATCATGGAGACTCTAAGAGATCACAAATGTCAACCCAGACTACTATACCCTGCAAAGCTTTCAATCAACATAGATGGAGAAAACAAAATATTCCATGACAAAACTAAATTTACGCAATATCTATACAGCAAACCAACCCTACAGAAGATACTAGAAGGAAAACTCCAATCCAACGAAAACGAATTCACCCAAGAAAACAGGGCATACAGATAATGTCCCAACAAAAATGAAAAGAAAACAAGCAATGAAACAAGGTAAGATCATCGACTCCATTACACAAGGAACTAACATGCATTGGTCAATATTATCTATCAATATTAATGGACTCAACTCACCAATAAAAAGACACAGGCTAACAGAATGGTTACGGAAACAGGACCCAACATTCTGTTGCATCCAAGAAACACACCTATGCAACAAAGATAAACACTACCTCAGAGTAAAGGGCTGGAAAAATGTTTTTCAAGCAAATGGTTCCAGAAAACAAGCTGGAGTAGCCATCCTAATATCTAATAAAATAGACTTTCAACCCAAGTTAATCAAAAAAGATAAGGAGGGCCACTATATTCTCATCAAAGGAAAAATCCAACAAGAGGACATCACAATTTTGAATATCTATGCCCCAAATACAAGAGCACCTACATTCGTAAATGAAACAATATTAAAGCTTAAATCATACATTGATCCTAATACCTTAATAGTGGGAGACTTCAACACCCCACTCTCATCAAGGGACAGATCAACCAGACAGACACCAAATAGGGAAATGAAAGCACTCACAGAATCCCTAAATCAAATGGACCTAATAGATGTCTACAGATCTTTTCACCCAAACTCAAAAGAGTACACCTTCTTTTCAGCACCGCATGGAACCTTCTCCAAAATAGACCATATAGTTGGTCACAAAGCAAGCCTCAACAGATACAAAAGGATTGAAATAATCCCTTGTATACTATCTGACCACCATGGACTAAAGCTGGACATCAACAACAACAGAAACAACAAAAAGCCGACACGCACATGGAAACTGAACAACTTACTACTCAATGACAGCTGGGTCAAGGAAGAAATAAAGAAAGAAATTAAAGACTTTCTAGAATTCAATGAAAATGAAGGCACAACATACCCAAATTTATGGGACACATTGAAAGCAGTGCTCAGAGGAAAATTTATAGCACTAAGTGCCTACAAGAAGAAATCTGTAACATCACATACAAACAACTTAATGGCCCAACTGAAAAACCTAGAAAAAAAAGAAGCAGATACACCCAAGAGGAGCAGACGGCTGGAAATAATCAAACTAAGGGCAGAAATCAATCAATTAGAAACAAATAAAATTATCCAAAGAATCAATGAAACAAAAAGCTGGTTCTTTGAGAAAATCAACAAGATAGACAAACCCTTAGCCAAACTAACTAAAAAGCAGAGAGAAACCATACAAATCAGCAAAATCAGAAAGGAAAATGGGGACATAACTACAGACACTGAGGAAATCCAAACGATTATTAGGTCATACTACAAAAGCCTATATGGCACAAAATTTGAAAATCTAAATGAAATGGATAACTTTCTTGACAGATTCCATCTACCAAAATTAAGTCAAGACCAGGTAGAAAGACTGAATAGTCCTATATCTCCCAAGGAAATAGAAGCAGTCATTAACAGTCTCCCCTCCAAAAAAAGCCCTGGACCAGATGGCTTCAGCGCAGAATTCTACAAGACCTTCAAAGAAGTACTAACACCAATTCTCCACAAACTATTCCATAAAATAGAAACAGAAGGAACACTACCAAACTCATTCTATGAAGCCACAGTCACTTTGATACCTAAACCACACAAAGATCCAACAAAAAAAGAGAACTTCAGACCTATCTCTCTTATGAACATTGATGCAAAAATACTCAATAAAATACTTGCAAACCGAATCCAAGAACACATCAAAGATATCATCCACCATGACCAAGTAGGCTTCATCCCAGGAATGCAAGGGTGGTTCAACATACGGAAATCCATCAATGTAATCCACCACATAAACAAAATGAAGGAGAAAAACCACATGATCATCTCCTTAGATGCTGAAAAAGCATTTGACAAAGTCCAGCACCCATTTATGTTTAAAGTCTTGGAGAGATCAGGGATACAAGGCACATACCTAAAGATAGTAAAGGCAATATACAGCAAGCCTATAGCCAACATCAAACTCAATGGAGAGAAACTTAAATCAATCCCACTGAAATCAGGGACAAGACAAGGCTGCCCACTCTCTCCATATCTCTTTAACATTGTACTTGAAGTCCTAGCCAGAGCAATAAGACAACTAAAGGAGATCAAGGGGATACAAATCGGAAAGGAAGAGGTCAAAGTGTCACTATTTGCAGATGATATGATAGTATACATGAGCGACCCCAAAGATTCAACCAGAGAACTTCTTCAGCTGATAAACACCTTCAGCAAAGTGGCAGGATACAAAATCAACTCAAAAAAATCAGAGGCCCTCTTGTATACCAAAGACAAAAAGGCTGAGAAAGAAATTAGGGAAACAACACCCTTCACAATAGCCACTAACAACATAAAGTACCTTGGTGTGACTCTAACCAAGCAAGTGAAAGACCTATTTGAGAAAAACTTCAAGTCTTTGAAGAAAGAAATTGAAGAAGATCTCAGAAGATGGAAAGATCTCCCGTGCTCATGGATTGGTAGGATTAACATTGTGAAAATGGCCATCCTGCCAAAAGCAATCTACAGATTCAATGCAATTCCCATCAAAATACCAACTCAATTCTTTACAGACCTTGAAAAAAAGATTCTCAGCTTCATATGGAGAAACAAAAAACCCAGAATCTCCAAAACGATCCTGTACAACAACAGATCATCTGGAGGTATCTCCATTCCCGATCTCAAGCTGTACTACAGGGCAACAGTAATAAAAACTGCATGGTATTGGCATAGAAACAGAAAGGAGGATCAATGGAATCGCATAGAAGACCCAGAAATAAACCCACACACCTATGAATTCTCAATATTTGACAAAGAAGCCAAATCCATTCAATGGAAAAAAGACAGCATCTTCAACAAATGGTGCTGGACCAACTGGATGTCTACATGCAGAAAAATGAAAATAGATCCATATCTATCACCCTGCACAAAACTAAAGTCCAAGTGGATCAAGGACCTCAACATAAAACCAGATACTCTAAATCAGCTGGAAAAAAAAGTGGGAAACAGCCTAGAATTCATTGGCACAGGAGACAACTTCCTGAACAGAACACCAACAGCACAGGCTCTAAGAGCAACAATCAATAAATGGGACCTCATGAAACTGAAAAGCTTCTGTAAAGCAAAAGACACTGTCATCAAAACAAATAGACAGCCTACAGATTGGGAAAGAATCTTCACCAACCCTTTATCTGACAGAGGGCTAATATCAAGTATATATAAAGAACTAAAGAAGCAGAAAAGCAACAAACCAAGTAATCTACTTAAAAAATGGGGAACAGAGCTAAACAGAGAATTCTCGAAAGAGGAACGTCGAATGGCAGAGAAACACTTAAAGAAATGCTCAACCTCATTAGCCATTAGGGAAATGCAAATCAAAACGACCCTGAGATATCACCTTACACCCATCAGAATGGCCAAGATGAAAAACTCAAGTGATAGCACATGCTGGAGAGGTTGTGGAGAAAAGGGAACCCTCCTCCATTGCTGGTGGGAATGTAAACTGGTTCAACCACTCTGGAAGTCAATCTGGCGCTTTCTCAGACAACTAGGAGTAGTGCTACCTCAAGACCCAGCTATACCACTCCTAGGTATATACCCAAAATTTGCTCAAGTACACAACAAGGACATTTGTTCAACCATGTTCATAGCAGCTTTATTTGTAATAGCCAGAACTTGGAAACAACCCAGATGTCCATCAACGGAGGAATGGATACAGAAACTGTGGTATTTTTACACAATGGAATACTACTCAGCAATCAAAAAGGAAGAAATCATGAAATTTGCAGGCAAGTGGTGGGATCTAGAAAAGATCATTCTGAGTGAAGTATCCCAGAAGGAGAAAGACAAACTTGGTATATACTCGCTTATATAGACCTACAAGACATGATAAACATAATGAAATCTACACACCTAAAGAAGATAATCAAGAAAGTGGACACAGGCGAAGGTGATTAATCCTCATTTAGAAAGACAAATGGGATGTGCATTGAACTTATGACAGGAGTCTATCACAAAAGGCATCTGAAAGACTCTACCTAGCAGTGTTTCAAAGCAGACACTAAGACTCATAACCAAACCGTCGGCAGAGTGCAGGGAATCATATGAAAGAAGGGAAGTTAGTATGATATGGAAAGGATAGGAGCTCCACAAGGACCAAATATATCTGGGCACAGGGTCTTTTCTGAGACTGACACTCAACCAAGGACCATCTATGGATATAACCTAGAACTTCTGCTCGGATGTGGCCTGTGGTAGCTCAGTAACCAAGTAGTTTTCCAAAGTAAGGGGAACACGGACTATTTCTAATAGGATCTCAAGGGCAGGCTGTTTGACCCCCACCCCAGGGGAGGAGCAGTCTGTTAGGCCACAGAGGAGGACTTTGCAGCCAGCCCTGAAGATACCTGATAAAACAGGGTCAGATGAAAGGAGAGGAGGCCCTCCCCTATCAGGGGACTTGGAAAGGGGCAGGGAGGAGACCAGGGAGGGAGTGTGGGGTTGGGGAGGGAATGAGGGAGCGGGATACAGCTGGGACACAGAGTTAACAAAATGTAACTAAAAAGAAAAATAAAATAAAAATAAAAAAATTAAAAAAAAAAAAAAAGAACCACCAAAAAAAAAAAAAAAAAAAAAAAAAAAAAAAAAAAAAAAAAAAAAAAAGAATGTGTCCAAGGCCTGAAGAGAGAATTCATAAAAGTGTGGGGGGAGGGGTTAAGAAAAATTTGAAAAAATGTTCATCATTTCTAGCAATCAGGGAAATTCCAAACATGTATCTTTGAGATTTCACGATACTCCAACCAGAATGGTAAGGGTCAAGGCAATAACAGAGCAAATATTGGAGGTGATGTCAGGGAAAACGGAAGCCAAGCCGTGTTCACTGTTGGAGGGATTACAGACTAGTGTAGCCACTATGGAAATCAGATTGAAGAATTCTTAGAACAAAAGAAAACAAAAACAAAAACCTGAAACAAACAAACAAACAACCCCAAGCAACAACAGTCCTCCAAAGTAACCTACTCTATGATCCAGCTACACCCATTCCTCAGATAATGCCCAAAGGATGTGTCATCCTGCTCCACAGGTACTTCTCAGCCATATTCATTGCTGCTTTATTCACAAGAGCTAGGAAATGGAAACAGCCTAAATGTCCTTCAGCCCATAAGGGGACAATAAAAATGTGGTACTAGTACACTATGAAAACCTTTTCATCTGTAAAGAAATGAAAATTATGAACTTTGCAGGTAAAATGATGGAACTAGCAAGGATTATAATAAGTAGGTAACTAAAACCCAGAAAGACAAACATTGCATGTTATCTCTTGTTAGGGACTCTTATATCTAAATCTTCAGATGTCATACTGCAGATGGAGTAACTGCAAAAAAACAGGAGAAAAAACACAGGACCATTGCCAGATAGGAGGGTTGGGGATCAATGAAGACCGTTTTATCAGAGTACAGTAGACCTGATTAGGAAAATGGAAAGGACATCTTTTTAGGGAGAGAAAAAAAAAAGGTAAAACATAAGGTGGAAGGAGAGTCAGCTTCAGTGGTAAGTTACTTTCTTATCTATAAAGCTAAGGTTCTTACACACTTTACAGTGTTGGGAACAGTATGATGGCTGTTGGTTTATCGTGTGCTTTCTGAGCCTTGTACATTTCTTATACTGCTAAGTGTTATGACTCGCCTTCCTCCATCCAGGAGAAAAAAATTCACTTCAGAGAAAATAGTTTCACCAAGGTAGAGAAAGACAAGTAGAGAAAATATTCATGGCATAATAATGTAAATGTTATACCTTTACTTTCAAATACAATTAGAAACACTCACTGCTTACAACCTTTGAAACATGGGTTACTAAAGCTCAGAGGAAATTCGCCACCCCAATGAAAAACAAAACCATTTCTTATCCAAAAGTATACCAGATTGAACTAAATGCTTTCTCACATATTAATAATAAGCTCCCAAAGCAACCGAGTTCATTAGCTATTATAATTACCTCTTTCTCCAGAGATGACATCCAAGTGTGAAAGGGGCTAAGTGCACAGCGTTCTGTTCAGGGGTGCTGAGTTCTTGTCGATCTGCTTGCACCCTGCCTGTCTCTGAAGCTGAAAACCATTCCTGTTTCTTTCTAATATTTACCAAAGCAGTAGAGTAGTGAAGGCTCCTTGGCTACCTGGAGATGTTTCCATGAAGAACTTCTCCTTTGTTTGGAATAGTAGTTTAGTAATGCCAGAATTTCATTCCAATTTCAACTGAGTTTCTTCCAAGCACTGAATCTATGTGCATTTGCCAATGCACAGGGCTGGAAAACATGATATAATGGTGCCTGCAGGCAAGGAATGTGGTCTGTGGGACATATTGTTATTTACAGAGTTGCCGTGGAACTTGGCTGGGGACAGAGCCAGCCTGAGTGAGCATCGTTGGTTAATCAGTGTGTGTCCGTGGAGGAAAAGAAATAATTGCCGGTAAGCAAAGGCACTGTTAATCATTAACTGTGTGTCAACTGCTTTTCAATCACATTTCTAGACCTGAGTAATCTTATTCTTTTGCAAATGGTCTAATTGATGTGAGTTCTTCCTATCATTGTATTTTGAACATTAGGGAATGAAGCTAATCCCTGAAGATTTCCAGTTTTGCTATTTGCAAAGAAAGCTTATTGATTGAGACATGTACTCAGAGAAAGTGACACCGACATGAGTCAGCCTAGACTATGATTCTCATTCTTGCCTAACACAAGGAAGTAAAATACATGTTTTGTGTAACTTCTGCCTTCACAAGATACTCCAGGTCTATCCAAGAACATGTGCCAAACAAGCTGTATCTTTCTATGTACACACACACACACACACACACACACACACACACACACACACAGAATGTAACATGTGGCCATCATGTAAAAATGGGTTTGAATCTCAGTCCTGACACAAACCATCTGTGTGGCAATAAACACTAACATTCTCAACATTGGTTGCCTCTCCTTTACAATATGGGCTGTGATTTCTGCCTTAAAGTAGTCTTACAAAGATTAAATGGAATGATACATATAAAACACAATGGCACAATAAAGTGCATCCAATCATTAACTTACATCCACTACATGACAATATCCTTTCTCCATGATCTCAGGCTACTGCTATGAGGTCCCCGTTTTTATGTTTTATGACTTGGCAAGCAAGAGTCTACTCATATGGACAGTAGAATGAAATATTGTCATTTGGCCTGGCCAGGATGTAGTTCCCCAAGCTATTAGACATTTGGTGAACAAGCACCAAGCCAAATAATGTGGTTTTGGACATCAGGCATAGCAGTAATATATAGGCAGATTTTTGCCACTCTCAGTGAGAACAACAGATTCACAAGTCACCAGACCTTCACTGCATGCCCTGTAACTGTGAGTGGTTCAAAAGTAGGAAGATGGTTACTTGAGAATAAAGCTATCTTTCCAACCTATTCCACACCAAAGAGAAAAACAGAACTACATTAATCTGAAACTTAGGTAATTTTCTCAACAGGAAATTATTTCTATTATTAGAACTAATAATGACCATTTTTGCCTTAAGTATATTTTATGGCAGTAATTATGTAAACTTAACTGATTGCAGTCCTTTTTTAAAATAAAGAAACCTAGATATAGAAAACTTAATTATTTTGTCATACAGCAAGTAATTGAAATAACACTTTGGTATTTGAATTGAGAATTTAGGTCTCCTCAAAGTTGAAAATAGTTATAATAATAACAACCATAATAGAAATTAAGTTGCAGTACTTGAATAAACAATAGGCCATCTTTGTTTCGGTATTTGCTTTTTCACTTCCAGGAAAATTCTACTTGCAGCAAAGTTTGTTCTTAATATTTGTCTGGTCTTTGAGGAATCATGAGGTATTTTGTTGTCTTCTATTACAGAAAACTCCAGGTAGGTCACATATGGGGAGGAAAGAGTGAGATTAATGCTTTGAAGCTTTAGAGACCATCATAGCTGTCCCATGGAATTCCTTTCCTACTAGATGAAAATTAAAATGCTCTGGGAGTATCTAAGGGTGCTTTTGTGATTAATCTGATATTTGTGTGGCTCAGGAATGGGTTGTTTTAAAAGTCATAGGAACATTTCTTATTTTGTCAGCTCTTCATTTTCCAGATTATAATTGTTACTGCCTATAAGTCAATTAGTTTAGCAGTAAGCATGCATTTGTATGAAATTTTATTATACAACAAATTAATGGGAGACAAAACTTAGTATAGTCATTGCCTCTATGGAATAGGGACAATGATCTGCTTTGAAGGTGCATGAATGAACCTCTTATGGGGTGATGGTAATTCCTTACTTTGACATAGGTATGACACATGCATAAGTAGATTTGTATTATTAAATTTGTGGGTTTAGTTGTATGCATACAATTGTAGGTATATAAACAAATATTGACACTGAATCAATGACATATATGGGAAGCAGCCTATTGACATCTGTAGTTTATTTTATAGTTAATTGATTTATTTTTTTCTTTTTGAGACAGGGTTTCTCTCTGTGACCTTAGCTATCCTGAAACTCACTCTGTAGACCAGGTTGGCTTCAAACTGGCATTCCCCTGCCTCGGTCTCTCAAGTGTTGAGATTAAAGTATGTGCTGCTCCTGCCCAACTTGATAGATAATGGATTTTTATAACACTCAAATAAAGAGAGAGAGAGAGAGAGAGAGAGAGAGAGAGAGACAGGGCAGGTTTGATTCATTCACTAAGTATTCACAGAGCATACATTCAAGTCTGGTACAGAATCATATTAACTCACTTTTGTAAAGACTTAGACAAAACTTACATAGTTGGTAAACCTCAGGGCAACTGTTTAGACTCAGTTTTTTTATAGCATTTTTTGAGTGTTAAGCTTCCCTGTCAAAATCTACAGTGACGGGATGGACAAAGAGTCTAGACAAAATGACAACAGTCTTCTGAGGAATATCCCTAACCTTCACTTATGTTTGGGCCCATAGCTTTGCGGCTGTTCTTGTGGCTTCATCCTCTCATTCGCTGCCCTTAATCATAACGGAAAGGAGGAAAATTGGAGGGCACGCAGCTGGTTTGCCATGATTTGAACCTGAAGTCCAGATTGCTTTTCTTTCTATTATCAACTTGTGGCTTTGAGACCCTGAAAAGTTACATTTTCTTTCTTTCTCTTTCTTTCTTTCTTTCTTTCTTTCTTTCTTTCTTTCTTTCTTTCT
>NW_026596034.1:12795146-12804460 GCF_907164565.1 Psammomys obesus
TCTTTCTTTCTTTCTTTCTTTCTTTCTTTCTTTCTTTCTTTCTTTCTTTCTTTCTTTCTTTCTTTCTTTCTTTCTTCTTTCTTTCCTTCCTTCCTTCTTTCTTTCTTCCTTCCTTCTCCTCTCTCTCTCTCTCTTTCTTTCATCTTTTTTCTTTTATTGTTTTTTCAAGACAAGGTAGCATAGCCTTGGCTATCCTGAACTTGTTTTGTAGACCAGGCTGACCACAAATTCACCTCCCCGAGTGCTGGGATTACAGGCATGGGCTACCGTGCCACTCCTATGTTACTCTGTCCCCAGGCTTGGCAGGATGACTTGAAGAAAATCCTTGTACAGCTTACTGGGTCTGAGTCAGGATCGGTATATGAGGACCGGATGAGCAGTCCCTACCTAGCTCCCCACATACATTAGGAAGGCCTCATAGAAATAAACGGTGGGTAGATATGGATGTCTGCAAAGCGGAGGCTCCAGAGCTCAGTGCACAGAGTGTGTGAACGCTTGGCTGATGCGGACAGTACAACGGTCTTGAGATTACAGAAGACATTCGGGAAGAATTTGTGTCGTCGAGGTCCCAGGTTTGAATCTTATCTCTACCTCAGTGAGCACTGTTTCTGCACTCTGTGCTGTTTTAAAGCCAAGTCAACACAAAGTCGGAGGTCCTTGTTTTTGTTGCCTAAGCTTAAAGTTATTCTGATTTGCTCTTAACTTTATGTCATACACCTCAACTGTTGATTTACTTTACAAAATCTAACGTGTAAAGAAAGCTACATTCAGAAAAAGTTGATTTTCTTAGTTTCACTGTTTTTATAACCCTTCACTCTCATTTTCTGTATTTTTTTTGTATTGCATACATTTCTTTGTTTGTAACTTATGTGTGTCATTTGAAAATTAAATTACAAGTATTGAATGTGTTCAATATTTATTTTGATTTGTGTACACACACACACACATACACACACACACACACAGTGT
Source organism: Psammomys obesus (assembly GCF_907164565.1). Classification (NCBI taxonomy): domain Eukaryota; kingdom Metazoa; phylum Chordata; class Mammalia; order Rodentia; family Muridae; genus Psammomys; species Psammomys obesus. The sequence continues at coordinate 12,796,116 of NW_026596034.1, forward strand.
CAAAGCACAGGAAAAGCACACATAGAGGTTAAAAACAAAGCCTGTGACACCCAATATAAGGTAAGAGTTCTGAAAGTAATCATGGAAATGAGTTCTTATAAGAGAAGAATTTAAAGCAGTAGATTTTTAAAGCAGTATGATATGGGTAGATATTAGAAAGCAGTAGGACATGAACAGATATTTGAAAGCAACTAGCATTAATCTCTATCTCTTAGACACGAGTACTACTAAGAGTATTTCTAGAAGAAAATATGATAGTCCCATTAGCTAACTCCCTCAACCCTTCGACAAATACATGAAAACAATAACTTAAAAGAAGGAGGATTTATTTTTGACACATGGTGAGCACTTATGACAGAGACTCTCCATATGGCATAAATCAGGAAGCAGAGAAAACAGACCAGTATCAGCAACAGATACAACCATCAAAGAAATGCATTTCTTGTCCTACTTTCCACAGCCAGTCTAGAGCCTCCACTGTCATCCAAATAGTGTTATGAGCTGGGGAGTGACTGTTCAAAGCATGGTCATCTGGCACATTCCAGAGTAAAAGAGCAACAGTTTTGAAATAACTTGTGAGCAGGAACATCTTCCCAAATAGAACATAAACCCTACTGCCCATGAAGGAAAATATTAGTAAATCTATTTTTTCCTTTTTACTTATTTATTACAATTTATTCACTTTGTATGCCAGCTGTAGCCCCCTTCTTCCTCCCTTCCCAGCACCACCCTCCCTCCCTCTTCTCCTCCCATGCCCCTCCCCAAGTTCACTGATGGGGAGGTCCTCCTCCTCTTCCCTCTGACCCTAGCCTATCAGGTCTGATCAAGACCTGCTGCATTGTCTTCTTCTGTGGCCTGGTGAGGCCTCACTGGGAGGTGATCAAAGAGCCAGCCACTGAGTTCATGTGAGAGACATCCCCTTTTCCCATTACCAGGGAAACCACTTGGACACTGAGCTGCCATAGGCTACATCTGTGCAGAGGTTCCCGGTTATTGTCATGCATGGTCCTTTTTTGGAGTATAGTATCAGTAAAAGCAGAAGACCTGGGTAAGATGCTCAGTCCTCATTCACAAAAGCAAACAGGATAGACATGGGAAGAGGAAAAAAACAGGGACCAGGACAGGTGCCTACCACAAAGGGCCTCTGAAAGACACTACCCAGCAGGGAATGAATGCAGATGCTGAGACTCATAGTCAAACTTTAGGCAGAAGAAACTTATGAAAGAAGAGGGAAATAGAAAGACCTGGAGGGGACAGGAGCTCCACAAGGAGAGCAAAAGAACCAATAAATATATTATTTTTAAAATAAAATGAAAACAAATAAATACAATTAGTAAACTATAGATTAAAAAGTCATTTCTAATACATAATCTTTCTGGACTAGCAGATGTTCAATGGTTAAGGGTGTTTCCTCTTCTTCCAGAACATTTGGGTTTGAGTTCCAGCATAAATACCAGTGGCTCACACTGTCTCTAACTCAGCTCTGGGCCATTCAACTCCCTCTTTTGGCCTCTGCAAGGACATGGCTGTGTGTGTGTCCTTTTCCATTTCATGTCCTTAACACATCCTTTCTGGCTTTCACTACTTGTCTGGTGTTGCACATATTCTGAAGATTCAGATGCTTAAATTCCCTGCACATCTGCTCTCTTGCTTTTCTCAGTGGAAATCTTGCTGGACTTATACTTCGTAGGGCTGTGTTTTCTACTGATAATTTTTAAAAATATATTTACAGTTACTTGTTAGAGTGAATGAGGTTACTATAAGCACTGTTCTCAGCACTGATTATTTCATCAGAACACAGCTCTGTAGCAGCACGTACACAAGAATGCTTGCCCATTTTTGCTTTTGTTTCTCATTTTCTTTGATGCCATATCTAAGTGATCATTGAGACAGCCTTTTCAGAAATTTTAAAATTTTTTCTTGTAGGAATCAAAGATTTAACTCTTACATTTAAGTCGTCAGTCACTTGATTTTATCTTTAAACACTAAGTGAATAGTGAGATGGGGTTCCGGTTTTTCTTTTACATACAATGTTTTGCATGTATGTTTCTGCTTCCTGAGCACTAGTATTGAGGATATTATATCCTCTTCCACTTGAGGATATATTCTTATCATCTCTGATAAGAATCAAATAAAAAACATGCATTTCATTTGTAGTAATCAGTTAAATTGGTTTTAATACTGGTATCATGTTGTTTTATATATTGTAGTTCTACAACTCATTTAAAGTGAGGAAGTATGATGCCTTATTCATTTTTATCATTTTACATTTTATTCATCCTTATTTATTCATTGTGTTCAAAAATGGTTTGGTTCTTCAGAATGTCTTATGATTTCTATGTGTATTTTAGAACTTTGTGTTTTTTTTTTTTTTTTTCAATTTGCTTGGAAAAAAGTCAGTGGAATTTTTATAAAAGTTGCATCAAACGCTTAAGTACTTCGGGCAGCCTGACATTGTTTGACAATGTTAACTCTTTCATTTAATGGATATAGTTTTGATGTCTCTCCATTTATATTTGATGATATTGCTCTCATTTGCGTTTTATAGTTTTTAAGTTCTCATGTTTTGGAAATGTTTATTTTTAAACACTTATGATAATATTATAAATGAGATTGTTTTTCTAATTTTATTTTTAAAAGATTTAGTTTCATGTCTAGAAATGTTTCTGGTTTTTGTATGTTGATTTTATCTCCTGCAACTTTTTAAAATTATACATTTTTTGTGATATCTTTAGGGTTTCTTGCCTATAAAATCACACCATCTGCATCTGATGTTAATTTTAACTCTAACCTTCTGATTTTTAAGATGTCCTATTTCCTTTTTCTTTTTTTAGTCAGTTAAAAAAATAAAGGGTTTTGTCATGACATCACTCCATATATACAATAATTGTATTTTTTTTATTGTTGTTGTAACCTCTGGCTCTCTAGCACAACTTTGCTAGAAGTAGTATTCTTTTTAATTAAGTATTCTTTTTAATTTTCCCTTTATGTATGTTTTATGTGCATGAGTGTTTTGCCTGCATGCATGACCACCATGTGCACGCAGTGTCTGTGGAGGACAGAAAAGGCCACTGAATCACATGGGACTGGGGTTACAGATAACCCTGAGCTCCCATGTGGCTACGGGCAATCAGTGTGGGTCCTCTGGAAGAGCAGCCAGTGCTTTTAGCATCTGAACCATTGCTCCAGCCCCTACATTCAGCATTGTTTCCTGTTGATATTTCTTTCATTACTTTGGCTATTGCACACCACTCCCTCCATTCCATAAAATTTCTGCTGAGCAAGCTTCTTCACTCTTTCACGTGTAGTAACAAGCTCATTTTTCTTTTGCAGTTTTCACACCTTTTTTTTTCTTTTACTTTTTACACTTCGATTCCACATCTCACTATGAATTTCTTTGGTTTCAGTCCTGCTGCAATCCATGAGGCTCCATGAATCCATGTACTTATTTCATTCCCCAGATATGGGAACTATTCAGGCGACATTTTTTTTCCCAATAAAATTTTGCCACCTTCCTTTTGAGTTTTGCTCCTTCTTTTCTAGAGTCAGCTGCTGAACACCTTGAGTGTATTTTTGTTTAGTAATTGTGGTGGAAGTATGATATGGGTAAAATGAAATTTTTTTTCTTATTCATTTCACTGTCTCTGCTCTTGGCTTTTGTTTGCTTGGAGTATATTACCATTTCTTACGCGGATTTGCTAATTCTTAACATTATTTTGGTTTCTTGATATCATTGCTAAATTGAGGTGTAGGGTAGACGGGGCTAGGTCTTTATTTTTCATAATGTTGTTGACATCCCATGTTCTAGAGTTTGCTGACAGTGATAGCTGCATTCTGGAAGTTTGGATTGCATACATACAGGCATACATGACATAGAAGATAAAAATTCCAGCATCTTTTCCAAGTTACAGATCTACAAACTTAAAACAGAGACTGTAGCAACAATTACTGGAAGTTTCTTAAGCTACTTTATTTATTTTCAAATCGCTCTTTAAGGAAAAACTAAATACGCGCTGCACGCATTTATTTAAAACAATAACCCCCACAACAGTGAGAACACAATGTAAAAGAACGGTTTCTTATGAACTGTGTTGTTGTTTCAGAGCTCTAGATCCAATATGATTATCACAGGGGATGTATTTATTTGGTACAAAAATTTTAAATGTAATCTTACTTTTATGAAGAAAAATTCTAGCCATAGCCACAAATTATAACTATGTAGTTATTTTCCAGTGTAAGTGATTATTGCTAGGTCTACTAAACTGATTTGTGACAGTAATTTGAGATGCATATTCCTAAGACTTTTTCACGATAAAATCTTGAGAAGTAGTAACATCATTCTTTATTTGTGGAACATTTAAGTATTGGGAAGATTTTGTCAGATACTCATAGAACATGAACCAAACAGACAAAATACGGGCAATTTCTACCCAGCAAAATTGAAAATAAAAGAGACAAGCATTTTCAGTTGCCCTATCGTCAATCTGTGTTAACTTCCCATCAAATTTAGAGAGGAACAAAAATGCTCTTTGGTACTCTCCTTGACAAAGAGGCATCAGTCTCTGACTTATGGGAAAGAATAAGTGCTTCTAAGAGCTGTTGGAGCTTGTGCTGACTTTGAAGAGTTATAGGTCCATGAGAAATGTTTTCTATAAGTGGCCTTTACAACCCCAGACTTCACAACATCTCATTAGCCTTGGCTTTCAAGTGTCCTTAATTGATAGAATGAATTTTCTTTAGAAACTAAATTCAATTTTTTTCATGCTTTTAGAAGTGATTATATTAATAACAGGGGAATACAAGTAATTTAAGAGTATGCTTGTTAATTTTTTCTTGGTTCACTATTTCTTCTTCTTAGAATTCCCCCTGTAGATATACTTTATATGCTTGTAATGCTGTTAGGATCTCAAAATGTAACACAAATTTAATCATTAAGTCTTCATTTTATTTTAGCCATTTACTCTCATCCACAGCACTTAAAATTTAAAAGAATGAAGACAGAATATTGTTTTCAGAGTTTCTGACAGTCTTGGAATCATTTATCCAAACAAAGCATCTTTTTCCAGATAGTTGTAAGTATTTCCACTGTGATGTTCTTTCCAGGAAAACATGGGTTTGTCTTGTTTTTATCCAGTAATGCATCTTATGACAACCAAACACTACCTGGCAAACAATATACATAGGGATTGCTTAACAGAAATGACAGGAAGCTAAGAAAAATGAGAAACACTGGGGGTGAGAGTTCTGCTAAGCTGAAGGTTGTAGAAGATTGTCTCAAGGAAGTCATGCTTTGATGGGGGCTATAGAATCAGAGACATCCACCATGTGCTCATCGCGCGGGCGCGCGCGCGCGCGAGAGAGAGAGAGAGAGAGAGAGAGAGAGAGAGAGAAAGAGAGAGAGGAAATTCTAAAACAAAAAATTAGCTGAAAAACTGTAAACCAGAACAGAGATTGGGAAGCCCACAAAGCAACCGGTCACTGTGGCTGGAGCATCATGTTCAGTGAGCAGTAAGGTCAGGTGACTGGGAAATACCACAGATGGAGGTTTGTGATCATATACCTGATGGGTCATCCGTATTATTTTTTAAGTGTCTGTGAGATTTTATTCAGGGCCCTAAATAGTATGATCTACCTTTATATAAAGACTTCTGCAGGGATCAAGCTTGGAAACAGGCTGTAGTATTGTTTGTGAGAGAAGACAGAGGTGTAGAAGGGCTGTGGAGAGTCAAACAAGATGATTTCTTCAACTTCTACTTCTCTAAATCTGTGACCAGGTTGTGTATTTTTATAGAAAAAGTCCACAATAAACTAACTTTGGGCTTACCCCCCCTTTTGAAAAAAAAAAAAAAGAAAAAAAAAGAAAATAAGGAGAATAATAAAAAAGGAGAATAAAAAAATAAAAAAATAATAAAATAATTAAAAAATAATAAAATAAAATAATAAAATAAAATAAAAAAATAATAAAAAAAGGAGAATAATAAACTTATCACCAAGGTATACTCTTCGCTTTCCAAGCTCCATATGGGCTCAGAATACCCTTTTGAAGAGTTGAGAAGGTTGCTTATAGCCTGAAAACAGAGGTATTGAAGGGTTTCAACATTTGTGAAGACATTGATCAAGAGGGACATGGAAGCAGAGAACTGTCCACCCAAACATTGCACTCTAAACTGTACAGTGTTTGTGATCCTAAAACATCATTTATCCAAAATCATGAAAAATGAGCCTTTATAGCTGGAAAAATTGTCTGCATAGCTCAGGGTTTATCCCTCAAAGCATATAATTTTTATTTTACTAATTTTACTTGGGAATCTGGCATAATATATTCACTACGCTGTACTCTTCTAACTTGAACTTATTCTTTCTCATCCATGGTAACTTTAAGGTATTAATGCTACCATTTATTGAGTGCTTAATCCATGCCAAGCACTACATAAAAGATATTTTACTGGAACCTTTTTATAACCTTCTAAGTAATGTCTGTTATTATTTCAGTTTCTTAAGATGAGGAAATTGTGGCTCTTAGAGGTAGCTTACTTAAGTGATTTTTTTATATTGAATAAGTGATAATACATAGAATGAATAAATCAGTGTAAATAATTTTAAAATGTAAGAAGTCCATAAACATTACATAAAATTATGATAAAATTTTGTTTAGTAATAGAAATACATATTATAATGAATAACATTCCCAGTAATGGCTATATTTTCCTTTCAATGTTCAAACAAGAGAAGACTCTATGGACCAAATGGAATGACATGGTCATTTCACAGGCCAGAAATGTGTGATGATATAATTGAGAACTGACAAGGCACTCTGTGTTTAGAAAGAGATCTGTGGAATCATTCAGTTCCATTAGCATTTTGCAAAGCGCTTTCTCATGAAACATGCTTTATTATAGAGAGCTCTCCTACTTTGCTTTTTCGTTGTGATAAATACCATGATCAAAAAGCAACTTATGGAGAGAAGTGTTTATTTCATGTTCTAGGCCACAGATCATTTTGAAGCAAGTCAGGAGCAACCCAAGATAGGAACCTTGAGGCAGGAGTCTTCTAGGAGGCTGATTACTGGCTAACTCTGGCTTATGCTTAGCTATAGTTTTCTCACACAGCACATCCCACCTCCCTAAGAATGCTTTCCACAGTAGGATGGGTCTTCTCACATATATTATCAATTAAGATAGTCTTATAAAAGAAGAAGGAGATAGGAAGTCCTGGAGAGGACAGGAGCTCTACAAAGAGAGCAACAGATTAAAAAAATCTGGGCACAGGGGTCTTTTTGAGACTGATACTCCAACCAAATACCATGCATGGAGATAACCTAGAATTCCTGCACAGATGTAGCCCATGGCAGCTCAGTGTCCAAGGGGGTTCCTTAATAAGGGAAACAGGGGCTGTTTCTGACATAAACTCAGTAGCTGGTTCTTTGACCACCTCCCCCTAATGGGGGAGCAGCCTTACCAGGCCACAGAGGAAGACAATGCAGCCAATCCCGATGAGACCTGGTAGGCTAGAATCAGATGGATGGGGAGGAGGACCTCCCCTATCAGTGAACTTGGAGAGGGGCATGGGAGTTGAGGGAGGGAGGGTGGGATTGGGAGGGAATTAGGAAGGGAGCTACAGCAGGGATACAAAGTGAATAAACTGTAATTCATAAACGAACAAACAAACAAACAAACAAATAAAAGATAATCTCTCAGGAAAAATTCCCAGATGATTTTGGGATACGTCAAGTTGACAGCTGAAGCTAACTAAGGCAGGGGACATTATTGGGACTAAGGTTATAAGACAGTAACATAATTTTAATTTTCACTTTAATCTTTATTAAAGTTAATTGATATTTTATAAAAAATATTTCTAAAAATAAAAATATAAATCCAAAATAAAAATAAAAGGAGAAGACAGTAAGAAAGAAGAAAGTGGGCAGAGGTGAGGCAGGAGGGGCAGGGAGAGAGGGAGCACCTGATCGCTGATGAGAAAGATGTAAGAGGTGGCTGCCTTGCTTCCACATGCATCATTCCCCTCCATCCTCCCACGCCTGCATTTTTCACATGAGGTGAAAACAGTGTAGGGAGAAGTTATTAGCTCGAATGATCTCATAAAAGGAGAAAATATGTCTCGAATAAGGGCTTCTTGTAGAAACTCTTCTCATAGTTTTTGTATCTGTATGTAGGCCATATGTTAAAAAAAATCCTAAAAACGAGCGACTTTATTCTTTGTTGCACTGGAAATATTTTATGATAATCAAGTGTCTTCACTTAGATTTCATTGTGGTTATATGTACGTGTGTGTGCGCGCTCGCACACACACACACACACACACACACACACACACACACACACACACAC